>NC_060149.1:678913134-679243107 GCF_021461385.2 Schistocerca piceifrons
TTCATTCGTTGTCGGATTGTCACGAACGATACTGCAGTACATGATCTGCGCTTACAGTTTGAGTTGGGGTGCGCCCTATGCAAGCAGCAGGAGGCATCTGTGTTGGGAGATCCTGCAAGTAATGCGGTCTAATTAGTTGCTAGGAAAGGCATTTACTACTCACTGTGTATGACATGTATTCTTGGAAGATATATGGACGATCCTATGTGTGAGGCACATCGCTGATCGTTGTGAGCGCACGACTTTAT
This sequence comes from Schistocerca piceifrons, assembly GCF_021461385.2. Classification (NCBI taxonomy): domain Eukaryota; kingdom Metazoa; phylum Arthropoda; class Insecta; order Orthoptera; family Acrididae; genus Schistocerca; species Schistocerca piceifrons. The sequence goes on from NC_060149.1 coordinate 678,913,383, forward strand.
GATTACAAGTCTGGCATATTCACCAACGCCAATGTCTTAAATAAAATAGCTAGCATCCCTTGTAAAACTTCGACTATATAACTTAATATTATTCCAAAAGGTGAGTTTCCTAGTCACATATGGTAGCAATCCATTTCAGACTGCAGTAGCTGATCAAGACCAGACGAAGCTTTCTTCCTTTCCTTAAACCGCTGTACATTACATATTATTCTCGACATATGGACAGTCGGTTAAGGTACAAACGTATAAATTATAAGAAATCGCCATGATGAAAGGGCTGCTCAGTGAATGTTCACCCTCGCACTGCATATCTCCACCACTATATCAAATCACTTTAATGAAATGTAATGTCCAAGATCATTCTAAAAATGTGGATATTACCATGAAAACAGAACAACAGAAGATTCAAATCATTTCCCTTATTTACATTCTGAATATTTATCGACCAAAACACATTCGGCAAACGTTTATAAAGCTGTTAGGAAACTTAATAGGCAGATCCTTTGGAACCAACAGTCACCCAGCGACAAAACGAAAGCATTAGAAATGTGGATTTGGAGCACATAAGGGATAAAAGGAGAAGAAACTGTATTATACCAGGTTAAGAAAACGAAGGAAAACTGGGTGGGACACATACTGCGAGAAAAATGACGTCGAACAACAGCCATCGGAGGTACAGTAGAAGGACAGAATGAAATTGGAATGGAAGAATAAAAATACTGGTTTAGTGAAAGGAGAAGTGTACCAGGCGAGGAATTAGTTAATCTGGAACAGGATCAGATGAACTCAGCAATTGTGTCAGAAACCTGTCAACGACTGAAGCGCCTAGAACCGCTCGGCCACACCGGCCGGCAGGAGGAAAGGATCGGACCAGAGACATTATCTTACATCAAATCAGCCTTGAATAAAATAGCAGGAGGGTGGGTAGGAGGAAAATGAGACGGATACGGTTTGAATCCTCATCGATACACCTTACTGTGGTTCGAGGAGTGCAAATGTATATGCGGATAAGAATCACATACTCACTATGTTCTAATGCTGGCAGCAGACCGGAACGTTGGACGTTACACGTTTCTCGTCATGTAACACACTAAATGAATGAAAAACCTAAAGTTTCTGTTCAATCATAGGCCCATTCCCCGACGTTTCAGACGCCCTCTCATTCTATAAACTGGCGAGGTGTAAAATAGAGCACTGTTTTAATAAAAGCAGTGGCATGTAAACACTAAGCGATCAAAAGCAGAGAGAGCGAGAAAAGTGGAAAACGTGGAGGGCGCGCGTTATTTCTTCGAGTGGGGCGGGACGTCTGTGCCAGCTGCCTACCCACATCGATTTTCTGTCACAACTGAAACGTTTACGTGCGGAAGAACATTCCGGCGACATATGTGCGTTGGCCCGTGACCGCATCAAAAACAGCCTGCTGCGGCATACGATATACGGCCACCAATAAACGAGCGGCCATCTAGCCCCTCGCAGCGACATCTGCGCCGGCTATTAAACTGAGACGCGGGAGTCCGTTTAAATTACAGTCGAGCCTCCGTCATTTTAAATCGAGCATTACTCTGAGGACCGAAGGCAACAATAACGATCAAGATGAGAATGTGCTTCTTGTGACATACTTGTGTTGTAAAGAGTTCTCTCAAAACAGCAAAATCTTAATAACTTCACTGGCTTGCGAAACATTTTTTCGATCCGTTGTGAAGAAACGAATTAAATGTTCCACGGTTCTCTCTAACTATTTACGGTAATGATTAGCATGTTTCTTTTTAGATCGGAACATTTGTTTACTGTGACGATTTGGCTGGCGCGAAAGAACGAAATGTTCCACGAAATGAAAAATGTTTAAGCTAGTAAAAGAAATCATAGTCCTGAACATTATAACATGATTCAGCTTAGCATCCATACAACATTTCTCTCTGTTCACCTCTGAAAAATTTGGAGGTTACAGGAATTTTGGAATGTAGAAGGAAAGGGTCGGACTAAAAACGTTATCTTACATCAATTAATTTCGGGTGGGTCTGTACCACTCGATGAACAAGTCAAGCTGACTGAACGTGAAACGTGGCCTGTAACTACAAATGTGTGGTAAACATAATGAGTTTTTGTGTGTGCATGTCCCAGTTTCAGAGTCTGGACTGCTGCAGCGAGACATCTAAGAAAACTTGTCACAAACTGAACTGACTGATCAATTGATTTAATGGTGCAAACAGCTGCACGCTGGATGCAAAAACGTAATTCACTGGAAATGAATGATGAAATTAAAGTGCGCGTCATTTATGACGGCGGCCGAGTTTAGGTTCGTTCTGCGCATCTGACGTCACAAAACAGTCAGCCAATGAACAGAGAACGACGTTGCCAGAGCTCGACTGCAGTGCAGAGCACGGACGAGCGTCTCCAGTTTTAGAGACGTTCAGTCATAAATAAAGTAATTGAACAAAAGCAATGTCTTGATAGTAGACTTTCTTTTATAGAAAGTTTGGAAAAAGCGTTCTTTATACCAATTGCTTCATATTCTACTAATTAATTAAACCACACAAGCAATAAGCCTCCGAATTCAGGCGATAGCAAGGAAAGGTGTTTGTGTCATTCTCACTAACCGCTTTTTCGCAATAAAGAACAGCGGTAATTGTTTATTTCCTACTGTACTTCGACGAAACGTGAGTAACTCATAATCATACCAACAGTGTTTGTCGGTATTTTGCGTAATGTTTTAAAGTCCTCCACGTGATATATTGAATGACGAGTTGCGTTAGCGTAATGGTTTAAGTGTATGGCTGCTATGCGAAAGGTTCTGAGTTCAAACCTTGGTCGGTGTTTCATATTTTTTTAATTTAAAAACAATATCGAAGTGTCTGACTTCATGAACTTTATTCGTTTGAATGTAATTTTTTGAAATTTCTATTGTTAACTAAAATCGACCATATGGAAAGTATACTCTATGGACTTTTACCTCTACAAACTCTTCAAAATTTCGTGCAATGGTTTACTACATCTAATGCTGCACAATAACTGCGTTGAACATCGAAACAAAATTAAGTCATTTATGGGGGGAAGGTATTAGTCAAGATGATGTGTAAAAATCAAATTTTTGGGCCAAATAGGTTTTGTGAAATCGAATGATAAAGTGTGTCAAAGCAGTCTAAACACCATGTGTCTGCTCAGGCGAGCAGTGCAATGATGACAAAATTGCGCACATCGCGGAATGCGGGGAGCACGTCTCTGTAGCAGCGAAAGGGTTAATGCGGCCGTGGTGGCTTTACTTCATAAACTGCGCGCTCCCCCCTAAATGTAAGTTTGCGAACTATACTATGGCGCTGCTTGTCTTGGCGTGTACAACTGGCAACGCAGCAATCTCCCGCGTCTGGGCGGGCATGCGCGAACCGCCGAGATAAAAGAATTGAACTATAGTATATGCATATCAGAGGAAATGAACTGATTGCAGGATTAATACGCGGGACCAAGGAACGTTTGTTATTGGTTCACAAATAAAAATATATTCTCAGGGCCGATTCGACTCTGCAGGGACACGATTCAGTAACTGGGAAAGCAGATTAGTCACTTTATCTCACCCATTGCAGGCATAGGGGCCTGGTGCTACGTCGACCCAAAGTTCTGATCACCTCTCGTCGTGTGTGTGGCTGCGGGCTGGCAAATGGCAACTTCCATCTTCGTGTTCTGTAGCTTTCAGGTGACGCCCTTAGCAGCTTAACTGGACTCCTGCACTCCCGCCCTAATTCGTTTAGTGAGCGAATGCGGTGTTATTGTCTTCAGGCTCGAGGACTATTTTTTGTGGTGTCGCGGGCGTATCTTTGGGTTGTGTGTTATTCACCCCGCTGAAGACTGATGACGATGCGAGTTGGTAAGCAGGGTATCACGTACGTGGAGAAATGCGGATTTCCTAAGTAAAGTCATAGGAACAGTCATTAGTTTATCTATTTAGTGCTTACGTTACAGCAATTGTGATGTCTTGCTGTCGTCAACGCCCAGGGACGCAGGCTGGCCACGGACGGTGCGCCGCGTGCCTAGCGGCTTCCGCATGTTGCCAGCACACAATATCGCCCCGATGAGCGGGCGGCAGCAGTTTGGAGTTTAGGTTGTCACCGCTTCGGTGTCAGTAGAGCTAAGAGCCATGCTCCTGCCAGGAGCATGCTGCGACGATGGCCCCAGAGAAGCTATTCAAGCTGGCTGGCACGTATGTGCGGCTCACAAGGGGAACGTGTGATTCGGCTCGTATTTGGTAGGTCAAGCCGCTTGTGTACAGCCTAAAATGTAAGGTTCTGGGATATTTTGTCTCAACATCCCCCCGTTTGTGAGAAAACCACTCCGAAGTTTATGACGCGCAGTCGACTCAAAACTGACCAAATTTATAGATATTTGAAAACTGAGCATTTATCACTATCATAGACTGCGTCTACAAACGCGTAATTTCGTAGAAACTTACGACCGCCGCTTATGTGCATGTAAAGTAAGCGCCATCCAATATAAGCGGCTCTGGTGTAGCGACCTAGTCATCTGGCATGGGAAGCAGGAAACCCGTGTTCGATACCCACATGGAATGTGTTCTTTCCTGTTTCGAAACTGGTAGGAATAGGACGACTAATACGAGAAGTAAATGAATGAGAAATAACAATAACGGAGGCAAATAAATTTCTCGAATGACTTGCTTTAGTAAAGGATTAATTTAATCCCTGTCACTTTATAATAGCTCTTTCACTCACTATGTTACGTATCCTTTTCCTTTGAACAATCCGATGGATGGTACTTGTCATATAAACTTTCGAAGCACATATACCCGCAGCACCAACAATTACTAATGAATGCAATCTTCGCACAAATACATCGTTCCTTCTAAAGTTTTTAACTTGACGATAAAAATGAACACCACACGGCTGGCACATAAGTGTGTAGTATGGCGGTGTTATTCCCACCGCGTAAGTCGACTGACTCGTCATCTGTAAGCATGTTACCACATATGACGGTACGATTTTGTCCACCTTGGAATCCATTATCAAAAGAAACTAGTTATCAGCAACGTACGGTTTTAAAACATTCTCAATATATGTGTGGTAAATTTAATTCGTCAATTTCCAATATTTGGAGCAAGTGACATGGTTTAATGAATCTGTAACGACTGACCTACTCTAACGCCGAGGAACAAATTAATCATTTGTTCCTTACTAGCACTGTAGAACTGTGATGGAACATTGTTGTCTTCAATTCCCAGGGCTGCTAGGTCCTTCGCCAGGTCGTCCATCCAGCGCTGCCTTGGTCGTCCAATGGAGCATTTGGTGTTTGATTTCTCCGCTTGTGCCATCTTCGCCTGTCTTCCATCTGGTATACGGGCTACATGGCCCACCCATTGTATTCTTTTGCTCTTTATCTTCTGTAGGATAGATCGTTGTGTTATTTTATGTGTACTACCAGCTGACAAGGATTCGTTTCTCTCCCTTGCGTGGATAACGTGCATCGAATGCTTGTCTTCGCCGCACTTGCTCCGTACTATTATCACACAACGAGACTTAAAAATTTCAATTATTTGCTAATCCAAGTAGTTTGATAAATTTATCTATTTTGTTATTACTCCTTATAGATTTGCTTTCTATATTAACCCTCCTATTACTACCAGTTTCAATGTGCAGAAGATACAAATGAAGAAAATCTGCTGAATTTATCTCAGAACTCAACACAGGTCCTCTGCTTCCCAGCCATATGTCTTGGTACCTACGCCAGCGACGCTTTCGTTGAACAACGTGTACGTCATGGGTAAATAAACAGTATTCGTAAAGTTTTCTTTCCTAGATTCCTAGGAGAAAGTGGTTTGTGGGCCATATACAGTGTGGTCCATTGATAGTGACCGGGCCAAATATCTCACGAAATAAGCATCAAACGAAAAAACTACAAAGAACGAAACTCGTCTAGCTTGAAGGGGGAAACCAGATGGCGCTATAGTTGGCCCGCTAGATGGCGCTGCCATAGGACAATCGGATAGCAACTGCATTTTTTTAAACAGAAGCCCCCATTTTTATTACATATTCTGTAGTACGTAAAGAAATATGAATGTTTTAGTTGGACCACTGTTTTCGCTTTGTGATAGATGGCGCTGTAATAGTCACAAAAGTATAAGTACGTGGTATCGCGTAACATTCCGCCAGTGTACTCGATATTTGCTGCGTGATACTTTACCCGTGTTAAAATGGACTGTTTATCAATTGCGGAAAAGGTCGATATCGTGTTGATGTATGGCTACTCTGATCAAAATGCCGAACGGGAGTGTGCTATGTATGCTACTCGGTATCCTGGACGACATCATCCAAGCGTCCGGACCGTTCGCCGGATAGTTACGGTATTTAAGGAAACAGGAACTATTCAGCCACAAGTGAAACGTCAACCACGACCTGCAACAAATGATGATGCCCAAGTAGGTGTCTTAGCTGCTGTCGCGGCTAATCCGCACATCAGTAGCAGACAAATTGCGCAAGAATCGGGAATCTCAAAAATGTCGGTGTTGAGAATGCTACATCAACATCGATTACACCCGTACCATATTTCTATGCACAAGGAAATGCATGGCGACGACTTTGAACGTCGTGTACAGTTCTGCCACTGGGACGCAACAGAAATTACGGGACAATGACAGATTTTTTGCACGCGTTCTATTTAGCGACGAAGCGTCATTCGCCAACAGCGGTAACGTAAACCAGCATAATATGCACTATTGGGCAACGGAAAATCCACGATGGCTGCGACAAGTGGAACATCAGCGACCTTGGCGGGTTAATGTATGGTGCGGCATTATGGGAGGAAGGATAATTGTCCCCCATTTTATCGATGGCAATCTAAATGGTGCATTGTATGCTGATTTCTTACGTAGCGTTTTACCTATGTTACTACAAGATGTTTCACTGCATGACAGAATGGCGATGTACTTCCAACATGATGGATGTCCGGCACATAGCTCGCGTGTGGTTGAAGCGGTATTGAATAGCATAATTGTTTCATGACAGGTGGATTGGTCGTCGAAGCACCATACCATGGCCCGCACGTTCACCAGATCTGACGTCTCCGGATTTCTTTCTGTGGGGAAAGTTGAAGGTTATTTGCTATCGTGATCCACCGACAGCGCCTGACAACATGCGTCAGCGCATTGTCAATGCATGTGCGAACATTACAGAAGGCGAAATACTCGCTGTTGAGAGGAATGTCGTTACACGTATTGCCAAATGCATTGAGGTTGACGGATATCGTTTTGAGCATTTGTTGCATTAATGTGGTATTTACAGGTAATCCAGCATTAACAGCATTCATTCTCAGAAATGATAAATTCACAAAGGTACATGTATCACATTGGAACAACCGAAATAAAATGTTCAGACGTACCTCCGTTCCGTATTTTAATTTAAAAACCCTACCTGTCACCAACTGTTCGTCTAAAATTCTGAGTCATACGTTTGTGACTATTACAGCGCCATCTATCACAAAGCGAAAAAAGTGGTCCAACTAAAACATTCATATTTCTTTACGTACTACACGAATATGTAATAAAAAAATGGGGGTTCCTATTTAAAAAAACGCGGTTGACATTCGTTTGACCTATGGCAGCGCCATCTAGCGGGCCAACCATAGTGCCATTTGGTTGCCCCCTTCAAGCTAGACGGGTTTTGTTCTTTGTAGTTTTTTCGTTTGATGTTTATTTCGTGAGATACTTGGCCCGGTCACTATCAATGGACCACCCTGTATATGATAATTTTAACCATGTATCTGTTCCATCAATTTTGAGTCTATTACGTTCACGAACTTTGGATGTGGGTTTCTCAGAAACGGAGGGGTGTTGAGCCAAAAATATTTAGGTCTTTAATTTTAGCTTTTACACAAGCAACTTACCATATATGAGCAGTATCAGCTGGCACTATCTGAGGCCTTACCCCCGTCAGTGTACGTAACAACAGTGTGCTGAGGCAAATTGGTGCCCTCTGCATAGGATGCAGCAACAATGGCCCGCAGATGTAGCCCCGTAGTAGTTGAGAGTGCCCACACAGGGCAGGCGGTGGCCTGACAGTTGATCATCCCCAGGTGTGAACCACGGCTCCCTGGATAGATATGCCACGAAGTCAGCAGATGACCCTCCAGCTGGAAGGCGTCAATTCAGCTCCCAGCTTCATCTGAATCTAGGAGCAGCCCATAGTTCCACAACTAGTGAAGGCAGCATTTAGTAACAGCAGGCTGGATGACCCACATCAGGTTGATGAGTTTCGTTTAGTTCTCAGCAGGGAGTGACAGACACTGCCCACCAAGCAAGGTGGCGCAGTGGGTAGCATACTGGACTCGCATTCGACAGGGCGACGGTTCAAACCCGCGTCCGGTCATCCTGATTTTGGTTTTCCGTGATTTCCCTAATTCGCTTTAGGCTAATGCCATGATGGTTCCTTTGAACGGGCACGGCCGACTTGCTTCCCCATCCCTCCCTAATCCGATGGGACTGATGACCTCAGTGTTTGGTCCCCTCCCCCAAATCAAGCGACTAACCAACCGACAGACATTGCGTAGCTGAAATATGCAGTATTTATGATGGCTCACTCCACCCCTGTGTTAACAGAAAATCCTTCTTCTTCACGTAGGCCACGGTAGTGAAACCGTGCCAGACTCGGATTTGTAATAATCCAGACCATTGCTGCTTCAGTGGCTCCAGTACTTTGCTGTGCCAGTAATATTCCTGCCCCAGTGGCAGCATCGAGGGTGGGTATGCGGTAACAAACCCTGTCCTGGTGCCAGGCGAGAGTTTAAATGGTTCAAATGGCTCTGAGCACTATGGGACTTAACATCTGACGTCATCTGTCCCCTAGACTTAGAACTACTTAAACCTAAGGACAGAACACGCATCCATGCCCGTGGCAGGATTCGAACCTGCGACGGAAGCAGCAGCGCGGTTCCCGATTGAAGCGCCTAGAAACGCCCGGCCACAGCGGCCGGCCAGGCGAGAGTCTTCCCTTACGTCAGTTTAGCTGTGTGGTTTCTTGCATACTGCGGTGAAAACTTTTCATTATCTCGAAAAATGGATTTCAAATGCCAAGTAGAAAGATAATGGGCAATCAACGGTGATTACCTCGCAAAGGTGGTGCCAGCGTAGTAATTGGAAGTTAAGGTCAGTCATGAAAACGCAGTCAAATGTTTAAAAATTCAAGGATCAGACCGAAAGGAAGTCTATTCGGCATGGATTGGAAATTGAGTATCTCACAGTGAGATGAATGCAGAAATCTGACTCAAAGTCTGAAAATGGAGTTGACAGCAAGTTAACACGATTCGAGAAAGCAAAGTTAGAATGCTTTGTGCAAAGCATCACAAAAACACTTTTTCAGAAGCATCTTATGAGTCAAATGTTCAATTATCCATCACTCACTGTCTGTCATCTCATCCTTCCTCCCTCCTACTCTGTCCTGCAACTCATTGAATTTTGAATTTTTCCATTGTTTCGTCTGGTCATTGGCAGTCTCAGTTTGTAATCTCGTCCAATGAACAATCAACACTGTAACCACACTTCCCAGTCTTCGTACAGTGTGAAGATTATTATTTTTTTTTTGCGACTTGTGAAGAAGCTAAATGGCGGCTGCCGTGTAACATGTTTTTCTCTCGTTGACCCTTTGTTGTGGCACCTATCACTGACGGCTGCTGGTTCCCAGCGGATTCGATGTCAGATTTAGTCCTGTACAAGGCTGCGAATTACTTGAAGTGTTTGTCTGAACTTTTAAGTCGGCAAGAAGGTAGCATCCCAACAAAAAACTCATTTGTAAGAGGAACGGCTGTGCTTTACTCAAGTGGCCTCAGGCGCTTGGTTATCGACAGGTTTCATCTGCTTTCAGTCAGACTCTAAATGGGGCAACCCTTTCACAGCCAAGTGTACACTTTAACTAAGGTATCTCTGTCTGTCTTTTGGAAGAATCTCGCGTGTCGTGCGAGCCTGGTGGTGAAGTATTATAGGATGGGTAAGAAAGGAATAACATCATTCTAAAACTCGTCTCTGCAGCTGATGTTTCTAAGGCCGAAGGCAAATTGCCGTGCCAGCCTTGGTAATGGAAGATGTTATCTTAAGTAGTTTGACAATTACAGTTGGAGATGTGATGAAGTGCAGCTTCCATACCAAACCGCGCGCTAGTGACTTGGGCTCAACAACAAACCTCTCTGAAACGTCTAATGGCATGACGTTTGGGGATTTATGCCATACGGCCGATCACTATTTATTGGATCGTACCGAAATGCATACGCTGGTGTAGCTATGTGAAAAAGTAGAAAAGCTAGGTTACCCACTCCACAAGTGACACGTGGTCATGCCACAGGGACCGGCAGTGCGGGAAAGTAATGAGAACAGGCCGAGTTGTCCTGGAGTAACTACAGACAGCAGAGAGTTCCGAAAAACGTTTTGCACCATGATTTGTAACTTTTAGTATTATATTCTGAATGATTAAGAAACAAATCTGACGATGCAGAAGACTTTACATAATTACAATTTCAGTTACTAAAAATTAACCTGCAAAGATGGATTTAACCAATCAATCACAAAATTGGGCCCTGCGCGAACAGGCGACGATGATTTAGTATAGCCAATCCTAGTCCAATAGTGCCATTCAGATTGTGAACACAAGCAGATAATAAGTGATATTCTGAATAGTCCGACGGTTTGAGCTGAAGAAACACGGGAACAGATGCAGTAAAATGTCTTATGAATATTATGGTACTGTAAGGATTATAATCAAATTCAGTGATTGTTACACTAATTAAAGAGTTAAAACTCGGTATCGCCTAGAGCTGACTGTGCAAAATGCATTTTCTTCATTTCGGTTTCTATTAATAAATGAGGTGCCATCTCAAGTGTCGACATTTTACTGTAGTACTGTAGTAGTGTCCCTGAACGTCACTCCAAAATTCAGTCTTTAAATCGCACGTTACGACGTCCGGCCTATGGAGCAGACATTCAATTGCAACATCGAGGTAGCTTTAGAAGATGTGGTAAGCCAATGTCCACACGATTATCTAAGGAAGAATCAAGTGCAGTTTCCTAACATTTACCTTTGTGGTCCATTCAACGTAGCTACCCACACACAACCTTCTGCAGACTACAAGCTACACAGTTACAGTGTCCGACATAGTAACGCGTCACGGCAGAAACTACTACAGATTTTTATGACGGGAAACGTTGTAAGTTCCCTCTCACGCTTTGGCATAAACGTTATTCATTTGAAACACACGGTCCTATCCGCCCGTGAGCAGTGACCATGGAGTCGTACGGATACACAGAGCAACACCGTTTCACTGTGCGTGTGCATGCGTGTGCGCGCGTGTGCACACGCGCTTTGCCCGGTGGGCGGGGGAGGGGTGGGGGCGTGGCAACAAGGCGAGGTTAGTCCGTTCCTGAATTAACATCTTGAGTAAGCTGGTCCGTTTTGCAGTTATGATGATATCCCCCGCAGTCGGTAGTGCTATTGTGCTGAAAACAGATAACCTTCCGATAACAATGCGAAAAGCTATACTTCATTATTTAATTAAATAAAAGTAAGTCCCATCACGGTGAGTTCAGTGAAAATTATTACCGTGAACTTTAGAGAAACACACGATAAAATCTGAAATAATTAATTCGAAGATGGCAAATACTAACATCATAGCCACCTCGGAGTTCTCTGCTGGATCGTGTCAGCTTATAAGATAGGGACTGGGGGTTTGTGGGAGCGGAGCTGACGTCTAATATCGTCCCACACGTGTTCCATCAGGTTCATACCAAGGGCATTTGGTAGCCAGGACATCAACACGAGTTCAATATCTTGCTCCTCAAACCCCTGCAGCACGACTCTGGCCTTCTGAAACGGAAAGTTATCCTGCTAGACGATGCTATCACCGTCGCGGTAGACATCAAGGATGACGGGATGCAGGTGATCCGCAATAATGTTCACAGGGTCCACAGCTGTAATGGCGTCTTCGATTACTTTGACTGGTCCCATGGAATTCCAGGTCAATGTTCCTCACCTCACTTAGGCCCAACATCTTGGTACCTAATTATGGTTTCACCGTCCCTCAAGCATTTTTCATAGACTCTGCGATAGTGGGACACGAACAGCCGATCAGCTTTGCCGTTTCCCGAGATTTTCGTGTCCAGACGGTGGGCCACAATAATCTCCCTTTGTTGAAGTCGTTTTTGTCAGTGGATTTAACCATGTGCGATCAATACAGTCACTACAATGATTCCCCAATGTCTTTCCTTCGCTTATAAACTTTTATCATCGTGTCATATACTTTCAGCACCACCAGAAGACATTCAATCTCGCGATGGGCAGTGATCAATGTCTTGGCTCATAACTGGGCCCACGCCTATAGGAAAACATACACAATCATGCTACCATCGTGTAGCTATGTAAGCTACTGCTCGAGACAATATCGTGAAATATTAACGGCTGTACGAAAACTTACAAAATCCAATTATAGAAAAAGTAAATGCGTCCGATTGTTATATAGAACTACACAACGCGAGTCTTTCGGCTGATAGGGACTTTAGAGTAAGACTAAGGTTATAGATACCGCAGAGCCTGAAGTACTGAACTACGAGTCAACTCCTAGTTTCACACACTCTCTTCTTTGACTTCTGTCAGACGACAATATACTACACACATTCCCTAACAGTAAACGTTGATACTGGAGAGAGAGAGAGAGAGAGAGAGAGAGAGAGAGAGAGACAACTCGTACTCCGCAAAGAAAAGTTGCGTAATGTTGCGTAATGTTTGCAAATAAATAAAAAAAAAAGCGCCTTTCATATTTCGACCCAGTGTTCTCAATGAATTTTCGTTTCACTTCCAAGTTCTCATCGCAGTCATCCACATGACCGATATACACAAAGCTGACGTATTTCATTAATTCTTAAGAAAAACCGTGTTGGATCACGAACAGCAGCCTGGACTTCATACACTGAGGTGACAAAAGTCATGGGATAAAGATATGCTCATATACAGATGGCAGTAGTATCGCGTACGCAAGGTATAAAAGGGCAGTGCACTGGCGAAAATGTCATTTGTACTCAGGTGATTCACGTGGAAAGGTGTCTGACGTAATTATGGCCGCACGATGGGGAGTAACAGATTGAAAGTGGGATGGTAGTTGGAGCTAGACGCATGCGGCATTCTGTTTCGGAAATCATTACGAAATTCTGTACTCCGAGATCCACAGTGTCAAGAGCGTGCCGAGAATACCAAATTTCAGGCATTAACTCTCACCAAGGACAACGCAGTAACTGACGGCTTTCACTTAACGACCGAGAACAGCGGCGTTTGCGTAGAGTTGTCAGCTCTAACAGACAAGCAACATTGCGTGAAATAATCACGGAGATTAATGTGCGACATACGACTAACGTATCCGTTAGGAGAGTGAGACGAAATTTCAGGTTAATAGGCTATGGCAGGAGACGACCGACGTGAATGCCTTTCTTAACAGCACGACACCGCTGCGGCGCCTCTCCTGGGCTCGTGACCGTATCGGTTGGATCCTAGACGACTGCAAAACCCTGCCCTGATCAGTTGAGTCCCGATTGCAGTTGGTAAGAGCTGATGGTAGGTTTCGAGTGTGGCTCAAAAACCAAGAAGCCATGGAACCAAGTTGTCAACAAGGCACTGAGCAAGCAGGTGCTGATTCCATAATCTTGTGGGTGGTGGTTACGTGAAATGGACTGGGTTCTCTGGCAGGACTGAGCCTGTGATTGACTGCAAATGGTTATGCTCGGCTACTTGGAGACCATCTGCAGCCACTCAAGGAATTCATGTTCCCAAAAAAAATATGGAACTTTTATGACTGACAATGCGCCATGTCACCAGGTGACAACTTTTCGCGATTGGTTTGAAGAACATTCTGAACAGTTCAAGCTGACGGTTTGTACATCCACATCGGCCGACATGAATCCCGTCGAACTTTTATAGGGCGTAATCAGGAGGTCAGTTCGCCCACAAAATCCTGCAATGGAAAAATTTTAGGATTACGGACGGCTATAGAGCCAGCATGGCTAAATATTTGTGAGGGGGACTTCCAGCGACTTGCTGAGTCCATGCCACGTCGAGTTGCTGCACTACGCCGGGCAAAAGAAGCTTCGACATGATATTGGAAAGTAACCTATGACTTTTGTCACCTTAGTGTACTGCTTCAGTAACATCTATATGCCGCAAGCCACCATGTGTAACATGTCACTCCATCCTCCAAACCCACCCCCTTTCCTGTTATAGTGTTCAAGTCACGAATGGTCCGCTGGAAGATATACTGATGGTAAGCCTGGGTGTGAGGTATCATTTTAACATTACCTTTATGGTTTTTTCGTGGGAAATACACAGAAGGAAGCAATCTATCGCTTGACTCATTTAGATCCGAACTCCCTCCGAATTTCAAAAAATGGCTCTGAGCACTATGGGACTTGACATCTGTGGTCACCAGTCCCCTAGAGCGTAGAACTACTTAAACCTAACGAACCTAAGGACATCACACACATCCATGCCCGAGGCAGGATTCGAACCTGCGAAAGTAGCAGTCGCGCGGTTCCGGACTGAGCGCCTAGAACTGCTAGACCACCGCGGCCGGCCTCCGAATTTCACAAGTAACCCGTACCGTGATACAAAGCTCCTCTCTTGCAGCGTCAGCCACTTATTATATTCACCTGTAACGAATCATACTGCTCTTATTTGGATCTTCTCCACACCTGCTATTAATTTTATCTCGTACGAAACCCAGACAGAAGAGCAATGTTCAAGTATGGGTTCTGTAAGCTACCTATTTCGTGGACGGACTACAGGTACTTCCTGCGGATTCTTCACATGCGTGTCTGTCTGGCATATGGCGACAGGAAGAGAATCTGACCACCCTATACCACTAACACTGCCAAATCCAGAATAGCTTGCCGACCCCATAAAGGCACGGGATAAAGTAAAGGAAAACAGAATCTCAGTGTAACTTCTGCCTTATCTGCGATAGTTTTGTGTGTACATTCCATTTTAAATCGCTCCATATGCATCCTGCCAGATATTTAATGGACTTGAGTATTCGCAGGGATTTTTCTGGAACCTTGCGATCATACAACAACGGGTATTTCTGCCAATATAGACCTGCGTACTTTTCCTAGAAGGCTTTGCTCCTCCAGCGACCTATGGTACAACGCTGCCAAAAGAGCATTGGACGCAAAGAAGTCACGTCGCTAGAAAATTGTTCTGAAATTCAGGCGCACCTGACCATCAGCACATGGTTGAGAAACTCAGACTTCCAATAGAGATAAAGGTAAATAGATTAACAGCCCCAATATCCTTTGACTACACGAAAGAGACGAGTCACTGGACAGAGTCACCATGTATCTAGATTTCTAGCTTGCCCGCTGCACCTTTTTAAAAAAACAAATGAGCAACAAAACAAAGTACCTACAAATGATCTGACACGAAACGCCTAACAGGACGCTAAACGAAGTAAACCACGAACGGCAGCGCGGGGGTAGCCGCGCTCTCTCGGGCGCCTTGACACGGTTCGCGTGGCTCCTCCCGACGGAGGTAGGAGTCCTGCCTCGGGCGTGTGTGTGTGTGTGTGTGTGTGTGTGTGTGTGTGTGTATGTGTGTGTGTGTGTGTGTGGTCCTTAGTTTAAGTTAGTTTAAAGTTAGATTAACTAGTGTGTAAGCCTAGGGACCAATGACCACAGCAGTTTTTATTTATTTGTCGACATCAATGTTGTCTCCTTCAAAATAGTCCCCACTGAGTATTATTCTTTTAACTCAGCGCATTCTTAAATACTGAATCACAAATGGGCCTGCCTTTGGGATTTTTTTTGCTCTTTCATCGATGCGATTCTTATCTCATCTATGTTTGCGAAACGAGTGCCTTTCCGCTTTTCTTTAGTTTTCTGAACAAAAAAAAGTTCACTTCGGGCAATTTCTGGTGACCGCAATTTGGGTGCATAGATCCTGAGAAATCAGTACCCATAACAACCACATCTGGCCGCAATAACGGCCCTAATACGCCTGGGCAGTGAGTCAAACAGAGCTTGGATGGCGTGTACAGGTACAGCTGCCCATGCAGCTTCAACACGATACCACAGTTCATCGAGAGTAGTGACTGACGTATTGTGACGAGCCAGTTGCTCAGCCACCATTGACCAGACGTATTCAATTGGTGAGAGATCTGGAGAATGTGCTGGCCAGGGCAGCAGTCGAACATTTTCTGTATCCAGAAATGGCCGTACAGGACCTGCAACATGCGGTCGTGCATTATCCTGCTGAAATGTAGGGTTTCTCAGGGATCGAATGAAGGGTAGATCCACGGGTCGTAACACATCCGAAATGTAACGTCCACTGTTCAAAGCGCCGTCAATGCGAACAAGAGGTGACCGAGACGTGTAACCAATGGCACCCCACACCATCACGCCGGGTGATAGGCCAGTATGGCGATAACGAATACACGCTTCCAACGTGCATTCACCGCGATGTCGCCAAACACGGATGCGACCATCATGATGCTGTAAACAGAACCTGGATTCATCCGAAAAAATGACGTTTTGCCATTCGTACACCCAGGTTCGTCGTTGAGCTCACCATCGAGGGCGCCCCTGTCTGTGATGCAGCGTCTAGGGTAACCGCAGCCATGGTCTCCGAGCTGATAGTCCATGCTGCTGCAAACGTCGACGAACTGTTCGTGCAGATAGTTGTCGTCTTGCAAACGTCCCCTTCTGTTGACTCAGGGATCGAGGAGTGGCTGCACGATCCGTTACAGTCATGCGGAAGAGATGCCTGTCATCTCGACTGCTAGTGATTCGAGGCCGTTGGGATCCAGCACGGCGTTCCGTATTACCCTCCTGAACCCACCGATTCCATATTCTGCTAACAGTCACTGGATCTCGACCAACGCGAGCAGCGATGTCGCGATACGATAAACCGCGCCGGCCGGTGTGGCCGTGTGGTTCTAGGCGCTTCAGTCTGGAACCGCGTGACCGCTACGGTCGCAGGTTCGAGTCCTGCCTCGGTCATGGATGTGTGTGACGTTCTTAGTTAGGTTTAAGTAGTTCTAAGTTCTAGGGGACTGATGACCATAGATGTTAAGTCCCATAGTGCTCAGAGCCATTTGAACCATTTTTTACGATAAACCGCAATCGCGATAATCTACAATCCGACCTTTACCAAAGTCGGAAACGTGACGGTACGCATTTCTCCTCCTTACATGAGGCATCACAACAACGTTTCACCACGCAACGCCGGTCAACTGCTGTTTGTGTATGAGAAATCGGTTGGAAACTTTCCTCATGTTAGCACGTTATAGGTGTCGCCACCGGCGCCCACATTGTGTGAATGCTCCGAAAAGCTAATCTTTTGCATACCCCAGCATCTTCGTCCTTTCGGTTAAATTTCGCGTCTGTAGCACGCCATCTTCGTTGTGTAGCAGTTTTAATGGCGAGTAGTGTAGACGTCGGGTGTTTTAGAGTATTGTTTGTCATCTAAATTCAAGAACAAGCTATTAAGTGTGAGCAGTTGCATCGTGGTGCACAAGGCACGAATTTTTGGCCACACAGCCAAGATTTTTTTTAATACTGCCTCACGCAAATGGCTTTCAACTTATACGTATTAGTCCTTATTTATCTTTCGAAAACACAACACTGTGAGCATAACCGTCATAACCGTCACATGCAATCACCCTTGTCGAGCTGTTTTCGGCCTTTGCAAATCAGCATACTTTAACTGCGACGATTGAGGATTAGTTTCGAAGTCACTTCTGTAAACCTATGTTTCGTCACTTTACTGTGACACGTCTCAGTAGTTCGGCTTCGTTGCTGAATTCATCTAGCGACTCCTGAGCAACTCGCATCTGCCGCTGTTTTTGCTGAAATTCTACAATTTTGGAATAAATTCTGCTATCGCACATTTCATAGGGAAAAAACGAAAAATGCATAGCCAATTAATATAACAATATCATCAGCGATTTCTCCGATCATGATCGTAATCATTTCTTTCGCGTATTACGCAATCTCACAGGTTGACGATGTTTTCTGACATCCAAGGTGCTCGTCATCTTCAATGTCTTCACGGCCCTCTTCAACACGATCATACCTCACTAATAGCAGAGTCACAAAGAAATATTTAACATTTCTAAAAGCTTGTTGCACTTTACTGCGTTCTTACAGGAAAATTTAATCGAATTGTTGTGATACATATGGATATAAAATAAATAATCGCCGATACCACCGAAATACATGTAACTTTCTTGACAGCTGACAGTAGCCGAAACTTCAGATACGGCTACCGGTGAAAATATACCTTTTAGACATGTTGAGCAACATTGAAAACATTGCACTAGTTTAAGACAAAAACTACTAATTTCGCAGTCTGGAACCGCGCGACCGCCACGATCGCAGGTTCGAATCCTGCCTCGGGCATGGATTTGTGTGAAGTCCTTAGGTTAGTTAGGTTTAAGTAGTTCTAAGTTCTAGGGGACTTATGACCACAGATGTTAAGTCCCATAGTGCTCAGAGCCATAGTGCTCAGAGCCATATGAACCATACTAATTTCGAGTTTCTTTTTGAACATACCTCGTAGGTGTCCGCTCTATCGAAACACATGATAAATGGCCAGCTTCTTGTATTCGTTCACCCTGAGGTGTATACCTTCCACAGAGTCCGCAAATGCGCTTTTAGCAACGAAGATGTCTCCATCTCTTCTCAGTCTTACTCTGACCCGGACCCGGACACCAGACCTTGGATTATCTGTCGGTATTGATTTGAGCTGATGCTATCACATAAATCTAGCCGTGGGGAAGGCAGACGCCAGGCCGCGATTTATCGGAAGAATCATGAGAAAGTGTAATTCATCACGAATGCGGGTGCTTAGAAGAGATGAGAAATGAGCTCGGCATACTCGCTTTAAACTCGTCAGCGGATCCTTACGACACCATCTTCAAACTCGCTGTCTCCGTGTGCTCGTTGACTCGATTCGCCTGTCTCCGTCGCTACCCATTTAACGCTCATGCGTTTAATTATTTTTATGATTTAAAAAAAAAAATACTACACATTGATCTTGTTAAAAGCCGAGAAGCGATTCTTCTTTCTGTTTTAGCTCTCAGGAGCACTCTGGGATGCCCTCTGGGGCACTCTGGGATGCTCTCTGAGCGCGCGCACACACACACACACACACACACACACACACACACACACACACACACACACATTTATTAAATGATGAGCGTTTGGAGGTCTAATGATGACGTTCACTTACAGTTTCGACATGTTATCGACTCTGTGACGACACCAAAAGGGAACATGACTAGGATGAAGTGCAGTCTGTAAATGCTAATTTATTATTAAAGTAAATTTACATCTGTATTCGGAAAGATACAGAAATCAATAAACTACATGAATAGCTACACTACCGTTTGTGGAAATTGCAACACTAAGAAGGAAAGGCTTGAATTCGGTTAATTTAATAGCACTGGTTAGGTACATGACAAGTAACAGATGATTACCTTTTCAAATCTGTACATGTCCTTTGAGCCCTACTATTCAATATGTCGTGTGGCCAACATGCGCTGTAATTAGAGCTGCTATACGCCGTGGCATTGTATCAATAACGTTCTGAATATGTTCCTGAGGGATTTTCTTCCACGCAGTTTGTATCCGAGCCCACAAATCCGTGACGAGTTACTGGAGGACCGTGACGCACCACGTGCTGACCTACCATATCTCAGACATGTTCGATGGGCGACATGTCTGGCGAACGTACAGACCATTGAAGCAATGGTACTCGTCGCTCTTCGAAGAAGGACTGTCCATTCCTCGCAATATGTGCCTGGGCATTATCCTGTTGAAATGTGGCCTGTGGAGATGCCTGAAGCAGGGGGAGTACCTCAGGTTCCACAACCTCCGTTAGGTATCGGTTGCTGTTCTAAGTGCCCGAAATACGTACGAGGCGAAGTTGGTTGCTGTAACCAATGGCGCCCCAAACCATCACACCTGGTGTTTGTCCGCTATGCCGTTCCACAATGCAGCCCTCCAGGTTGCGCTCATCACGGTACCGACGGACACGTATGCGGCCATCACTGTAGGACACGTTGAAGCGGGACTCATACGGAAAGATTACAAGTTTCCACTCAGCACCCCAGTGACGGTGTTCACGTGCCCGTTGCAGTCAGAGATCTTGTGGTTTCTGGACAATGGAAGCCGACGTAATGGCATGCGTGCAACCAATCCAACCCGCAGCAGACTGCGACGAACCGTCGACGCAGACAAGTTCACGCCTGTTGCAGTGCTCCATCGACGAGCCAACACTGTGGATAACGCTGTACGGTCAGTAATGGCCATGCGGACAAGGTGATAGTCATCCCGTGCTGTGGTCGTGTTCCGTGGTCCAGTTCCCGCTTGTCGCTGCGTACGGCCTTCCTCTATCTACTGCTTCCACACACTCATCACTGTCGTAGCAGCATGCCCTGTGCGAGCCGAAATGTCATGGTATGACAACCCCGTTTCACGGAACGGAGACCAATCAGTCTGCCCCGTTCGAGCTCGCTCACTTGCCGATACGGCTCACTTTGACGTCGACGAGACATATTGGCGCGCACTGTATTGTTTCCACTTTGTGTGACGGCTCTGCACCGACTACACTAGGCGCAACCCCGACTCTGTCTGACCTAAGTGTACCCCATCTCGCTGCAAAACGTATCACGTATTGCTTGCACACCCGTCGCCACTTCCATTAAGTGTGGCGCTATTCGGGTAATTCCTTCTCGGTGTTGCACTTCTCACAAACGGCAGTGTATTAGCCCATAAACGTTAGTTGCCATAGGCAAAATAATACAGAAAAAGCGCGATTTTTCTGTCCCGCATGGAAGGCGGCGCGTGGGTCTGTACCCGTGATCTACAAAATATACCGAATGCAGGAAGCGAGTAGGAGCAGGAGAGGTAAAGCACGTCGGTTCTGCGTGTAAATTTAAACGTGTTTACTATAGGAAAAAACAAGTTAAGAAATGGTTACATAACTTTGCGATGGTGAGCACGTGGTTGCTAAGCTGTATTCCCGTCGTAAGAAGTACAAAGTCTGAATAGCAAGCCAACACACTGAAGTTGAAGCGATGTTTCCAGGCCATCTATTCTTGATTAAATGGGGCAGAAAGCAGAGCGGCGCTCGTTTAGCTCCACAGCGTCGGCTAGATGGTGCTGTGGTCGGCGTAGTTCGTCCGCTCTCGTAGTGCCAACCTACGAGCGTGCATCTACGCTGTGGCATCGGAACTATCGATACCACAAAAATGAAGATGCTCTGCGTCCAGTATTCCTTTGACGGGAAATACATGTACATGCTGCTGCCGCCGTTGGATAAGCAGCTGCAGCAGCAAGTCGTATACTCCTAGCTCACTCATTTGTTACGTAGTTTAATTCTTAATTTCTTTGCGTGTTTTTGGTACTTGCATTGTTTAATTCATAAATTTCGGGCGTATTATAGTATTTGAGAGCTGTAGCATCGCGTTTTAGTACCTGAATAGTGTAAAATCGCGTAGTCTCCTTCCGCCGCCGAGCAGTGTCAGTAGTGCGCAAGTAGCAGCATTACTGCATTTACTAGGCAATCTTGTATTTTAATAACCGTTTAAATTTTGTCGATTTGTTTGCGCTCTCTGTAGATTAGTTCAGACGTTCTTTGCAAAACATTTTTTTAGCATGGATAGGGACTGCAACTGCTGTGTTCGGATGCAGGCTGAGTTAGCATCCCTTCGCTCCCAGCTTCAGGCAGTGTTGGCTTCGGTCACACAGCTTGAGGCTGTTGCCAATGGGCATCACTGTGGGGGTCCGGATGGGGGTTTGTCGGGGACGGCCAACTCGTCCCACGCATCCCCCGATCGGACTACGACTGTGGTTGCCCGGGATACTGCCCGCATTCAGGCTGATACCTCACCTGTGGTAGAGTGGGAGGTCGTCTCAAGGTGTGGCAGGGGGCGAAAGACATTCCGGAGGGCTGAACGGAAGGCCTCTCCAGTTTGTCTGACGAACCGGTTTCAGGCTCTGTCTCAGGCTGATACTGATCTTCGGCCTGACATGGCTGCTTGTCCTGTTCCAGAGGTTGCCCCTCAGTCTGCAAGATCCGGGCGGTCGGCTTACTGGTAGTTGGGAGCTCCAACGTCAGGCGCGTAATGGGGCCCCTTAGGGAAATGGCAGCAAGAGAGGGGAAGAAAACCAATGTGCACTCCGTGTGCATACAGGGGGGAGTCATTCCAGATGTGGAAAGGGTCCTTCCGGATGCCATGAAGGGTACAGGGTGCACCCATCTGCAGGTGGTCGCTCATGTCGGCACCAATGATGTGTGTCGCTATGGATCGGAGGAAATCCTCTCTGGCTTCCGGCGGCTATCTGATTTGGTGAAGACTGCCAGTCTCGCTAGCGGGATGAAAGCAGAGCTCACCATCTGCAGCATCGTCGACAGGACTGACTGCGGACCTTTGGTACAGAGCCGAGTGGAGGGTCTGAATCAGAGGCTGAGACGGTTCTGCGACCGTGTGGGCTGCAGATTCCTCGACTTGCGCCATAGGGTGGTGGGGTTTCGGGTTCCGCAGGATAGGTCAGGAGTCCACTACACGCAACAAGCGGCTACACGGGTAGCAGGGGTTGTGTGGCGTGGGCTGGGCGGTTTTTTTTAGGTTAGATGGCCGTGGGCAAGTACAGAAAGGGCAACAGCCTCAACGGGTGCGGGGCAAAGTCAGGACATGCGGGGACCAAGCAGCAATCGGTATTGTAATTGTAATTGTCAACTGTCGAAGCTGCGTTGGGAAAGTACCAGAACTTCAAGCGCTGATAGAAAGCACCGAAGCTGAAATCGTTATAGGTACAGAAAGCTGGCTCAAGCCAGAGATAAATTCTGCCGAAATTTTTACAAAGGTACAGACGGTGTTTAGAAAGGATAGATTGCATGCAACTGGTGGTGGAGTGTTCGTCGCTGTTAGTAGCAGTTTATCCTGTAGTGAAGTAGAAGTGGATAGTTCCTGTGAATTATTATGGGTGGAGGTTACACTCAACAACCGAGCTAGGTTAATAATTGGCTCCTTTTACCGACCTCCCGACTCAGCAGCATTAGTGGCAGAACAACTGAGAGAAAATTTGGAATACATTTCACATAAATTTTCTCAGCATGTTATAGTCTTACGTGGAGATTTCAATTTACCAGATATAGACTGGGACACTCAGAGATTTAGGACGGGTGGTAGGGACAGAGCATCGAGTGACATTATACTGAGTGCACTATCCGAAAATTACCTCGAGCAATTAAACAGAGAACCGACTCGTGGAGATAACATCTTGGACCTACTGATAACAAACAGACCCGAACTTTTCGACTCTGTATGTACAGAACAGGGAATCAGTGATCATAAGGCCGTTGCAGCATCCCTGAATATGGAAGTTAGTAGGAATATAAAAAAAGGGAGGAAGGTTTATCTGTTTAGCAAGAGTAATAGAAGGCAGATTTCAGACTACCTAACAGATCAAAACGAAAATTTCTGTTCCGACACTGACAATGTTGAGTGTTTATGGAAAAAGTTTAAGGCAATCGTAAAATGCGTTTTTGACAGGTACGTGCCGAGTAAAACTGTGAGGGACGAGAAAAACCCACCGTGGTACAACAACAAAGTTAGGAAACTACTGCGAAAGCAAAGAGAGCTTCACTCCAAGTTTAAACGAAGCCAAAACCTCTCAGACAAACAGAAGCTAAACGATGTCAAAGTTAGCGTAAGGAGGGCTATGTGTGAAGCGTTCAGTGAATTCGAAAGTAAAATTATATGTACCGACTTGACAGAAAATCCTAGGAAGTTCTGGTCTTACGTTAAATCAGTAAGTGGCTCGAAACAGCATATCCAGACACTCCGGGATGATGATGGCATTGAAACGGAGGATGACACGCGCAAAGCTGAAATACTAAACACCTTTTTCCAAAGCTGTTTCACAGAGGAAGACCGCACTACAGTTTCTTCTCTAAATCCTCGCGCAAACGAAAAAATGGCTGACATCGAAATAAGTGTCCAAGGAATAGAAAAGCAACTGGAATCACTCAATAGAGGAAAGTCCACTGGACCTGACGGGATACCAATTCGATTCTACACAGAGTACGCGAAAGAACTTGCCCCCCTTCTAACAGCCGTGTACCGCAAGTCTCTAGACGAACGGAGGGTTCCAAATGATTGGAAAAGAGCACAGGTAGTCCCAGTCTTCAAGAAGGGTCGTCGAGCAGATGCGCAAAACTATAGACCTATATCTCTGACGTCGATCTGTTGTAGAATTTTAGAACATGTTTTTTGTTCGAGTATCATGTCGTTTTTGGAAACCCAGAATCTACTATGTAGGAATCAACATGGATTCCGGAAACAGCGATCGTGTGAGACCCAACTCGCTTTATTTGTTCATGAGATCCAGAAAATATTAGATACAGGCTCCCAGGTAGATGCTATTTTACTTGACTTCCGGAAGGCGTTCGATACAGTTCCGCACTGTCGTCTGATAAAGTAAGAGCCTACCGAATATCAGACCAGCTGTGTGGCTGGATTGAAGAGTTTTTAGCAAACAGAACACAGCATGTTGTTATCAATGGAGAGACGTCTACAGACGTTAAAGTAACCTCTGGCGTGCCACAGGGGAGTGTTATGGGACCATTGCTTTTCACAATATATATAAATGACCTAGTAGATAGTGTCGGAAGTTCCATGCGGCTTTTCGCGGATGATGCTGTAGTATACAGAGAAGTTGCAGCATTAGAAAATTGTAGCGAAATGCAGGAAGATCTGCAGCGGATAGGCACTTGGTGCAGGGAGTGGCAACTGTCCCTTAACATAGACAAATGTAATGTATTGCGAATACATAGAAAGAAGGATCCTTTATTGTATTATTATATGATAGCGGAACAAACACTGGTAGCAGTTACTTCTGTAAAATATCTGGGAGTATGCGTGCGGAACGATTTGAAGTGGAATGATCATATAAAATTAATTGTTGGTAAGGCGGGTACCAGGTTGAGATTCATTGGGAGAGTGCTTAGAAAATGTAGTCCATCAACAAAGGAGGTGGCTTACAAAACACTCGTTCGACCTATACTTGAGTATTGCTCATCAGTGTGGGATCCGTACCAGATCGGTCTGACGGAGGAGATAGAGAAGATCCAAAGAAGAGCGGCGCGTTTCGTCACAGGGTTATTTGGTAACCGTGATAGCGTTACGGAGATGTTTAACAAGCTCAAGTGGCAGACTCTGCAAGAGAGGCACTCTGCATCGTGGTGTAGCTTGCTCGCCAGGTTTCGAGAGGGTGCGTTTCTGGATGAGGTATCGAATATATTGCTTCCCCCTACTTATACCTCCCGAGGAGATCACGAATGTAAAATTAGAGAGATTAGAGCGCGCACGGAGGCTTTCAGACAGTCTTTCTTCCCGCGAACCATACGCGACTGGAACAGGAAAAGGAGGTAATGCCAGTGGCACGTAAAGTGCCCTCCGCCACACACCGTTGGTTGGCTTGCGGAGTATAAATGTAGATGTTGATGTAGATGTAGAGGTGGAATAAACAAGAATACAATCGTTTTGTTGGCGTTGGAAGAACTTCGTCTGTTTTTCGTCTAAGTGTGTACTATAGCATCGAACTTTTTCCAGACATCACTGTTCCTCTAGTGGAGCACATTTGCAAATGCATACACTGCATCATTTAATTCTCGTCTTACACCCTAAACAGTCTAAGAAGACACAGCTTCGTTACACGCCACAAGAGCAAGACTGTGCACTTTTCCGTATTAAGTAACGACTATCCTAGCACTCCCGCGCGGAGTGAGAGAGAACGAATCTACGAGTGCGAAACAAATGCTGCGCAACCTTTCTCATTTTCTCGGAATAAAGGAATCCGGTACAGTACTAACCGTGGCGCCTTGATCTCTAGTTTATGCAACCCTTAATGTTAGACTCTTACTCGATCATTTTGTGATCTCTAGTGCTTACATGAAACCACCTCCTTCAATTGATGAGCACTGAGAGTCGGTTTGGTATCTTTAACAAGTTGGATTAACGGGGGAAACAACTAACATTAACATAATAAACCCTCAGGTTCTCACATATATCATTAGTCAGAGTGACAGTGTCAGACAACTGACATGTATTGTACCACGCGTAATGACCAGGGGAGAACATATAAATTCCACCATATATAGAGGATTACCAGACAGCTGTAGACTGTAACATTCCTGGCTCTTTCCCGCAAAGTTGCAGTAGCTGACATGACGTCATGAAGTGGAATGAGGAGCGAACAACAGATGGTACTGCGAGTACACCTTTCCTGGGAATTAGTGCAAACTGAATTATCTTGTAATCTGATGGCTGCTGTCATAGAAGATCGAGCGATTACAAATCGATCCAGCGCGCTGGAGCCCACATTTTCGTTCACTGAATCAGGAGATGCTGAGAGAATTTTATCACTAAATGTGGCAATAAAAGTAGAGAATGAGTTTTGATATTTTGGCAACAAAATAGCAGACAAAGGAGGAGGTAGGAGGATACAAAATGCAGACTGACAATAGCAAGAATGAACGTTTCTAAAAAAGATTAATTTGTGATGGGAAGCCTTTTTGTAAAGATATTTGTACGAAAGATAAACATGGACGGTAAGTAGTAGAGACTGTAAGGGAATAGAAGCTTTTGAAGTGTAGTGCTACAGAAGAATGCTGAAGATTAGATGGATAGATCGGGTAACTAATGGAAAGAGGCTGAAACTAACTGGGGAGAAAAAAAGAAAGTTGTGGCACAACTCGACTAAAAGAAGGATTCTGTTTATATGACATATCCTAATGCATCAAGGAATGATCCATTTGTAATTGAAAGAGGTGTGAGAGGTAAAAATACACAAGGAGACCAAGGATTGAATATAGTAAGCAGATGTGGAAAGATGTAGGTTGAGAAATTTATTTAGAAATCAAGGGGCTTGCACAGAATAGACTAGCATGGGGATCTGCATGTAACCCTCATCGTACTGAAATAACCACAACAGTAACAGAACATAGTGGCACTGAACTGGTAACTCCGTGCCAAAGATCCATGAAAATTTTGTATACATGAGTGACTGGAACATCAAAATAGGGAAAGGAACAGAGGTCTGAAATTTCTGCCATTAATAGAAAATACACTGTTCTAGAATTATAAAAGAAGGTACACTTGGAAAATGCATAGATACATGGGCAAACAACAGCTGGATTATAACACTGGTGAGACAGAGTTTCCGAAATCAGATATTGTATTGTAAGACCTACTCAGGAGCAGATAGACTAAGACCACAATTTAGTAATGATGAAAGGTATGCTGAACGTTAAAAGAATAGCCACAAAGAATCAATGTTCAACGATGTTGGCTACTGAAGTATTGAGGTTTGACGATGCCCTTTTGAAGTTCTTCGAGGCTGTAAATACTGCGCTAATGAATATAATAGGCAGTTCAGTTCAAAAAGAATGTACATTCTTAGAAAGGAGAGTCGCAGAAGTTGGGTAGACAAAATTAAGTACAAGGAAGGTACCTGCCGATGCAACACAGCAATTTTTTCAGGTGATCGACGAAACAAGGAGATACAAAAATGTTCAGGAAAGGAAAGAAATACATCGAATATAAATAAGCCACTTACAACTGAAAACATTTATAGGCCGTGGACGGGCCGTAAAGTGAAATGGCTGCAGGGAAAATGTAAAGAAATCGAAAAGGGGTGGTCGGAAGGACAGATTCAGGATAGAGGGTGACTACTTTCGCGGAATGATATCAAACTCCATTAATTGCACACCTGAAATACACTAACGTGTAATAACGTTTATTCACAGACCCATTTTCGGTAGGAAATTAACGTTATAGAAAAGCAATTTTGCTAGACTGCAATCACAAGAGCGACAAATGTTTTCATTCATTACTCTTGTGCTATGCTGCCAGGTTAGAGCAGTGGGCAAACATTTTGCGTTGGAGTACTTGAGTTCGACAGTTCAACATTCCGGATCAACGTGTGATTTTTATATTTTCTAATTTTAGAGTGCGTGATTTGGTAGAATGCTCATTAATAGATATATAGCAATTACAACTGATTTCATATATAACACGTGCAATTATTTAATACCTTTTATTATTTCAGTTTTGAAAACGTATTTTGCCTTTAAGCATCTGCTTTGTTCTCTTCCACGCACTACAGCTCTTCTTTCTTTTCGGTCCCTGGTCAACAACACCGTCACTGTTCTTCAGTTATACTCCTTCCCCAAATAAAAAATAAATAAAAAACCGCCAGTTCCACATCGCTCCTTCTTGGTATATGCATATCTTTTATCCTAAGTAGTTCCCCTGCACCCACGCAAATCTCTTAGCTACATCATCTCAGTGTAGTTTTCACACTAAATCATCAACAGCACTCTAACCCAGTTTACGGTATTGCTTCTCTCATTTAACATCAGTTTCATGTCCAATACATTCTTTGGGACATTGCGTGATTAGTAGGGCAAGAAACCCACTTCATAGTTAGTCAGCACGCTCTTACTATTTCCACCACCACCACAGTGATTACTACAACCACAAAAACCACTGTGAAACACTGGGAAAACTGACGCCATCCATGTTGTGCTTCACTATTCTGGCAAGAAAAACTGAAATCATGGAGTTCATTTTAATGAATCTAGACTGTCGCTCAGTAACTGGAAGTTAACGTAAGTTGATCTCATTAAATTTAATAAACGAATCCGTTAAATTCGCAATGTCTCGTTTCCACTTTATTAAATTTTCTTTTGAAATTTGATCTCTAGCACCCCAAAACTCTAAAGTTGTCTCAAGAAATGAGACACTTTTCAAACGGAAGCGTAAGACACCCAGCGCACAGAGTGGGGCAGTAGTCGATCAAAGTTTTAACCATTTTCTTGACTTAACTGCGCAAATAACTTACAGTTGAATATGTTGCTTCAAATTTTGTATACTCCATTAATAACAAATTCGACAAATTTATGCACTCTACCACTCAGATTTTTAGCACCTACATGTTTTCGATGGACGACAAAGTGTACAGCAAGCACTCCAGGGTTGTTTTGTTTTAAATGGTTTATGTATCTACTTTAGCGGCCTGACATGGAAAATGCTCTATCTGCTGCCGCTGATATGCCACAGTGTGATTCAGCTGCCCCTACGTATGAGGTGTATACAACTTGCATCGTCTTCTACACCACAAGCGAGATTTTCGTAGTGTCTCGTTTCCTATGAACAAACTATTAGACTTACATAAAAAATGAACAGGGCCTATTTGTGGGAAATTTAATGAAGTTAAATTTTGTACCAAGGTAAGTTTCGCAAGAGACCACGGTTTTCGAATTACTCAAGAAAAACGCTTTTCTAGGTCACTTTTGTATGCTTTTCTTGAGTAATTCGAAAACTACGGCCTATAGCAAAAACGTATATTAGAACAAAATGAAACTACATAAAATGTCCGACAAATAGGTCCCGTTCGTCTTTTTCTGTAGGACTGATAGTTTGCTGAGAGAACATGAAAATCTTGCACATGTTGTTCTAAGGTACTCTGCGGTGGGTAAAACCCATAGGTAGGAGTAGGTCAATCACCATGTATATGATAAAAGGAATACTCTGTCCATGAAATAACATTCAAAACATTAAATATTGATTCACCTTTAGTGTATGTTGTCAAAGTCCTCGAGAACCGCAGTTCTTTATGGACTTCTTGTTCCATAAAAAAACGAACATACAGTAGTAATAATGCTTTATTATTAGGTAAATTTGACTCGTTCAGTTGTATGTAAAAATGGGTTGTTTGCAGCTAATTACATAAGATACATTCAGCATCTTAACTCATTTCATCAACCCGTCTTGGCGGCCGCTGTGGCCGAGCTTTTCTAGGCGCTTCAGTCCGAAACTGCACTGCTGCTGCTGCGGTCGCAGATTCAAATCTTGCCTCGGGCATCGATGTGTGTGAAGTCCTTGGGTTGGTTAGGTTTAAGTAGTTCTAAGTCTAAGGGACTGATGACTTCAGAGGTTAAGTCCCATAGTGCTTAGAGCCATTTCAACACGTCTTGGAACTTTGTTGTTGCTCACAGGAATTATTGTGAGTACATGGTAAGCATATTTGGGTACAACAGTTTTTAAGACCTTTCCCGTGGCGGGCAAAATTAATTCCTCCCCGACAGTATGGAGTTTTCCGCATTTTGATGTAAGTAGCGTCATGTTGTAAGACGCCTGGAAACCATCATCTATTTGCAACGCCGAAGAGAACATACTGTCTTCCGTGTGTCTCTAAGTTTTCTTTAAGTGTTTTGGAACGTTTTGGAACTATTTCAAATATTTTACCTGTTTTATCAGCGTATACATTTTCAGACGATCTCAAGTCTGCTTGGTTTCATAGCGTCATTCGTTAACGCTTTGCTGCATAAATGGCATAGTTTGCCAATAATGGTGGGATGAATCCAAACTTTAAATAATCGACACTGTACTTTTCTTTTCATATTCGGCCATGTTTAGTAGGGGTTACCGGTGGACACAAATTAAGGAATTTAGGTAAATATGAGAAAGGCATAGCAACCAAATCAACCCTTTGAACCTGAAGTCATGATTGATGAGTCTCTAAGCATTTAACGGACCTACAAAAAGAAAATTTGTTACAACATGATTGCTTGCCTTTCCCCAGCACTCCAAAACAACATGACAATGAATCACTTTCACTTTTCTGGGACACAACTGTAGTCCTTTCACAAAAAGATAAACGAGGGCTTCATGGTTCTGGATCGGCGTATGTCAGTAAATTTAGGACCACTAAATATTTTGTGTCCGCCGGTGCCAACCTCAGCGAAGTAACACAGAAGCTTGCGTAGGTTGTCATAGTGAAGTGGTTGTTGTGCCGTGCTGTGTTGTGTCGCAAATCAAGACATTTCTTCGGAATATTGGCTGTGACCTGCACAAGTGACATTCTGTCTCATGGACCCCCACTTACAACTAATGCATCCCCCTTTTTTTTCGTTGAACTGTACCCCTTGTAAGTTAGAGTCCATCCCAGGCGGTCGACATAACCCACTTTGGGAATCAGTCTTAGCCAGTATATCTCGCCTTGTTCCACAGGACGCAATTATTTTTTTTTTAATTAGTGGTTATCTTTCTTGAGGGCCACAGTTTAATTCACGTCCGTACTACAATATGATTTGGGTGACGCGCTTTTTTCCGAAAATTCCAGTTGTGTAAAACCAATTTATGTCCACGAACAGTTCATTTCATGGCCGACTCAAACATTCTTAGTGACTTCGCCAGCTACACACAACAGCCGCTGTCTTTTCCTAATGCGCCTCAGTAGTCAATATGGTTTATCATCGATGCTGTACACTGACCAGCAAAAACATTAGAACACGTCACAACGCGAGATGGAAGACCGCCTTGTTGTATATATATATCATGCTATGGGGAAGGTTCATCTGGGCTTCCATGGGACCTGTGGTATTAATTGAAGTCACCATGAAACTTACGGACAATGTGACCATTATTGCGAACCAGCTGCATCCCTTCATGCTTGATGTCTTCCTCGACGACGAAGGCATATTCCAACAGAGTAACTGTTGGTGTCGCAAGGCCACAGTTATGCTACAGCGGTTTGAGGAGAATGGTAGTGAACTAACTTTGATATTCTGGACATTAAATTCACCTAATCTGAACCCCATGAAACAAATTTCGGCCGCTATCGAACGGCCGCTTCGCACCCACAGACCACTGGAATTGGATGACCTCTGTGTAGACATGTGGAGCCACATACTTCTGGAAACCTACAATGCCCCACAGAATCGCTGCCGTGTTGTGTTCGAAAGGTGGTCATAATGTTTTGGGTCATCAGTTTAAGCAGCTTACATAGTATAGGCCGGCCGGAGTGGCCGAGCAGTTCTAGGCGCTACAGTCTGGAACCGCGCGACCGCTACGGTCGCAGGTTCGAATCCTGCCTCGGGCATGGATGTGTGTGATGTTCAAATGGCTCTGAGCACTATGGGAATTAACTTCTGAGGTCATCAGTCCCTAGAACTTAGAACTACTTAAACCTAACTAACCTAAGGACATCACACACATTCATACCCAAGGCAGGATTCGAACCTGCGACCGTAGCGGTCGCGCGGTTCCAGACTGTAGCGCCTAAAACCGTTCGGCCACTCCGGCCGGCAGCCCCATAGTGCTCAGAGCCATTTGAACCATTTTTTACATAGTATAGTATAGTATATCAACTCTCTCTCCAGTTGCATTAGTACATTTTGGAAGCTATCCCTCGACACAGACGGCAAAAAAAAAAAGAAAAAAAAGCGAAGTCCAGCTCATAACGTGTGACACAACCGTAATCTACAGGATGCGAAGAGTGCCAGTACTACAAAATCAGGGCAAAGCCCCTGCCTCATTGCTACACAGCGAGCAGAGCTATAGCATGAGAATGGTGTAGTGTGACGGTATCCAGAACGTAGTTCTGTGAACTCGACAGTACTGAGTAATAACATGCACCATCCAAGCTCCCTCGCTCCAAGGCGTGACAGAACTGAAGAGAAATGCAGAGGCAGGAAAAACCGTCTGTACTTGGGAAGCCATGGTGCGGACAGGATCGATGACACTTGTGTTTAAACGAGAGCAAATGGCTGGCTAACCTTCTACTATGGCGTGATCTCTGGCTTTAAATACGCCTGCTTCGGACAGCTCGTCCTCTACGGTTCTGTTCATTCCACCTGCCTCACCTATGACGACGAAATGACAGTTTCGCAAGTAACAGGTTAGTGTTGCTGGCGAACCGTGATGTGCTACTTGGTGCCTGTCTGAAGACGGCAATTACAGGGCTGCAACCTGCCGGTTGTGGGTGAACTTCGTCGTTCCACGCCGTTATTGGTAGAAGATGCAGACCTATGTTGCCTTCCTGTGGTGAAGGGCCTTACCGACTGACTCCAAACTGTCATCTACTTGTTGGGTGGGTGTCTGGGTGCCACCTCCCAGGCGGTACGTGTACATCCTTCGTGGCTGTACGCTGTGTGTGCTGAGAGAGCCCTGAGATTCCGCCTTCACGACAACCGCCAACTGGAAGGTGCTGTGTGTACAGCGCACGTCCCATTTGAGTCCGCCGAGGCCTTCGAGTTCACTGCTGCGCGTCCGCGTGCCACCACACAGGGTCCCGCTGCCGTCTCCGCGCTGCTTCGCTGCCAGGAAGGGTGCCTGACCTGCCGCAAAACTACTCAAACCTTTTGGGTGCAGAGCAGCCCGGCATGTTTCCTAAACATATGGGGAAGACAATATTCACTACAACTAACACGTTAATAAAATGGCATTTCAGAAACCATCGTTCCTCTGACGCCTTTAACCTTAAGACGAACGCCAACGGCCAACGGTACGACAAACGCCAACGGTACGACAAACGCCAACGGTACGACAAACGCCAACGGTACGACAAACGCCAACGGTACGACAAACGCCAACGGTACGACAAACGCCAACGGTACGACAAACGCCAACGGCACGACAAACGCCAACGGCACGACAAACGCCAACGGCACGACAAACGCCAACGGCACGACAAACGCCAACGGCACGACAAACGCCAACGGCACGACAAACGCCAACGGCACGACAAACGCCAACGGCACGACAAACGCCAACGGCACGACAAACGCCAACGGCACGACAAACGCCAACGGCACGACAAACGCCAACGGCACGACAAACGCCAACGGCACGACAAACGCCAACGGCACGACAAACGCCAACGGCACGACAAACGCCAACGGCACGACAAACGCCAACGGCACGACAAACGCCAACGGCACGACAAACGCCAACGGCACGACAAACGCCAACGGCACGACAAACGCCAACGGCACGACAAACGCCAACGGCACGACAAACGCCAACGGCACGACAAACGCCAACGGCACGACAAACGCCAACGGCACGACAAACGCCAACGGCACGACAAACGCCAACGGCACGACAAACGCCAACGGCACGACAAACGCCAACGGCACGACAAACGCCAACGGCACGACAAACGCCAACGGCACGACAAACGCCAACGGCACGACAAACGCCAACGGCACGACAAACAGTCCGGAACCGCGCGACTGCTATGGTCGCAGGTTCGCATCCTGCCTCGAGCATGGATGTATGTGATGTCCTTAGGTTACGTAGGTTTAAGCAGTTCTAAGTTCTAGGGCACTGATGACTTCAGATGTTAAGTCCCATAGTGCTCAGAGCCATTTGAACCATTTTTTGATGCCCACAACAACTGACTCGAGGGATGACCGTTATAAGTCTGGTGTTCGTTAACTCCACGCCACACCTCTCCTGCCATCGACTCCAAACTTCAGCGATGAAAGTTCTTCGCCCGCAGACAATCGGACGAGGTACTTTTGGGTGAATTAACACCATCTTAGCTCGTGTGGTGGAACTCCTGGTACAGAAGTAGCAGCGACCTTTCACCCGCCTGCAGTATCTAATTTAAGGACCTACCCCTCCACCCCCCACCTTACACAAACACAGACACAAGGGAGGGCACTAACCTCCGCCTGTAGGAGCCGCGCAGTCTGTGACATGACGCCTCAAACTGCGTGGCCACTCCCAGGGTGACGAGAAATACCCCAGTATCGGTCGAGAAACGGGTTGTTATCTCCTTCGTGGATAGACTACGCTTCCTGAGGATTCTTTCAATGAATGTGTCTCGAATCTGCCTTAGCTGTGATTAGTGTTAGATGGTCGTTCTACTTTAAATCACTTCACACGCATACACACAGGTATTTGCTGTATGTGTGACGTATCGGATGAAAATGTTTCTGAACTGTGTAAGCGAAACGTAGTTGCAATAAGGCACATCGCACATAGGCGCTCTATTACTGTATTACGCAACAAGCTCATCAGGGTTAAGCTGCAGTGTGTGATTGCTCGTGTTAAAAACTGTTGAGCACCATAGGGAGTGGTGGGGAAGGTGGGAGAGAAGAGGGCTGCATCACCTTTTGACCTACAGACGTGATAGCTCACTGTCTGTCATCAGAGAAACCATCTCCGCTTTGTGATGGTCCAGCAAACGCGGGACGCTTGAAATGTTTTGTGTGTGGCCCGAATCGTCTGCCCATTGCAGAGTCGCTCACAGTGCTTCGACTTGCGACCTGTTGTTTTTCCAGATATAAAGCCTCACCTGTTCAGCTAAATCGGCTTAAAACAAGCGCACGCGACGCTTCTTACAGCGCGGTTTGACACAGCCTACGGAATGGGGTCACCAGTGGACGTCTTCACCCTCCAAACAACGTATTTCGAAAACAATGCTTCGGTATAGGATTCCACAAGTAAGAGTAAATGGAGATCAATATTTCTGTAAAAGGGGTGAATTTCCAAGTTATGCGACTGTCAAGTTATGAGTAGGTCAGTCGAATTAAGCGTTATTACACCTGTCATTCCTTTTGATTCATACTTGTTCCGCATCACCTCACGCTAAGTGCCTTAATTACCTACCTTCCTCCTTAATACAGGCAACGCAGCATTGGGTTTAAATCTCGCTGGAATATAGCTGACTATGTTTCCACAACTCTTACACGGAAAGAGATTTCATCATTGGTAGGTGTTGCGCAATCTGTAGACTAAAGTTGACGAACTGGACCACTTTTACTACATCTGCTGACCACAGTAATGATCATAAATATACGCTGAAGGTACTGACACCTGTAGTTGCACTGTCTACGGACGTCTTTTTGTTTGAAAACCATGCACTGAGGCTACTACTTCTGGAATTTTCAAGAAGCAACTCAAATACATAATCAGAATACACCATAAAACTACATAATGGGGCAGGAGATAATTTGAACTTACGTATTCCGTTGACTCTGATTATTTTTTTCTGCCGCGTTCTAAATTGTGTCGTTTTATTGTAGAAGATTGTTGTTTGCACACTGCAATCACATTAGTGTTTATCAGATATGTTTATCCGTTTTATTTACATGTATCATAATTGGCCCTCTAAAATATTTGGCACTGCCTTTCCGTACTCATTTGCTTACGACAAACACTCATCTGGATGTGTAAAATCACTATTGTCAGTATCCTGCTTGCTAGCTTGTGTAGCCCTTTATCAGTCCATTTTGGTGGGGGTGGACGTACTTCCACCCAGTTATACTTATGGTACATTAACTCTCCGGATGGCGGTGGGTTATTCCACGTCAGCCTGCCTTAGTAATTTTATATATCTGTCACTTCGCTGTTATAGTTGTAGATCAACCTCTGGAATGCGTATTCCCATGTTACTTAAATGGTTCAAATGGCTCTGAGCACTATGGGACTCAACTTCTGTCATGAGTCCACTAGAACTTAGAACTACTTAAACCTAACTAACCTAAGGACATCACACACAGCCATGCCCGAGGCAGGATTCGAACCTCCGACCGTAGCGGTCGCACGGTTCCAGACTGTAGCGCCTAGAACCGCTCGGCCACTCCGGCCAGCTCCATGTTACATAATTAAAACTATAGGGATACAGTTCGCTAACCAATTACTCTACCTGATTGTCAGGAATGCGTGTGGCTCTTACCACGTCACCCATATCTGCTTTATAACAACTCCCCGGAAGGGTGTATTTTAGAGCTCACCTCGACCTGTCTGAGTATTTGCTACGTTTCTCTCTC
Source organism: Schistocerca piceifrons (assembly GCF_021461385.2). Classification (NCBI taxonomy): domain Eukaryota; kingdom Metazoa; phylum Arthropoda; class Insecta; order Orthoptera; family Acrididae; genus Schistocerca; species Schistocerca piceifrons. Next base: position 678,950,036 of record NC_060149.1, read on the forward strand.
ATGTGTCATCTTTTGCATGCGTATGGCAAACAGGATGACGGTTATTCGTACCGATGACACAAAACATCTGGGTAAAGATGGAAGCACTTTCGGTCGAATAGGGTCACTACACTTCCAACCACCTCACGATAGACCACGACAAAGAATTTACGGCTCATATTGAGCTTTCCCGACAGTCATTCTTCCGACGCGACATTCGTGAATGGAACAGGAAAAAGGGGGCAGGGGTGTAGATATGAAAGATAGTGGCACTGGAAGTACCTTTCGCCGGAACACCATTAGGTGGCTTGCGAAGTGTACTTGTAGATATGTAGATTTAACCTCTTCAGTCTATAGGCACACCTATATGGACTTCAAGAATTCACGAAGTAAAATTAATAAGCGGCTTTTACCAACTCAAGATCTGTACCACAATTTAACACAGGAATACAGTGCAACTTACGATGTTTTGAAGATATGACTCAGCATAATGGCGAAGTACACTTCTTAATGTAGCTATGAAGAGTGTACTTCATGCACAAGAACCGTTTACAAGATGTGAAATATATATTTGTGTGCACTTAAAAACAACTGCTTTTTACGATTCCATGAACAAAAATCTTAATGTTTGGTATAAAATACTTTTTCTTCTACTGCTTAAGGGCTGAAGTACTCATGTGTGTACACAAAATCCTTTAGAAAAAAAAATGAAATAAAAATCTAAGCAATTTAGACTGTAACTATCTTTGACAAGAACGAAACAAATCGAATTGCGCAATAAATTGAAGAGAACCGCTGAAGTTGAAATAATAATTTCCTTTATCTCTTCACGACTAGTTTCGAAATTAAGCTTACTGTCAGATCATACTAAAAATCAGAAATCAATAGCACTTTCTACTTTACAAACAGCACTTTGTACATTACCGAACAGTGACACAGTATGTACCTGCTGGTACTTTGTACGTATCCATAAGCTATACAACATACATTACGACAGGTACATGAATGTTCGTTGTAGTTAAACACAACTGTAGTATAAATCAGTTCAGGTGTAAACTACTTTCACCTAACAGACACATCTAAGTGTGGAAAATATTAGGAAGGCTAGGACAGGGGGGCGATTTTCCGAACTGCGCCTTCTAGGAGCACCTTTATTATACATAATTATACTGTTTTTCCTTTTTTTAGTTTTTATGTACTGAGATTAACCGCACATGCGGTAAAAATAATTACAAAATACATATTTTCTATTGAAGCAAAACTCTTTTCAAGAAGAGATTTAAGTTACAATTTGTAAAGGAAGCAAAAAGCCGTCAATACGTCATCATGCTAGCGCCATTTTTCGGCGAATCGATGAAACAAATTTTGTACGCCTCAACGAAGCTACTAATACCAAAACAAATCATCGGAACATCAACAAATAGAACCATAGAATTAAACGACAATTTTGTACGCCATGGTAAGATAAGAAATTCTAACATGAATAAAACCACAGAGTCAGGTTTGAAACCATTACACAGAATCATACATAAAATAAAGGTACATCTGCCTTCCAAATGACAGTAACAAAGCCCTATCCTCACAAAATCAAATCATCTATTCATAAGCGCTGTAAATCGTCGTGCTTAAAAGTAAGGTTTTTTTTTCACAATGTGGTAATCCATTCTATTAACTCTCAAAAAATGGGCGTAATGCAGAAATCAACAACAAGACATTAAAACATTGTAACAGAATACTTATAACTTTAAGATAATGCTGCACCCTTAAAAGACAACTTCATGGATATAAAAACCGACGTCACATGACGTAGCATCAAGTTTCTACAAGGCTTGTCCAGAAAGTAAGTTCCAATCAGTCGTGAAATGGAAACTACACTGAAAATCAGAAATGTTTTCTTTGTGACAGTTGGCTCCATCTTCCAGCTACTACTCTACATAGTCGCCGCTCCTGCTAGGACATCTGTCGCACCGTTATACCAACTTTCCAATAGCCTCGTCATAGAAGGCAGCCGCCTGTGCTTCCTGCCAATTCTCTACGCTCACCTATAGCTCGTTGTCTGCGCGAAAATTTTGTCTTCATGGCTAGTAGTTCATGTGAGCAGAGATGAAACACAGAGGGTGCCAATTACCGGCTGTAGTGCGGGTGAACAAACAAACGCTGCAGCAGCGTTTTCATTGCCCCTGCAGGTTGCGACCGGGAATTGTCACAAAGTAGGACCCGTATGACAGTTGTGTAATGTGGGCTGCATAACATCAGGCGAAATATCTCACCAGGCCCTCATACTTGGCGGGAGACACTATTTTCTACGCATCTGTATGTGCTCACCATGCGCTCATAACTGAAAAGAGCGAAGTGATGCAACCGACAGGGATACTAGAGGCACTGTCTAACACATATGTGCAAGCTTTATTAGATTTTCACATTGTTTTCCATTTATTGACTGATCAGAACTTACTCGTCGAATATCGCTCGTATATGATATTGGCCATGAACCGAAAATACACCACTCTCACATTAGTTACCTAGCTTCAGATGCAACCGATAATTTTCTCCTGTCGAAAGCCAAGTACAGGCAGGTAAATTAACATCACCTAGCAGATTACTGGACCACAGGAATGCATCATATCTTGAGAATTAGTACTGTAAATCTGATTTGTCATAATATACCCAATATCGTGATGTACAGAAAGTGTTGAGTGTTGGTGAGAGAGAGGGGATGAGGGAGGGCGAGTGGGAAGTGGGGATGAGGGAGGACGAGTGGGAAGTGGGGATGAGGGAGGACGAGTGGGAAGTGGGGATGAGGGAGGACGAGTGGGAAGTGGGGATGAGGGAGGACGAGTGGGAAGGAGGAGTTGGAAGGAGGGAGGAGGAGTGGGGAGGAGGGAGGAGATGGGAGGGGGGTGAAGGATGGAAAAGAGGAAGGGAAAGATGGTGGGAATAGGAGATCCGATTTCAAGCCAAGGTTATGTTTATCGATTTTCCAGTAAGTTCCCCTTATCCTTGTCTTCCTACTATCGTCTACACTGTGATGTCTTAGATGAATTATGTTCAGCCTTGTACTACTTTATACAACAGACGTGTGTAACTCCACTTAGCAGTCGTGTGGCCGTAATAATGTTTTCTGCTCCATAGCTTATTAATATGTACCACTTGTCATCCATTATCTTTGTACTGTGGCACTGTTCTGTAACACACAAAGTGTTTATAATCCGGTTTCTGGTTTTTAGGATGATTTGATAATGAGTTAAAGCTTGGAACCAGTCACTAAGCAAATCAATATTGCAACTCTGACAGTTCTCTACCATTTCAATTTGGTAAAACAGAAAAGTTGCTGACATGATGATTTCCAGACTTCTGGACATTAGTAAATAAAACTAATGATCAAAACATTTTTCTTTGCTTATTTTATCACCGAGACTGAAGAGGCTCTTGTAGGTTTTTTTTTTTCTTCTGGTGTTGTAAATGTGGATATCACTGTTCTCAGATTGTGATGGATTATACATAACCAATTTCACTAGCGAACGTACACCCTGTGAAGGTACTATTAAAATGCCTCATTTCATGAAGAAGTGACTACAAAATGATTGCAGGTAAACACCATACACTATTCTCATTGCCCGCTCTTGTGCAACCAATGCGTTCACTTACGGGATGAATTACCCGAGAAAATGCGCAGCAATAAACACCCCGTAAGACTATGTGCAGGAAAATTCAAAATGTGATTCATATTCTTTTTTTTTTGTCTCCAAAACGAGCAACTGAACAGAGAAACTGTAACTGAACTTCAATTTTTGAGCAGGTTGTTAATATGTTTCTTCTTGTACAAGTATTCATCGGTATGTACATCCAAAAACACCGAACTTTCTACCCTATTTATTGATTCCTCTTTACGTGCTATATTGCAAGTACGAGACCTTTTTCGGGCCAGTGAATATCAGTTCAACATTTGCTCTGATTTCACGAACATACAAGGGGGAATCGTCAGTGGTCTTCCTAAGAAATAATTATGGCTTTTGTCTGATCTAATTCAGAAAAATCAAATTTTGAATTACTTTGTCGTATGATGAAATCCATGTTATGACAGAACGAATCATTCACGACAACAGTATCACCTTCATTGTTATTGTCCGAGTCATTTGAAAACACTGCCACCTTACGCTGCTTTACAGGTCTAATTATGTCACTGTCACTGAAATCATCCTCAGAACCTAAAAACATTCACACAGTCCTCCGGACCTTCATTCTCAATAGGAACAACAGCACATCTACAAACAGCATCCAGAAAAACAAATTATCTCGACATCCATCCGTAATGGATAGAGCGTGAAACACAAGTAAACTTTGGATCCGTCCGCAATGTGTTAAACTATCCAGCTCACTTTTCCCACGGCGATTATTTAATTATCAATGGGTTTTGTGTATCTAGAAGCTACGTTACTACGGCCCATAAAAGTTTTCTTGAAAAGTGAGTAAAAACGCTTGAAGTAGTTTACCTGTGTATAACAATGGAGGGTATTGGAAAAATTTCAGAAGAGTGTTACTATCTTCAGTGACACAGACATCTTCGGAGTTGAATAAAACTAAACAGATACTTCGTAACAGAACCAGAACCAGTTGGATAAAAATGCTAAAACATACTGTTTTATGTGGGCCCGAGCTATCCACTGAAGAGCTTACTGACTTCCTCTCTCCGACGTTTTAAGTAAGATGTCTGAAACTTCCATCGGTGTGGCTGGCATGAAGTTCGCAGGCCTGCGTGATCCATTTGATAGACTGCAGTTTGTTTCTTCCCACCTCTGTTCACTTCTCTTCCGGATGACCCAAGATTACCGCTAATGAGACAACAGCGTACTGATGGTTGGTACATCGAACACCACCACCTTCTTTAGAAGGTTCCTTGGGGGCTTTCTCTTCCTGATAACGCAAGATTCTAACCGATAATGAAATGATAACATATTGGTGGTTAAGTACATTCCACAAAACTGTTAATGGCCACATGAATGATATTACACGTTCTCACACGAAGTGGCGGTGTTCGGGGCGTGATCAGATAGGTCACTGGTTACACATTTACAGAGGTCAAAGTTCAGGCCTCGTCCTGCTATAAAGCTGTAATATCTCGCTGAGAGCCCGTTTCACTATATGGAAGACAGTTAACTCTGTCATCTCAAAAATATTTTGAGACAATGAACATACTAGTAACCTGCTTCTACCTACAGGAATTTTGCTGTTGTAAACTTATTAAAATTCAAGACTGTTTTTCCCAAACGAAACTGACTGTTCTGGTTCTGTAACAGACGTCATCGATAAGACAAATCCAGCCATGTAATTATTTCATAAATGACATGGAATTTGAGGGCGAAAATGTATTTCAATTATAAAAGCATCATGGGCCTTCCTGGATGAATAGCCATCCAGGCGTACGTTTATGCCAGTGTCCGAGGTAGTAACTACGGCTGGGTCGCAGAAATAACAAAATTATAACTGAACTAAAAAATATGAAAAGAAAACAAATGGAGAGTCTGTTGATAAAATCGAAGGATAGAACTTTTATTACTCAAAAGACTGCATCGACGTAACAGCAATGAAAAAGTAGTGTTTGTAACGTATGAGAGGAAGGAGGACACTAATCCACAGATTCGTAAGTGAGAAGAGCGAAATGTGAAAATCGATCACAAAAATAATAATAATAATAATAATAATATCACTTGGAGCGCAGAAAATGAATTTAATCGGAAAATTTGGTGAGATGAAAAGAAGATACTAACCTGAAAAGAAAAACATATTGTTATTGGGAAAATTTGTTTCTTATGTAAACAATAAACAACGTGTTGTGTGTCCAAATCATTTTTCGTCTAAATAGTTATCAATGGCAAGGAAAGTGCAAGATATACCAACCAAAAGAAACGTATGGCAGTATGTTACACATGGTAGTATTAATAATAAGAATTGCTGAATAAGACGCGACACAGGCATGGGTTCTCGAGGAAACTTACTGAATACTGAAAAAATCAAAAACAAAACTCTCGACGAAATCTTACCTTGAACCTCAAATCATATACTTCGTAGGAGACTAATTTTAGTTGGCCCGAATGTGACTTTTGAATATGGAGGATTAAGCTTAATTCCATTTTAAAAATTGAAAGAGAGACTGTTTCTTGTGCCAACGAAGGAGCGACCGATTTATTGAAGTGTTTGTTTTATTTTTTGTTAGTTTAACTATGGATCTATTTATTTAGTGCGCTGTAAAATCAGCTGAGTACTGTGAACTGTAAGGCCGTGGATATGCCCCACCACTCTAGACACACACACCACACCTACTTTTGAGAGAAAAGAATAAAGAAAGGAAAAAGAAAGGAAAAAGAATGTGAAAAATTGCAGCAAGAGGTGGTTATAGACACCACAGCCAACGGAAACAAAACTGGTGTAAGAGACGGATAAATGAGCAAGGAGGAGGCCAAAAACAGATCTTAATTTCAATACGGGCATGACGACGAAGCCACAGGCCTCGAAATGCATTGTACAGTAAGTGGTACATTGAAGTTACTGAAGGAGGATTTCTTAACACCAATGTCCGTAAAATTTAAGTACCAGAAAAAAAATCCAAAGGCTAGGGATCGAACCCCAGTCGGTCCAAGGACTTTTCCGTGTCCCCTATCGTTCTTTTCAACTGTGACAGTGATTCGTTTATGTGAAAATTGCTATCTTGATTAAACGCCCACGTAAAGCTGTACGCGACTCCTAAATGGTTGAGTAGATCAGTTCTAAGGCCAGGTCAATAGTACTACCAATAGAATCATGCCCAACAAATCACTGCCGTGTTCAAACCGGAGTTCAACACAGGAAAGTTTTCCCTTTGATCATGCTCTATGACATATAATTTTATCGAATCACTTAAGTAGAGCACCTCACCGCGAAGTTTGGCATACCATGCCTAACAAACTGATGGATACACTGTTTCTTGTTGAGCGCAGCAACGCATGGTACCAAGATGATGGAGTCCCAGAACACTGCAGTGCTGATGCACGCGGAGAGCTAATCGTCGATTTTGGACAACACTGGAGAGATCGAGAAGGACCTATTGCATGGTCAGCACGTTTAAGCAACTTTGACGCTTTTTTCTTTCGGAGAATGTAAATCGTGGGTGCCACATTACTCGTTCTGGCAAGGGGGCTGAGCTGACTGCTGCATGAACGATGCGTTCTATGAAATGAAATAGAATCCTTCCACCTCCACAACTACAAACATATGAAGACCAAAACGAGGTTGAGATTAAGCTCAACATCTCTTATACATTCGACTGTACATGCCTTCAAGAAAATTTAATTAATGTACAATTTTCTTTATTCATTCCTGCTCCATTTTCCTTTAACATCTGCACCAACGACAAACCACTGACTCCAGTTGTAAGTAGCTTTCTGTCACAGATGAACTAGTCCTTGTTGCACAAAGCAAAAGCTTTGACACTGGGAAAAAAATTCTGACAACTGCGCTCAGCAATCTTTCAGGGTGCTGTAATCAGAAACACCTAAAACCAAATCTTTTGAAACCCAAGTCTGTGCATTCCATCAACCTACAGGAACAACTTTCCGTGGGCGTCCTTAAAGTAACATCACACTCCAAAATACTTGGGTATATCGCTTGATATAACTTTTAAATTCCAAAACCATTATAAGAACAACAAAACTAAAATACCCATAAGGAAAAATCGGATTCGCAAACTAGCAATGTTAAAATGCGGCTCACATCTTACAATAATTCGTGCCTCGAAATGGCTCTGTCTTTTTTTCTCTGCTCTCCGATTTGGTCCAGATTATCGTATACCAAACAGATAAACAGACGGATACATAGATAGATAGACTAACAGATAGGTACAGCACTCAGTGCAACATTTAGGCCGCTTACATATACTCCAACAGATGAACTATATTAGCTTGTTGTAAAAGCGCCACCCTCTGTACGCAAATAAATGGCTGCTCATAAGGAGAGGCTTACAGTAGAGCAGAATACGGTTCACCCGTTTTTTGGATATACACTATCCGGTCAAAAGTATCCAGACCTTGGTTAGTGGCTACTAATGTAAGTCGTGCACATCCTTTGCCTCTTCGATGGGATGAATTCTGTGGGGACGCTTTCATAAGGTGTCAGTGTCTCTGGAGGAACAGCAGCCCATTCTTCCTCAGCAGACGAAACCACAGACTTATGTATAATTAAGGCGAGGACGACCAACTGATCACTTCAGTGCAGATGCACACCAGGCTCTAAGTCCTACGGGAATCTGCGAAATGCCGCGAGTGACGAGGATAACGAGCAAGGGGCACTACATCAGTAGTGTGTGGATAAGGCAAGAATTTGGGTCTGTAGGTAAGCGTGCTAGGGTAGTCCGTGCAGTTTCGATGAACACTGTGACCAGATGGTCCAGTGGTCAGCGCATCTGCCTATCAAGCAGGAGACCCAGGTTCAAATCCTGGTTGGACAGAAATTTTCAACTTCCCTGTTGAATTAATCGATGCCCACTGGCAATTAATTCATCCGTGTCTTGAAATCGCAGAAGGCAGTGATTTTTGACGCTGGGATCTGGAGGGAAGTCGACGTTCTGGCTCATCTCTAAGGTGTTCCACTGGATTCAGGTTGAGTGTCCGGGCAGGTCAGTCCATTTCCGGAATTTTATTGTCTACAAACCATTCTCTCAAAGGGGGTGCATTTTCATGCTGAAACGATCTACTATCGTCTCCAAATTGTTCCTCCACGGTACACAGCGCTGTAAACTGCGTTGATCTCCTTCCTCGCTCAGCGTTTTCTTAAGCGCAGTAGGGGAATCACACCCCATACTGCAACACAACCTCCTCCGTACTTCACTGCTGGCACTGATGGTAGGTAATGTTCTTCAGACATTCGCCAGACTCAGACCCTTCTATCGAACTTCACAGAGTCATTCGTCACACCAATTCACTAATTTGGAGTCATCCACTGTCCCGTGGCTTCGGTCTTTTCACCATCTGAAGGGTCGTTTAGGACTGAGAAAAATTTGGATATTTTTGGTAAGATCCTACAGCACCAAACTGCTGAGGTCATCGGTCCCTCAACTTACTCGCTACTTAATCCAACTTAAACTAACTTACGCTAAGGACAATACACACACACACACACACACACACACACACACACACACACACACATTCCAGAGGGAGGACTCTAGCCTCCGACGGGTGGGGGGGGGGGGGGGGGGGGAGGGGGAGCCACGCGCGTGAACCGTGACAAGGCGCCTTACATCGCGTGGCTACCAACCGCGGCCGCTTAGCACTGATCATTGATATCTGTGACGTACGGAGAGCTGCTCGACTACTCCATCTCAGTCTATTTGCTCCCTGCACACAGTAACAGCGCTGTAGCTATGACAGCTCATAGCGCTGTTGCACTCACGGGCGATTCATTCCGGTGATTTCCCGTGATTTTTCAAAACACCCTCCCACTTTCCCTCCTCCCCAATAACTCAACGGTCTTTTATCTTCAGTATATGAGGTCTGACTGGTCTTCGTGTAAGTGCGGTTATTCCTTTGCGTTTCCACTTCACAATCATTTTACCAACAGTCGACTTGACCAGCTCGAGACTGCTTGAAACGTCCCTGATGGATTTGTTACTAAGGTGACATCTAATGAGTAGTTCACATTCAAAGTTAATGAGCTCTCCTGGCCAACCCATTGTGCTGGAACTGCTTCTCTATTGAGAACACAGTATTCTGCGTCTCCTTTTTTAGTGCGTCCGGTCTTTTGTCAATTCTACATTACGTATGGTGTCCGGACATTTTTGATCAGATACTGTCTCTCCCAGTAACGACTGAGGTCCAGAAAGAGGTTCCTGCGAACATCTATGAAGCCTGCCGTGCCACCCGAGGAGCCAAGAAGCGGAGAACACCTAATTTGCTCAGACGTGTGTCAGTATACGAACAGGTACCTCCGGCATACAGTCTAAGTTGAATGGTATGTAAGTCACTGGACACATTACGATTCGGAGTGGGAATATCTAAGGGAAACATGAAGGAATGAGGCTTTAATGTTGATTAAAGGTTCTGTGAATGTGGAAAAAAGTAACCACAAGCAACATGCTTGAATGCCTCCTGTGACCATGTTCCTGTACATCATACCACGCCGCGAGCCTTGGAGGTACGAAGTTTCGGGTACATGCAACAAAGATGAAAGTTCATCCCACGCGTTGTATTTTCCCAGTTTAAATTATCTAGTTTCTGTTTTTATTGTAAGTCTGCGCATTTTTTTCATTCGAGAAAAAATAAATACATTCGTTGAACTTAACTGACAGCTCATGGAATTAACTCTTCATTTGAGTTAAAAACATGTTCTTCGACGGAGAAAAAACGGTCATCTATCGTTCCTCAGGTCTACTGCTGAAATTCTGGAACATGCTGTTCGTGTTTATATGTACGACATTCCATTCATATAAACTGTTCGAAAAATTCGGAAGTAGGTTCTCCGTGATTTGCCTCATTCAGTTATGGCAAATGCAGTGACGTTTCCTCTGAAAACGTCACCATCGATTTTCTACCCCTATTTGTGACTGGATTTAGAATTTATTGGTAGTAAGGAAGCAACAAGCGATATAGGATACGGCGTCATCATCAGATACACCGGTAACTCCAAGTTTGCTCCAACGAAATGTGTTCAGACCATTGCTGTTGATATTGTATATTAATGACCTTGCAAGCAGTATTAACAGTAATCTTAGACTTTTAGCACATGATGCAGTTATGTAACTGATGCACTGTCTAAAAGAAAGCTGCACAAATAGATAATGCGTCAGATAGTGCAAAAATTTCAAAATGGCATAAACACTGTCAACTTGCTTAAAAAGTTTATGAAAGTAAGAAGGTGCAATCGAGGAAAAGAAACAATAACTTACTATCCTATGACCCCGACACGAGTGCGATACTGCAGTGCCTGTGTTATTCCGAATTACGGTGATAAGCGGGAAATTCCGATTAAAATCCCGGTCCGGCACAAATTTTCATTGTCATTCTATTACACAGCTGGCGGTTGTCCATATGCGCAACTGCGAATACATTTCATGTACAATATGAGTGAGTCACAATCGCAACCGAAATCCGTTAAATTACGCGTGAAAGCCTGCTTAGGAAGTTCCAAGAACCAGCATCAAGTGAGGAACCTGCTACGTATTGGCCAACGGCCTTGCCGCAGTGGTAACACCAGTTCTTATCCGATCACCGAAGTTAAGCGCTGTTGGGTTGGCTAGCACTTGGATGGGCGACTGTCCGGGGTCTGTCGAGCGCTGTTGGTAAGCGGGGTGCACTCAGCCCTTGCGAGGCCAACTGAGAAACTACTTGATTGAGAAGTAGAGGCCCTGGTCACGAAAACTGACAACGGCAAGGAGAGTGTTGACCACGTGTCTCTCCATATCCGCATCCAATGACACATATCGGATGAGCATGACACAGCGGTCAGTCAGTACCGTAGGCCTTCCTAGGCCTGTTCGAACGGAGAGCTACGTATCGCTGATCTAGGCAGCGCAGAGACAAGAATAGACTCATTATAGTTCGCAGAGAAGCGTTTAAGCAATTACTCTTCTCACGCTACATACTCGAATAGAACGGGAAGCAGTTCTCATATCTGACGAATGTTATGTACCCTCTGACAGGCACTTTACAGTGGTTGCAGAGTACAGGTATAGACGTCCGATTACGAGTTTCCATCACGTCTTGTCTCCAGTCTCTTCGCTGTGAATGGGATGTTGAATTACCATCATTTTCTATTTTTCTAGACAGCCATATAGCATTGATGGGCCTGTTGATTTGCATCTACGAACCAACTGTGATGTGCAGAGTTTTGTGTGACTTCCCACAGCCTGTAAGGGCCACTAATTTTATTGTTTCTATGACGTGTTAGAAAAGTACTCACGTCTTTGCACTTTCTTCGGAATGTATGTTAAGTGAAAGATAAACTTCATTTTGTATACCACAAAATTACATTTTGGAAGTAAAACAGATTTCTAAATTTTTCTTCAATTTAATGCTATTGTTAGGTTCACCTCTCAGTAAAGAAACAGTGACAGTGAGGTGTAATACATGTAAAAAGTTAAGAACTGTTGTAGCTTCATACTAAGTATTACAAGAGGTACCCACGTATAGAACATAACCTTTACACCAAGACACCTTCACTAGAGCAGAAATTACGCTGTGGATACAACTATCAATCAAGACCGGATTTCACAGGTATTAAATGTAAGAGGAACGTGTTCTGTGCTCAGTCGGTATTTGTGGATCAACAGCAAGTTATAAAGCATGTGGAAAATACAAAATACATTAAGCTTTCAGTCCACCTTAGTTCTTAATGGAATACGTTGTCGTGTCCCACTAACCTACAATCATCTCACTACTCTTCTCCTTTTAAACTTGAACGTGGAAAGGCAAGTCAGAGTCGTGATACGTAAAGCACGAACCGAGTTTCCTGCAGTGGAACTACAAGGTTCTCCTTTAAGCATCGCCCGACCTCATCGAAACGTTGGTGGCATTTAACTTTCCCGGAAATGTTATCCCCGTGGAAGCCCACGAGCCACTCCGCATAAATGCTGTGAATTCAGCTTCACTCCGAGAGATGCCACCAGACCGGAAGCTCAGATGTTAGCGCTACCATGGTAGTAAATCCATCAGTGATACTCCGGATTTTCAGCTGTACTCAGTAATTCAGCCTCTTGAGAATATATCCCAGCAACACACTAATGAGTGGTATACACCGTATCTTATACATTGAGGTCCTGCTGTTTTTCGGTTTTGACAGTTTCAGTACACTTGCATACACAACAAAATAAGGAAGTGAGCCGCGTGTGTGTGTGTGTGTGTGTGTGTGTGTGTGTGTGTGTGTGTGTGTGTGTGTGTGTAATTATGTACATGATTATTCATACAGGTATGGGACACGATGCATGCCTTTTATTAGTGTTATACTGCTACACATAAAGCTATATTCGTGTTCTGTTTCAGTTCAGTACGTAGCCAAGCGTAACCTCTCCACTCCCCACGCCCCTCGACGCCTTTCGGATGAACTGTTATTACACTAAAATAACCTACGACATCGATTACTATAAATAGCTCCAAACCTTTTAACTGTTGAAGCAATTAGTATTTTGTATCAGTACTGTCCACGGCAAATAAAAGACTACACACAGCGAAGGGTTTATCCGAATGGGACGGATATTGGTACACGTGATGTACATTCAAAGGTAAATAAACAATCAAAATTTCAGAAAAACTGAGCGGTTTCCTCAAGAGAATGAGCTTCATAAAATGAACGGGTTCAAAATGCGTTAGTCAACCTCTGGCCCTTATGGAAACAGCTGTTGGGCTTGGCATCTACTGATGAAGTTGTTGAACGTCCTCCTGAAGTATGAAGTGCCAAATTCTGTCCAATTGACGCGTCAGATCCTTAAAACCCCGTGACTATACTGCTTCAAACACTCTCAATCAGCGAGAGATCCACTGACCTTACTGGCCAGGGTAGGGTTTGGCATGCACGCAAACAAGCAGAAGAAATTCTTGCCGTGTACGGCGGGCATTATGCTTCTGAAATGTAAACCCTTGATGGCTTGCCATGAAGGGCAACAAAACGGGTAGTAGATTATCGTTGACGTACTGCTGTGTTGTAAGGGCGCCGAGGATGACAACCAAAGGCGTCCTACTACGAAAAGAAAAGGCACCCCAGCTTATCACTTCTGGTTGTCGGGCCGTATGGCGGGCAACTATCTGGCTGGTATCCCACAGCCGTCCAGGGCCTCACCAGGCATATCTTCAGCCTGAAATCTCACGCCGGCCGTTGTGGCCGAGCGGTTCTAGGCGCTTGAGTTTGGAACTGCGCGACCGCTACGGTTGCAGGTTCGAATCCTGCCTCGGGCATGGATGTGTGTGATGTCCTTAGGTTAGTTGGGTTTAAGTAGTTCTAAGTTCTAGGGGACTGATGACCTCAGACGTTAAGTCCCATAGCGCTCAGAGCCATTTCTTGAAATCTCATCGACTCGAGTCGAATTATCTTCAGTGATGAGTTCCGCTTCCAACTGAGCCTTGATGACCAGCGAAGATGAGTCTGGAGACGTCTCGGACAGTGGTGGGAAACAAGCTGACTGTCGCCTGCCATATGGCCGGACAATCAGGAGTGACGCTCCGGGCTACTACTACTTTTTATAGCAGGACGCCTTTGGTTGTCATCCGCGGCAGCCTTACAACACAACGGCGTGTCAACGATATTCTACACCATGTTTGTTGCTCTTCGTGGCAAGCCATCCTAGGCTTACATTTCAGCAATATAATTCCCGCCCCCACACAGCGACAGTTTCTACTGCTTGTCTTCATGTTTGTCAAACCCTGCCTTGGCCAGGAAGGTCGCGTCGCCGGCTCTCTCCCAAGTTGAGAATATTTGGAGTATTTATAGTCAGGGCTCTCCAGCCAGCTAGAATTTTAACGACATAACGCGCCAATTGGACAGAATTTGGCACGATATACATCAGGACAACATCCAACATCAATCAAAGCCAAGCCGAATAACTTTTTGCATAAGGGCCAGAGGTGGACCAACACATTATTATCTGCTGAATTTGTGAAGCTCTTTCTCTTGAATGGATCACCCAATTATGATGAAACTGCAATCATTTATTTGTCCATACATATACATGGCGTCTACTGAGTTCCGCCCCATTCGGATATTTCCTACTAGGTACGTTTTCTTTTCAGTCTACATTGTCTGCAGTTTGACGAAATCTGCAATGTGATTTGTGCAATTAAATAAAAAAAACATCTGGCTTCCAAAAATTGGAACTTCACAGATTATTTCGTAAAACTGAAAGATAACTAAGGAATCCATCTTAGTAGTCTTGGGAGTTCAGAGGACCACTGCATCGTCTAGCTCGGTTCTCGTCAAAGCAGTTGCGATTCTGAATCCTTTCCTGGTGTTGAAACATTCTACTGTGACTTCCTACGGCTTGTTACAATTTGCTTATTATATATTGTAGTGCATCTGATCATCTTCAGTGTATTGACACTGTGTTATCGGACAGACGGCAGAAGTATACAGCAATTTTCAGGGAAGTGAGGTTTTACTATCAGACAATAGAAAGGGTCTGTGCTTCGACCGTGTCAACTTGTAGAAGGGAGTTTGTTTTAGCGAGCTTCTGGTGCTGTCGATCGCAGTTTCGAAATTTTAACGAATGTCCCACTGGTGTTGCACGTAACGCCGCTAACAAGGCAATTAAAAACCAAACACATATCTGCATGCTATCCACACAGTTCGCGGAAGTAATACGTAACATGCAGCCGAGAGTCTTTAAAACCTTTAAATTTTTTTTACTGTTACACTCATATATATTTGCCTACCGCCTGAAAGCTACACGGTACCGTGGGTTCCACAGTTATTAGCACAGCGGGTTCCACAGTTCTTAGTTGGTACGCGTTGCTCATATGTTGTGGGGGGGGGGGGGGGGTGATACAACAGCAACCACGAAAGAATTTAACTTTTTTTCTTTATTAATTTTTCAGACCTCGTGGCTGCTGTGGCGGTTCTGGAAAACGAGAGTGTCACCCCACGTTTCCCTAGGAGGCAAGTCAATTATCCTTCATTGGAGATTATTTTTACAATTTATTGCCGAGGAATTTGTAATTACTTGATCTAGCTAAAACTACTTTTGTACTATGGTTCTGTAAGAAAGAAACAACAATAAATTTCGCGAAAGCTACTTCAAGACTGATATTTACCCACTGCAATTGCAAGAAACACTTATGTACGATCAACCTAAGGGCGACACCTCTATGTGTCTGCTGTTAAGAGTATTACTCAATCACATTTTTTCCAATGTATTAGTAATGTGGAACAAAAATGATTCACAATAATCCAAGGGAACTTTTCCAGATGTAACACTATCGGTAATACCTATATTCGTCTCGTGTAATTTCTTTGTTTTTACTCAATGTTACTTACCTATCACCAAGCTTTTTGATGTAACGTCTATGTAAATGTTTTATTCGTTACTGATGTCAATGTACTGAATCTATGGATGCAATTTTTAAAAAATAATGTTCTGTAAAAAGATGAAAATATTAAAACCTTACTTGTAATACTGTTTCACGCATAGGGAAAGTAGGTTAGTAATCATGTAAAACTGCAAGGTTGCTTTGTGGCAAGAGTCAGCTGGTGGCTACCAGGCAAAGTGTGCGCATTTTGCGAGCTGAACAAATCTAGAACAAAGATTATATAGGAGAGCCTCGGATGTGGAAGTAATTTGGCTTATTATTAATGGCATACTTTGGTTAGCTTTATACCATGAAAATCCGACGCTAAGAAGAGAATTTCCAGAGATTGTTACATAGCAACAGCCATGGATACTTTCACCACCATTCGTGAATAGCCACATGAGATGGACGTTGCCACCACCTTCATCTCAAAGAATCAGCTGAGTACCGTATAATTGCATGGATCAGTTATGTGGTATCTTCAATTATAAGTTTTTTTTAACTTCGTGATGAGTGCCCGTATTTATCCTAGGTCTTTTACCTAGAAATGGTCCTATCCCAAGTGCTACGATATTTCCGAGTTTCACATTTTGTTGATCTGAAAAGCCATTGAAATAAATTCTGTGGAGTAGTAAATTTCATAATTATTCAGTGATCGTAAGTTATGAAGTACTCCAAATGTTTTTCACCAAGTACGATCGCCATGAAATATGTAAACTACTCAGCTTAAAGATTGTTCTTATTGAAATCTCAATTCAGTATCATCGTCACCTGCGAAAACTGTGATGATTCATATTAGTTCCTGGCGGGTGAACTTTGAAGGGCCAGCGTAAGGATTAGTCCCTGCGTAGATTTGGAACTAACGGTTTTTATGTCGTATGTATATTGTTAATAGGGTTTCTCAGATTGTGTTTTAACTAAAATGTTCAGCCGTGATCTACGTCTCCTAATAGATTGGTTTCTGGATCCCCATGCTATTAGTTGAGCCAGATTAAAATTTCATATTATGATAACATTTCACAAGAATTATAAATTTCACCTTATAACTTGTGTGTATTATAGTAAGCACACAGCTACAGCTACTCGAACTACACTAGATCCAAGTATCACATGTCCCATTTAGGCTAAATAGTGTATGGCAGTGCTTCATGCGAATAGAGAGAACTAATGATCATTAGCTTACTGCTGTAATGTACAGATATTAAGTGCTACTGAGAACCATTTGTTGCCTAAACGTATTAATATTCCTCCTCTATAGCCGGCCGCAGTGGTCTCGCGGTTCTAGGCGCGCAGTCCAGAACCGCGCGACTGCTACGGTCGCAGGTTCGAATCCTGCCTCGGGCATAGATGTGTGATGTCCTTAGGTTAGTTAGGTTTAAGTAGTTCTAAGTTCTAGGGGACTGATGACCACAGCTGTTAAGTCCCATAGTGCTCAGAGCCATTTGAACCTCCTCTATAGTTCACGTCGAACTACTGGTACATTACTTACTAAATCGCGCAACTCTCTTCTATGTTATCAGCAAAACAGAATTCCAATATCAAGTAAAGTCCGTCTTGATAGTTAATCTGCTTTATGAACAGTGCTATTACTTGGCACAACTTCGCCTACTTAGGTTGGTTACCGTTTCGCGTTAGGTAATTAGAGTTTATTTTATTACTAATAGAAACTTGGTTCAATTACCGTTTGTTTTGCTGTTGTTCACTCTCAGTAGGAATCTTTCCAGAGACGAAAAACAATCAGATACCTTACCATTACACACATTCACGGCCACAAATTAAAATCCTTTCATGGGAGTAACATTATCGATCTGCTGGTAATTCAGTAGTAGCCGGTAGCGTTGTGAGCCGTTTCCAACCAGTTTCTAATAGTTGATAGCTACTATCGACACAGCCACGAATATACTTCAGTTCGAGTTTGCAAACGACATGAACACCTCGCTAGAAGGTACTGAGCTACTGAATTACTAAAACGTGTGCTGCACCTTCAAAATGTGGAACGCTACTAGAATGAGACAAAAAACACTTTTTGTTACAATATTACGTTGGCTTATACTTTACATTGCATGCAGGCATGGATGGGAAGAACCTATAAATACATAAAGAAGGTTATTTTATCAATTTATACCGCACTCAAAATGAGACCACTGTTTATCTTACATCGTAGTCTCGCCTCATCCATTTGACGTTTAATATTTCATGTGCAAATTTGTACTCTGATAACGTTATTTAAGTTCCCATGAGCATGACCATTATTATGTCGTATAATTTTGAAATGCCTCCACAAACCTTGAACGTTGCCGTGTAAGAGTGGTCGTACTCTACGTACAACCACATAGCAGGCGTAGATGTGGGGAGGCTAGACAGACCTGTTATTCCTGGAGAAAAGCAACAGGTTTTTCAGTAGTTACAGTGGAAACAGTGTAGATTATTTGCTGATCTGGCCTTTTAATACCAGTTAATATGGCCTTTCTGTACTGGTACTGCGAAAGGCTGAAAGCAATGGGAAAGTATAACCATTATGTTTTCCAATTGCATACAGCTATACTGTATGGCTTAATGATGGCATCTTCCCGCCCGAAAATTGTCACGTAGCAGTAGGTGTAATTAGATGAACGACGAACACTAACTTCACTTAACGAAGGTTCATTCAGCACTTGCACATACAAGAGCGCGGAGCGAACTGTCTCCAGCCAGAACACATACGGTATATATACAGTTACAGAACATTCAAGTAGAATTATTCATGACATTTCAGGATGCTTCTAGAATGTACTCGAACCGAATATAGAAACTGAAATTTTACAGTTCAGGTGGGTTTTGAACTCACGACCCTCAATGCAAGAGCCTAGTATCATAACCACTACACCACGGTGACTGTGCTACTCAGCTTCTTCTGCGACAATATTTCTGCTATAAAATGGTTCCAATGGCTCTGAGCACTATGGGACTTAACTTCTAAGGTCATCAGTCCCCTAGAACTTAGACCTACTTAAACCTAACCAACCTAAGGACATCACACACATCCATGCCCGAGGCAGGATTCGAATCTGCGACCGTAGCAGCAGCAGCGTGGTTCCGGACAGAAGGGCCTAGAACAGTTCGGCCACAGCGGCTGGCCTGGACGGAATATATTTATCCCGACTGTCTACGTTTAGTGTTATTCATGTGGAAGCGCGCAAAAGTTTTCGAAATTTTTGCAAATTGTTTAAATGAGGCGAGACTTGGGTACCAGCCAGTTATTTACCTAGTGGAATGTGGGGAACCGTCTACAAACCACATCCAGGCTGTCCGACACACTTCCCCGGCCCGGAACACGCACTGCTATCAGGCCGGGTAGGAGTGAGTCTAATAAGGAATAAGAAAATAGGTATTTGTGTAAGCTACTATGAACAGCATTGTGAAGGTATTTTCGCAGCCAAGATACACGTGGAGTTAACACCCATCATAACAGTACAAGTTTACATGCCTACTCGCTAGCAGGTGATGAGACTGAAAGAATATATAAAAAGAGATAAATGAAATTATTCAGATATTTAAGGGAGAGGAAAATTTAATTTTGAAGAGCGATCCAAATTCCAATGTAGGAAGAGGAGAAGCAAAAGTAGTAGGAGAATACGGACTTGGGAACGGGAATGAAAGGGGAAGTCATCAGTTAGTATTTTACACAGAGCGTAATTTAATTATTTTAACTCTTGATTTAATAATCAAGAAAAAAAGGTTTATACATGGAAGACATATGCGGACACTAAGGTTTCGGACTGATTATATCATGGTAAGACAGAAATGTCGGAACCGGATGTTAAAATGTAAGGCATTTCCAGAATCAGATAGTCACTGCCACAATTTATTGGATATGAACTGCAGATTAGAACTAAACAAGCTGCGAAAAGGTAGGAAATTGAGAAGACAAGACCTGGATTAAACGAAGGAACCAGAGTTTATTGAAAGTTTCAGAGCGAGCATTTGGCTAAAACAGAGGAGAGGGATACAATATAAGACGAATAATTAGCTTCGAGAGATGAAATAGAGAATCCAGGAAAGGAAAAACAAGGTAAATACCCAAGGCTCAATAGCAATCCTTGGATAGCATAGCAGATATTGAATGTAATGGACAAAAGGATGAAATACAAAAATGGAACGAGTAAAGTAGGCAAAAGGCAATACAGACGTCTAAATAAATGAGACTGTCAGGAGGTGGAAATGTGCTAAACAGGTATAGCTAGAAGACGAATCAAGACCGCAGAAGTATCGTTAAGTAAGAGAAAAGTAGATGATCCTAAAAGGAAACTGGAAAGATCTCAGGAAGAAAGTGACGCAGCCGTATGAATATCAAGAGCTCAGATGGCAAGCCAGTACTGAGCAATGAGGGGAAATTTTCGTTAACGCATATTTACAGGGAAAAAAACAGATTAGATGAATATGAGATGGGAGATATTGTACCACGAGAAGAATTTGACAGAGCACTGAAAGACATTAGTTTAAACTAGTCACCTGGAATAGACGAAATTCCTCCAGAATTACGACTATTGAGATCCTTGGAGAGATGGCAGTGACAGAATTATTCCACCTGGTGTGCGCGATATATGAGACAAGTGTAATATACTCAGACGTCAGAATGAATTCCAGTTCCATAGAAGGAAGGTGCTGACAGGTGTGAATACTTACTAAAACCCCGTTTATTAAGCAAGGTTTGCAAAATAATGACAAAAATTATTTGCAGAAGCATGGAAAACAGAAGCCGACCACGGGATAATTAATATGAGTTTCGAAGGAATGGAGGTACACGCGAGGCAATACTGTCCATAAGACTTATTTTAAAAGTTCTTTGTGAGCTTCTACATCTTTAGTCTGTAGGCCACTCTCCGGTGTGCAGTGGAGGGTACTTAGTGTACCGCTGTCACCCTTTCCCATCCAACCCCCCCATCCCATTTCCTGCTCCAGTTGCAAATGGGTCGCGGAAAGAACGATTGATGGTAAGCTTCCGTGTGAGCTCCAAACTCTCTAAGCTTACCTTCATGGTATTTTCGCGAGATACATACTGGAGAACGCCATCAGAATTAAAATAACAAACGACACCGTGACGCACAACTCCAATCTTCTGGAGTCTGCTAATGGTGTTGGCTGAACATCTCCGTGACGCTATCACGCTTACTAACTGATCCTGTAGCAAAACGCGCTGCTCTTCTTTGGATCTTTTCTATTTCCACTGCCAAACGTATCTGGTACGGATCCCAGATTGACAGGCAATATTCAATTTTAGAGCGAAAGAGGGTTTTTTCAAGCTATCTCCTTGTGGGTGAAATACACCTCGTGAGGTATTTTCCAATGACTTTCAGTGTTGTCATCCGTCATACCTGCGATTTATTTTACGTGGTTGTTTCATTTTAAATCGCTCCGCACACACACACTTAGATAATTTACGAATGTGATTCCTAGCAACGAATCTTCTGCAATACTGTAATTATAAATAAAACACATTTCTATCTATGTATTCACAGTACGTTGAGTTAGTTTATGTGCCAATTCCTGCACCTAGCGTTGACCCTATGTACCTCATCTTGCATTTCGGTACGATTTTAAGTCGTTGCAACTTTTCTGTGGCCAACACCATCATCCGCGAATAGCCTCACGGGACTTCCGACGTTTTTCACTACTACATTTTTATATAAGGAGTGATCAAAAATTTTTCCCTTCGAGGGTAGCGTATATGCAACTTAACGCGAATCCGCTGCTGGTATATAAGCATCGACATGTAGACAAGGGATTAGTGTGGTATTCTTGTCTTTCCGACGTGCGTGCGGTAAATGCGGAAACATGAGCTATGGGTACTTTATTACCAAATGCGTCCAAACAGTACCAACGTGGTCATTCTTTTCTTGGCTGCCGTAGAACAGACACTGATAAACATTTATCGGACTATGAAAAATGTGAATGAGACAGAATGTCTGTAGAAAACCACAGTTGTGGAATGGTGCGCCAAGTTCCGTGCTGGTCACAGTTGGACACAAGACGTCGGTCAATCTAGGAGGCAAGCCTCATTCATTACAGACAACAGGTGGGAGACACTCGCACCAGCATTATAATCCTGATCTCTACCCATGCGATTATCATGCCTTTGGTTTCTTAAAAACTGCCTTGCAGAGTCAATGATTCCTATCGGACGAGCAGCCAGTTACGAACTTCTTCGCACAGCAAGACACGGTTTTTTACGAAACGGCTATCACCAAGCTGGTGCGTCGGTCGGATGTCTGCTTCTGTGCTGACGGCGATTTTTTCTTATTAGCACACCGATTTTGGACTGTACGGTCTTCGCAAGGAAACTTTTTGATCACCTCATACATTGTGCAAAGTAATGGTCCTATAATGCTTCTTTGGCGTACGCCAGAAGTTAATTTTATGTCTCGAGATTTCTCTCCGTGGAGAGTAACATACTGTCTTCTGTTTACTCTCCAATCCAACCTTACACCAACTCTGACAGTCCACGCGCTCGTATTCTTTTCTTGGGCTGGCGAAGGCACTGACGGCAGAGGGCATGGGTCACATTTCAGTGGTGCGATTTGAGTCCATCAGTAGATCGGGTTTCAATAGGTATGGCCTGTATCTCAATAGCTTTGGGAAGGGGAGGCTGGCAAAGCTTATAGGCGACAGTGTAGTGGGTTATGGTGGGATCACTCATTGAAAAATTCCTGTAGTAGTTGGTGTTAGAGCTGCATCTTTTTTGGATTGATGTCGGCTGATAGGTATACCTGCTTAAACGTAGTCCCTCTAAGTAATCACCTTCAGAAGAGGTCAGGTATCCAAGTAGAGAAGGAATTAGCATATTTCATCATAATATAAGAGGTATTAGAGTTACAGTTATTGAATTACTTTTAGTACTTACTACTTATTGGTACATCGGAGCACCATTTAAAGAATTTGACAATTCAGAGGCTGGCTGTTTTTAAAGCAGATCTTTGCCGAGTGGGGAAGTCGTCATGTACGTATAAAAAAAAATAAAAAAACAGTATTCCATTTGAGTCCTTAGACGTTTCTCGGCACTGCACTGAACAGGTATTTGAAAGTTGAGCAGGAGCGGTTGAATTTAGTTACACCGAACTTGTAATTGTTTATAGGTCCCCGAACTCTGACTTCAAAGCATTTCTACTCAAGCTACAAGAGGTTCTTTGTTCATTTTATAGGAGGTACCAAAAATGAGTTATATGCGGTGACTTCAACATTAATTTTGTATGAGATTGTGCAAAAAGTGTTTGAAGATATCATCAATTCATATGATCTGTTTTTTCCACCCAGTGTGCAGGGGAATAGTAGCAGAGCCATACACAATATTTTTATTCATTCATTCATTCTTTCATTTACTCTTCATTGTTAGATGGGCATTCTGTTAGTAAAAGGGTGAATGGCCTTTCAGACCACGTTGCACAAATTCTAACACTAAAAGGCTTTTGTACTCAAATGTCACATATACACATAAAAAAGAGTTTTGCATCACCCAGGTTCCCAGAACTCTGGCACGTTGACGTTGACTGTGTATATTGTATCATAGACACTGTCCCACTGACTGTTCAGAGATGTCACTAAACTCGCCCAAAGATGTAAACAACCAAGCTTGAGCATCGCCTATCAGACGGAGGGAATCCGACAGCCGATCACTTCCTGTCATTCCACCAGGAAGGAGGTAGGCTTGTATTGTCTGTAGCTCAACCATGCCTTGACGTTCGATCGTGTCCGCATTGTTACTTTGTGCCCGTAAGGCCTCCCAACAAGGGAAGTGTCCAGGCGTCTCGGAGTCAACCAAAGCTATGTTGTTCGGACATGGAGGAGATACAGAGAGATAGCAACTGTCGACGACATGCTTCGCTCAGGCCGCCCAATGGCTACTACTGCAGTTGATGACCGCTACCTATGGATTATGGCTCGGAGGAACCCTGACAGCAATGCCATCATGCTGAATAATACTTTTCGTGCAGCCATAGGACGTCGTGTTGTGACTCGAATAGGCTGCATGATGCGCAACTTCACTCCCGACGACCATAGCGAAGTCCATCTTCGCAACCCCGACACCATGCAGCGCGATACTGATGGGCCCAACAACATACCGAATGGACCGCTCAGGACTGGCATCACATTCCCTTCACCGATGAGTGTCTTATATGCCTTCAACCAAACAATCGTCGGACCCGTGTCTGGAAGCAACCCGATCAGGCTGACCGCCTTAGACACACTGTCCAGCGAGTGCAGCAAGGTGGAGTCTCCCTGTTGTTTTGGGGTGGCATTATGTGGGATCAACGTACGCCGCTGGTGGTCATGGAAGGCGCCGTAACGGCTGTACGATGCGTGAATGGCCATCCTCTGATAATTAGTGCAACCATATCGGCAACATATTGGCGAGGCATTCATCTCCATGGACGACAATTCGCGCCCCCATCTTGCACATCTTGTGAACGACTTCCTGCAGGATAATCCACACGCTTTCAAATCTTAACCGAACTGTTTCATTATGGGACACCCCTATTCTGTTGAGGAGTTCCTTGAAAAGTTAAGCTGATTCTTATGTTATATTGTTGATTGCATTTACTTAAACTTATTGCTTGACATTCTTGGGTATTATGAACATTTTATTTTTATCTGTTACTATTTTTACGTTGTAATTTCATGTACTGACACGTTCCATGACTGGAGATTTGCTCCTCAATTAGATCCTACGGAACTAGACGTGTAAATAAAATAAAACACAAAAATTCTCTGGAGTGGGGGCAATAGGTAGTATGGAAGCTGGACAGTCGCAAACTGATGTGGCCTGATGGCTTAATGTGAATCATTCTGTTGTTTCTCGGATGCGACTAGAGTTGAGAGAGACCGAAACTGTGTCCTGAAGACCAGAACACGGCCGACCACATGTGACATCAGAAACGGAGAACCTTTTTCTGGCAGTAAGGGCACGACGGTACCCCCTCAGTACCGCACGGCAACTGGCATCTGATCTCGCAGCGTCCACTGGACGCCTTGTATCGAAGCAAATGGTGTACAGAAGGCTTCAGCAGAGTGACCTTTGCTGTCGGAGGCCTGCTGTATAGACACCTCTGGCGCGTCTAGAGTTCATTCGTCAACATGCCACCGGGATGTTCGAACAGTGGGTCAATTTTATTTTCACAGATGTATCTTGATTTGGTTTGTGGAGTGACTCTCGACGGATTCACTTCTGGAGGGAACATGGAACACGATTTCGGGACCCAAACACTGTGATGAGGGACCGACACTGAGGAGAATCTCTAATGATGTGGGTAGAGATTATGTTGACCACTTTAACACCTCCTAACGAAACTGTACAGGTTAATCAGCGAGGTGTAACTGCTGTCAGGTATCGTGACGAGATCTTGGGACCTCATGTGCGGTTGTTGCGAGGACAAACTTCGTATTTAAGGACAATGATGCTCGACCTCATAGAGCACAGGTGGTTGTTTTCTTGGAACGGAAGATACTGCGCGTATTGTGTGGCTACTCGCTCTCCCGATTTGAACCCCACAGCGTACGTCCCGAATACACTAGCATCCATCAACCACTATCCAAGACTTGCGAACAGCTCTCCAGGAAGAATGGGCTTTATTGTCTCAACATGAGATTGATAACACTCACAGCATGCCCCGTCGTTGACAGGCCTGCAATGTTGCCACAGGAGGTCACACCCCATACTGAGCACATTTACCTGTTTTCTGAATGTGTGTGTGTGTGTGTGTGTGTGTGTGTGTGTGTGTGTGTGTGTGTGTGTGTGTGTGTGCGCGCAATTCCGTTAAGTTGAGGAAAAAGAAGAACACTTATCTACTATTATGCATGTTGCAGTTGCTTACGCTCTGTATTCTTTACATAGTACAGTAGAAACAATCACATGTTTATAAAGTTTTGTGGCAAAACAAACGCAATCCTGCATGATTTCCGTTTGTTTCAGTTTCGGACTCCAACGTAAATACAGTTATAAGGAAGACAAAGTGAAACGGCAGAGGGCGCTAATCCTGATGGTGTGGCGAGGGCAGTACTAGCTAATATCTAACTGCACACAAGGGTAATGATCTCAGAATTGTCTGCTCCAATGGTTCCCAACCAAATTAGTTTGCCCGTCAACCTTGAAGCCGTCAGTGTATAGCACTACTGAACCTTGAGTTGCATCAGGGAGGGCTTGGAACAGGCGGCGAATAACCATGTGTACAACAGAGTCTTTCAGTTCTAAGGATAGCTCGAGACAGATCAGAGGATGGGATGCACACCATATGGGCGTACATGATTGTTCCTTGCAAGAAGCCAGAGTGGGGCAAATTGAAGTTCATTTGCAGAGACACTGTATGGGAACTGCGATCGTGACTCCAGGCGTGTTCCACTATTGTGGGAGGGGGATCTCCCTACCATGAAAAATGTCATGGTAGTTCAGATGCTAGCAGCAGCCATGAACGCACATCGCATAGCTGAGTAGCAGTTATTGGCGCCTGCTCTGTAGCTGAGGGACTCCAGCCTCCTTGAGTAGGCCGTTCACAGGGCTGGTCTATAAGGCACCTATCACAAGTCAGACGCTACAATGGTGTATCGCGTCCAGCAACTGCAGTACCGAAGGTGATACCAGGGCGATACATATTATAGATGGTAATATCCAGAGACGTCCTCACAGAAGCAGCCACAGCCTCTGAAGTCGTAATGAGTTCCATGTGTTTGCTGTAAACAGAGACCGGAGCGTACGAACAGACTCCACCCGACGCTGTCAGTCAGATAGATTCTTAAAATAGTCCCAATAGGGATTTGTATGATGTGTAGCAAGTTTCTTAGAAGGTAAAGCAGGAAGCAAGCAAAACGCTTAGGAGACATTGTAGCTCAGCAAGGTGGTGGGGAAAAACGGCTATAGTTCCCTTGGAAAATTTGTATCCTGTACGGCCACGAATGGCCCAAGCAGGCAGGGCATGCCCTTGGGTGCTGCCACCAGTTTTAAGGATATGGCATCAATACACATCCATTCTAAAGCAGGTGATATGGAGACATTTGATGCCACAGGTGTCACCGGGATCTGTGCCCTGTGTATACAGTCAGACCATGTAGGGTAAAGTGGCAAAGTAACCAACAGAACCCCCGTGGCCTTTGAGGTCACCTTTCTGTCCCTCTTCTCCTAAAACTATTTCGATGCCGGTGAGGGCTTATCTGACCTATTGTGTCTGTGGGTGAGCATCTGTCTGAGATGACATGTTGCGTTCTTAGTTAAAAAGTCCTGAATCCATTCATCCTGACTAGATACCCCTTACAAATGATGAATGAACTTTCAGGGACGAAGGCGGAACCGAAATATCTATGACCAGCAACTTGAGGCTCCTTCAGCCACTGGTTGTATGTCGATCATAGGAGGGGAGCGTCCCGAGGGACCCCTTCCTGGTGAGAGACACTGGAGCAGAGGTTCAGGAGCGACATCCCCGTTGTGTGGGAAATCAGTGCTCCCACAGTGGGTGAGAGGTAAACAGTAGGAGGGTCCCAACGTCCAGGAGAGTTGGTATACTCAAATGGTCCCAAGGGCCTGACAGAGAAAGCATGAAGTGCAAGGGTATCATCGTTAGAGAGGATGATGTCATAGCCATAACAAACGTCATCATCATACATACAGAATTGCTATCTTTCTTCTTGATCTCCTGATATGTGAGTCAGTCAAGACTCTTGTATTCCTTGTCTTTTCTCTTTGAAAGATGGTGAATTCCAATGAACAGGGAAAATAGCGCTCGCCAGAGTTGACACAGACGAGGGGGAGGCTGAGGGGAAGAGCACAACGAGAGTTCGTGTGCAGCTGACGTCCACGATCCCTATAGATACGGCTGACAGTACAATGTGAAGACGTGCCCGAATCTCATCCACTTGAATTACCCCATTAGTGGGGGAACAAATAGTTTCACATTGCACCGACACACAATCGCCTAGATCTTTTCAATCAAGAAGTCATCTTCAATAGCCAAGATGCAGGCCCCAGTATCAATACCTTTGTCCTTTGGACGCCCTAAACATGACAGGTGGAATGCACACCCGATCGCTCCAAATTGGCATGTAAGTCGTCATCTGTCTGTAAAAGGAGTTCATGGTGGAAAGTGGTACCTTATGCCACACTGATACCACTATGGGGGTGACAGTTATAGGATTATCACCCAGGTTGTCACAGGTGAGCAGCACCCACGACTGAGCAGGGCTCGTCATTTTAATCAGAACTGAACCACTTTTCGTTTTCTAAGTTGCTGCTACATCCCTAAACCTGATCTGAAGGTGGTTAACAGAGACTATTGACATTGTGGTTAAAATGAATCTTTGTAAGTGTTAGGGCAAAATAGGTATTATGGGGAGTTTTCTTTCATTGTTTCTTAGCCCTACATTCTTCCCACTTCGCAGCCAGGAACTGAAATGGTTACGGGACCACCTCCCTCCACACTGTAGCAGTTCTTTCCCTTTGAAGAAACCGCTGGGGCCTTGCAGGAACCAGCAGAACAAAGTCTGATGCGTTTCATTTCCATGTTATCTGCTTTTATATCACCCACTCCGAATGAGGGCCCTCTCCATCGACCCTATCCAACAACAGCAGTGGCAATCTGGCCAGTTAACCACTGCCCATAGTCCCCATACCCCAGATATGATGGGCACAAGTTCCTTTGCATACTTGATGAGTTTCCATCTCAGGCACCAAGAGTTCAATCCCTGAGTAGTCAGTGGGGCTAACACTGTGCAGGTACTTGATGACTACAGCCCCCCCATCAATCCTCCCCCCCCCCCCACACACACACACGCACACGCACACGCACACGCACACACGCACACACACACACATGCGCTCGCGCACAAAATAAGACAGTTATTGTGTTGCGTTTTGGGTGGTGCTGTACTTTTGTTAGCAAGAAGGATGCTAAGATAGGAAAGGTGGAATGTACAGCACTTTGGGCTATCTTCCTTGCATGATCCGCACATCTGTAAAACTTGGATGAGAAATTGTAGGTCAATACCAACAATAGGGACCATACAGTTAAGGATGAGAAGTTGTAGAAACTGCCAGAAGAAAGAAAATCTGGTGTCCAAAATCATAAACCAAATCCAAGCATGATCATCATCGAGAAGACAATCCAATGGAAAGGCAGAGAAGAAAAGACAAATAGTAGAACGACAGACTTGCAGCATGGAAAGGGAAGTAGCGCTGTAAGGGTCAGGGCATTGTGGCAGTCAGCACGCACTCACCAGAGATGGTAACCCCCTGGCGATAGAAGGACGAGAGACAGGATTGCAGCAGCTATCCCCAGTGTTATTCAATCGGTACACTGGACAAGCAGTGAACGAAGGCGAAAAAAAATTTGGAGAGGGAACTGAGGTTTACGGAGAAGAGATATTAACATCGAGGTTTTCTGATGTCATTCTAATACTGTCAAAGACAGAAAAGTACTTGGAAGTGCAGTTGAACGGAATGGACAGCATCTTGAGTGGCGGACGTAAGATGTTCGTCAACAGAAGTAAAACAAAGGTAATGTAATGTAGTCGAATTAAATCAAGCTATGCTGAGGGAATGAGACACTGAAAAAGTACGTGTGTTATGCTTTTTGAGAAGTGTAAGAGAACAGAAATCGATCCTGTCTCTGGAGATGGAATCTACCCTCACATAAATTCGATCAAGCAAATCAGCGCCGCTGGCTGGAAAGCCCCACTGTACTAAACTGGTACTGCTTGGCGCCCGCCGTTTGCCTTGGCGCTTGAGGGTTGCTGTCGCGCCTGAGCCTTCTCAAAGAAGAGGATCGCGGTTAAGAGCGCGGTATGCAATCGGAATTAAAAGTTTATTAATTTGTACAACTCAAAGTATTTAGATAATCAGAGAATGATTTTAAATTAAGGGTGACCGGAAGAAACTTAGCAATCGAAAACGCGATTCAAAAATTGTCAAGTGCATCAATGCGGTTGCAGAGCGAGTGTGATTAGGCTCGCACAGATGATCTTGTTTGTGATTACAGTAAATTACATTGCGTGCTGTGAAATCAGTGTGATCTTCATTTAACCTGGCCATATTAACGATTTTATTATGGCGGGAGTTTTCATTAAGACTATGGGAATGGTAGATAGCGAACTACTGATAGGGCACATATGAACAGGAACACAGTTAAGATCTTTCTTGAACTGGTGCATGTAACATGGCAGTGACTTCGCTCTATATGCTGTCGTAACCATCAAGTCCGAAAGCCTGTTAAAATTCAGGCAGCCAAAATACTCGAGTTAGCTTAAACAGGAGAAGGAGAAAGTTACGGAGGTAAATTACTGATGATAGTCAAAGTAGTGAGGAGACAAAATTTAGAATGTTAATGGCAAGAAACGTCTATGATTTTTACACTGCGCAAAAGAATTATAGAGTCACATTTCCAGCCCTTCCGTTTGGCACCATCGTGCGGCATGATCACGTGGTGCAATATTGACATACCTATGAGTAATATGGCAAAGGATCCCTCCCCCGCACCCCGTTAGCAACACCCTCGGTGCCACCTGCGGCATCTTTGTTGAGCATTTTAAAAATGAATCTGTACAGACACAACACTTTACCGATTCTTACGCTCCTGCTGACAGGCAACACTTTCGACAGCCCGCAGATTCTGCTTCCCCGAAAGCAGGCGCTCGAATTGCAGTGTACTACCTCTCAGCTATAGCGTTCCCAATAGATTGTCCATCTGCAGATGTCTAGGAATCTCTCATGGATAGGCTACGCGTAAGTATAGGTTTAAAGAGCACAACATAGGTGGCACAGGTGGCACAAATGTGTTGCCAAGGGGTCTTAGAGGGACGCTTTGCTTGATTCTTTCATGCATTTTTCAATGTCGCAGCGCCCCCCCCCTCCCCCCCCCCCCCCCACACACACACACAAACCTTGACCATGCCACACGAGAAGGTGAAACAGAAGGGGCTTTGTCTCCTTGTCTGCTTCAGATCACGTTCAAATTTCATCGAATGGTTTTGAATGGCCTCTCCTGGTTCCACCTGGTATACCAGACCAAAAA
This sequence comes from Schistocerca piceifrons, assembly GCF_021461385.2. NCBI lineage: Eukaryota > Metazoa > Arthropoda > Insecta > Orthoptera > Acrididae > Schistocerca > Schistocerca piceifrons. Next base: position 678,981,057 of record NC_060149.1, read on the forward strand.
TTGCAGTCGCACTACATTCCAAAGGCGACAGATCATGTTCAGTGCTTTTCCAGCTCCATATAGTCCTTAGAGAAGGGTTGAATCGTCCGAGGAATGTTAATGGTCTCAAAGGTCAAAGAACTTCATTCTGTTGCACACTGCACTACAAACTGCCGTTTTCGATCGCGAAATGAGTCCTTTCGGCACTTAATCAGACCATTTCGTGTGGATTTTGAGTGTTGGTGTGGCCAGTGTGATTTGAACGTTGGGCTTCACGGTTCTATCTACATCGCAGAGGCGTCAAGGAAGGGGTTGAAGGGGGTTACGGGCAGGCAAGCGGGGGACGGGAGGGGGTGGTGACAACCTTCCCATCGCGTGATACGACCACAGTGGCTATGGCCAGAACTGTGGTAAATGCGGTCACAATGTGACGCCATTAACTCACCTTACATCTCACATGAAATTCTGAGCTGCAAGCCCTTTTTTTTTGTACGAGTATGTGTCGGCACCTTGCTGTTTCAATCGTCGCCGAGCCCGAGGGCGATGTCGCAGGGCGAAAAGCTTCTCCATCATTACGGAGAACGATTTTAGACACGTTCAGGACAAATTTCGAACTTCTGCGTCGCAATGAGCGAAAGTGAAGTGATTTTAAGGAAGAGCAGCTTTAAATATTTTCCGCAAGGTAGTTTCCAAGCATATATATCGAATGTCGTTGCGGAGATTATCAATATTACAAACTAACAACATCGTCGATAGGAACAGCTCAAACCGACTAAAGAAAAAACATGGCGTCTGAAATCTGTCACTTTTTGACCAATCGTAAAACAATTCAAGTGAGAGATTTAATGGCTCTGAGCACTATGGGACTTAACATCTCAGGTCATCAGCCCCCTAGAACTTAGAACTACTTGAACCTAACTAACCTAAGGACATCACACACATCCATGCCCGAGGCAGGATTCGAACCTGCGACCGTAGCGGTCACGCGGTTCCAGACTGTAGCGCCTACAACCGCTCGGCCACTTCGGCCGGCCTCCCGATGGCATTCACACGACATGCAGTGTCCTGCCATTCCTTAAATTTGGTTTTGAAGAGGTCTTAAGCTGAATCGCTGTAAAGTGCATAACAACAAAATAAATAAAAATGTAGTCAAGATGGAAAATTAAATAAAACAAATTCTTCCTTCGGCCTTCAACAAGCATTGTGCTCCTTATATGTATAGGTTCTCATTGCTCCTATGTTTTCTAGTGCCATCTAGCGACCTCTTTTAGGTCACCGACTCGATATTTTCTTACCCCAATTTCCGTGGTCCATCTACGATCTGGATACGCATCCAGTTCGTAATTTCATTTCAATTACAATCATACGTACAGCCTACGATTCAGTTTCGTTCTTAATGTATTTATTTTTCTTCCTTTCTTTCAGTTATCATTTCACAACATAAATCTCTCCTTACTTCGATGGGTAATCCTCAGCTTTTGAATGGTTTTCCTGCAAAAAGTCACGTCTCGATGCTTAAACTCGAAACTGGTAATACGCATCGACTGTAAGTTTTCCGTTTCAAGCAAAGTCAGTTTTTTTGTACTAAGTCTGTTTAGTTCAACAAAAGCGTTTTCAGGTATTTTTACTCCCCCGTCTAGTTCTTTCGCTGCAGATGTAATCATTGACCTCAACTGCGTTAAATATACAAACCCACCAACTGCTAAGATTTCATTGTTAAGCTGAGTAACTTTCTTTGTGAAGCGTGCATTGAACAATATCTTACTCTCCTTGTACAAGGTGCATTCAAGTTCTAAGGCCTCCGATTTTTTTTCTCCGGACTGGAAAGAGATAGAAACATGCGCATTGTTTTAAAATGAGGTCGCATTCATTGTCAATACATCCCAGAGATGTCAGCACCGTACGGCAGATGGAATTTTACCGCCAGCGGCGAGAATGAGAACTGTTTTAAATACTTAAAATGGCGACGTTTTCCTTACTTGAACAGAGTGCAATCATTCGTTTTCTGAATTTGCGTGGTGTGAAACCAATTGAAATTCGTCGACAGTTACAGGAGACATGAGGTGATGGAGTTACGGATGTGTCGAAAGTGCGTTCGTGGGTGCGACAGTTTAATGAAGGCAGAACATCATGTGACAACAAACCGAAACAACCTCGGGCTCGCACAAGCCGGTCTGACGACATGATCGAGAAAGTGGAGAGAATTGTTTTGGGGGATCGCCGAATGACTGTTGAACAGATCGCCTCCAGAGTTGGCATTTCTGTGGGTTCTGTGCACACAATCCTGCATGACGACCTGAAAATGCGAAGTGTCATCCAGGTGGGTGCCACGAATGCTGGCGGACGACCACATGGATGCCCGTGTGGCATGTTGCCAAGCAATGTTGACGCGCAATGACAGCATGAATGGGACTTTCTTTTCGTCGGTTGTGACAATGGATGAGACGTGGATGCCATTTTTCAATCCAGAAACAAAGCGCCAGTCAGCTCAATAGAAGCACACAGATTCACCGCCACCAAAAAAATTTCGGGTAACCGCCAGTGCTGAAAAAATGGTGTCCTTGGGACTGCGAGGGCGTAATCCTTACCCATTGCGTTCCAAAGGGCACTACGGTAACAGGTGCATCCTACGAAAATGTTTTGAAGAACAAATTCCTTCCTACACTGCAACAAAAACGTCCAGGAAGGGCTGTGCGTGTGCTGTTTCACAAAGACAACGCACCCGCACATCGAGCTAACGTTACGCAACAGTTTCTTCGTGATAACTTTGAAGTGATTCCTCATGCTCCCTACTCACCTGACCTGGCTCCTAGTGACTTTTGGCTTTTTCCAACAATGAAAGACACTCTCCGAGGCCGCACATTCACTAGCCGTGCTGCTATTGCCTCAGCGATTTTCCAGTGGTCAAAACAGACTCCTAAAGAAGCCTTCGCCGCTGCCATGGAATCATGGCGTCAGCGTTGTGAAAAATGTGTACGTCTGCAGGGCGATTACGTCGAGAAGTAACGCCAGTTTCATCGATTTCGGGTGAGTAGTTATTTAGAAAAAAAATCGGAGGCCTTAGAACTTGAATGCACCTCGTATTCTGTTTTAAACTATGTCTTTAAACTATGTCTTTAAACTATGTCTTTAAACTATGTCTTTAAACTATGTCTTTAAACTATGTCTTTAAACTATGTCTTTAAACTATGTCTTTAAACTATGTCTTTAAACTATGTCTTTAAACTATGTCTTTAAACTATGTCTTTAAACTATGTCTTTAAACTATGTCTTTAAACTATGTCTTTAAACTATGTCTTTAAACTATGTCTTTAAACTATGTCTATTATGTTCTTCCATATGTTGTTTTATTTGTTTTGCAGTACAATGGTATTAGGCGAAAGTGTTCAGGTACGTTCCATTCACGAACGTTCCTTCTGTTTCTCATTTTAGGTTTCTGAAAATGTCGACACTCAGACCGAAGAGTAGATTTCGTTATACGTACTTTATCTCCTCGCCAGTTTTCTCTGAATGTAATGGAAGCTGTAGTAGCGACGTATGTTCTTCATTAAATCAAAACACACTGATGAGCCAGAACATTATGGCTAGATGACTAACGGCGTGTTGGTCCAACTCTGGAACCTAATACAGCAGCCATTCAGCATAGCATGGTTTCGCAAGTCTTTGGAAAGTTTTCAGAGGTATGCGGACGCAAATGGCAATGCACATGTCACGCGTCTCCCGTAAATTACGGGAGAAGAGTTTTATGACACGGAGTTGGCGCCCAATAGCATTCCAGACGTGTACCGTGAGATTTAGAGTACGTGGATTTGGTGACCTAGGCATCAAATTGAGTTCATTATCGCGCTCCTCAAATCACGGTAGCACGATTCTGGCCTTATGGGACAGACAGTTACCTGCTGGAAGATGCCATCGCCGACAGGGAATACATCAAGCATAAATGGTTGCAGGTGGGCCACAATAATGCCCACGGCTGTCACAGTGGCTTCCATATCTAGCACAGGCCCCACAGAATCCCAGTTGGATGTCCCCCACAGCAGAAGATTGTCCCCATCAGTATTATCACTGAGCGGGTTCGGCACAGGCTGGAATGTTGCCAGGTTTACCGCCTCTTTACTCCTCCATAATCCCTCTGACGTAACAGTCGAAATTTGTATGGATGGAATACTAAGACAATGAAAAATTGGCAGGAAATTACAAAAAACCAAGTTTAGCAATTGTTCTGTTGGTCGAACATCCGTGATGGTGGAACTAGGTCACATGGACTAAGCATAAAATCCAATATATCTACCTGTCCTACTGATTGTTCCCTCAGCCCTGTAACATGTGAATCGAAGATGGCACAGCATGCATCGTTGCCAAATCATTGGTGCAAAGCTTAAAGTCGTCTCAAGTTTGAGATGGCGGTGAACTCCAATAATCCCCATGTGCTGTTTAAACATTCGGTAATCGAAGTATAGAACCAAAGAGCTGACTTCCTTTAATTTTAAAACTATGTATTCCTTAAAATGTTAACACCACTGCTGTGAGCCGGCCGGTGTGGCCGTGCGGTTCTAGGCGCTTCAGTCTGGAACCGCGTGACCGCTACGGCCGCAAGTTCGAAACCTGCCTCGGGCATGGATGTGTGTGATGTCCTTAGGTTAGTTAGGTTTAAGTAGTTCTAAGTTCTAGGGGACTGATGACCACAGATGTGAAGTCCCATAGTGCTCAGATCCATTTGAACCATTTTGAACTACTGCTGTGATAGGATAGGAATGTTTAACGTATTTGTTTAAACAAGTAAGGGAGGCCACTTCCGCAGTCACGAAGTATGATACCTTCGCACTGTGCCAGTCTACCCAATTAACCCTGCAGCACTCATTCGTCTGTGGTAACAGAGCTAAGATCAACCACCACCGGTCGTGACTGCTGTACACCCAGGTTGCACACCTAGCCCCTGTTCGCAGCTGTCACCAGCCGCATCGGTGCACCGATTGCTTCCCGAGGCCATCAATGAATTAATTACTCTGGGTGGTAAAGCATGTTGGCGCCACTGACTACCCTCTTTATTGCACTCATGCCATGTGCCATACTGCGATGGCTGCTCTAGCCTCCCGTCTCCCTACTGGTCCTGCAATAACCGCTGGTGGGCTCATCCCCTGCTGCAATGACAGCAACTGTATAGCATGTTGGTCCCTATCGACGGTACAAAGTGACACACCATGTTGTTATCCATCAGCCAACAGGCTAGAGTTCCAGGGCTGTAAATGTGGTCCTTTTGGAATCACAGGATATTTGTAGGTTTTCCAAACAAATATGCAAACCCACTTAGAAAAATAAACATGTTACTTCCTTATACCATTATCCCTCCAGCTGAAACCCATGCTAGTATGTCTAAACATGTTATTCAGTCAGCAACAATACACCATACAAAACCAAATAGAATTAATAAGACACACTATCTTCCATATTTTCCCCCTATAGCATCTTCATCAACCTGTAATACATTCAATCAGCTATTTAGAGCTGACCTACATTCCTCAATACTACTTCAACACGAAAATTGGCTCACTAGGGAAGTGATGAGCTCCTTTCCACAGTCAGGGTGTCACAAATAATTGACAAAGGCAATTCCTCCACTTACTTGTGTAACTAAAAATCCTACAGTAGGGAAATATGCGATGGAAGTTCATGAGGATGTTTTATCAGTGGGGCATATTTCGTAAGATTGTGGTAGTTGTAATAGTATACCACATTCAATCCAAAGTTTCAAACTGTAGATCCACCCCCATCCCCCCAACTACATTGTGCACATGCTTCTCTCCATATAAAAACCCATGTATATTAATGTGCCGATATGATCTTCCCATGAGTGAATGGAAAAACATCATCTTCACAAACTCTTTGTTGTAACTGACTGATCTGAGTATACTGCAGACAAACAGAATAACAAGAATGGCTCACTGCAGCCAGACAATGTACGTTACTCCAGTGTAGCTTTTAGACAGTCCTTATTCATCTTGTAACTGTTCCTCAGTCTTTCTCCCAACCTCCATGCAGCTTTGACCATCTGATGATTCCAGTTTAATTTGGAACTGAACAGATGTTGGAGAGCGCTATGTCTAAGACCTTCTGCACCCAGTGGAGAAACATGGTGAGCTGAGTTAATGCAATATGACCATGTTTTGATCACTTGGTTGAAATAGGAACATGTTGTCATAGCTCCACCAGCCACGTACAACGTGTAAGGCCAACATCAAACGAAGCTTCCTCCTGCAACACGAAGTAGTGAAAAAGACATTACAAGCAGTTACAGTGGTCATTCTTGCCAGGAAAGTGAGGAATACTCCACATCACAGAGGAACTGGAAGAACGATGAGGATTTTGCTACTGCATTGCAGTGCGTTTCGAAACTACATAAAGATACTGCGCTCCGAAGGAGATCTGCATCTCTCAGGGTGCATTCATGTCTATCATCCAAACATTCTCTCCCTCCTTGTTATTTTGTACCATTCAACAGAGAACAACTGCAAACTATAGGAACTCCACTTAAGTGACTCAGTAGAGAACTCAGTGAAATATTACAACATCCTAGTCTTGTGACATATCGAAAACAAATACTGTCTGCATGCTGGCATTGAGCATATGTGGTCATCCTATTAAATGTATAGGTATTGGTTCACTGGAGCAGGTGGCCTGCAATCGAAGTCACTTCCACAGAACAGTCTCAGGTTTTGTCACCTGTACTGCTGGAAAATCATATCCCACAGACTATCAATTGCAAGAGTGTGTCCCTGTGTTGTTCTTTCATAAGCAGTTGAATGCATTGTTTTATTCTGTTGTCACACATCCAAGTAGTGTATGACTACAGCTTTGTACACCGCCATCATTTTGTTTTTTCCACCATGACTTCGAGTTCTGTGTCAGGTGCTAAATTAATGTTAAGATGTCTCAGTCCACTGGCTCTCACTGAAAACTGGACATCGCATGATATAAACTATGCTGCTCGCACAACACAGAGGATGGTTGAAATAAAAGCCAGAGATGGAGTTTCTTATTGACAAAAATTTGGAAGACATCATGACATATGGAAACTGGAAGAGTTTGTGGCATTGTGGAGTGTTTCCCAACAGCTGACAAAAGGTACTGATGACCTCTACTTTTAAACCCATCTTCCACAATGACATGGTAGCAAATGTCTAGGTGTTCCATTTCGATTGATTACTCGTATTGCAGTCGTGTATACGATCACTGTTTTGCGCACGCCATTCCCAGATGGTGCTGCTCCCACGAAGACACTCTCCATTTCACCCAAGTGGTATCACTCCTTCATTATGTGGCAGTCAACAGCATACCAGTTGACAGATGGGATGAAGACATACTATAGTAAGCACCACAGTTGATAGTGCGATCAATTTTAGCAATTTTACCAGTTTTTCTGTAATTTCAATGCCAACAAAGAACATGGCAGCATGCTTCCCAATTCCTGTATCATCATTAAACCACCCCTCCACTACTTTTTGTGTACCGTATGGTAGATTACGAATGTAGACAGATGACTGTGCAATACATCCATTCTCGGTTAACTGTCTAACATGTACACCGAAGTATAACGAACACCACCCTACACTGACGCAGTTAAGTTATCTGCATATTTCTAGCACTTCGATCATAGGGTGTACATTATGATTCTGGTTGCCCATCTTTCCCTACGTGGATGGGTGTCACAAAGCATTGTCACATTCTTAGAATAAAGCTGGATATTGAAAGATCTCCTCGCATTGTCTTTGACCAACGTCCCCTTCAACTCGTCGAGGTTCTTCACTCCTTAGCATTTTTAGAGAGTTGTAACATTTTATTTCAGTCTGGGAGAGCCAAGAAATGGACTTGTGGAATGGAGACTACATTGCTTTACAGCTGCCTGCACAAATGCTTTTGACGCGCTTGTAAAAGGCTGCGGTACCCAAAAATCGCGGAAGACTGCTAAACGTTTCTACTTATGAAGTTAGAGAATGAATTACTTAATATTACCCGCCACACCACGTATGTTGTGAACGTGATAAGTACAAAAAGTGAATTTGATAGGCACAAATAGGATACAGAAATGCAACATACGCTGTCAGAAGCCAGTGAAATAAACGGCGAGAACAATATTACTCGTGAGTGTAGAGCCTGAACTTTAAGCGCTATTAATGGTGACCTTGGATGCAATGCTACAAAGAAGACTGTGCTGCACTGTGGCCACTATTGGCGCTGTATATGGAGAGAGGCAATGCCTCTTTGTGCAGCTGTGTGGCTCTATAAGACACTGCACATGCTCACCAGTCCCGTTAGTCATGGTCTCCGCCCCCCCCCCCTCCCTCCCTCCCTCCCTTTCCCCCATGGCTCTACTGCAGTAGGCGATACCCATCGCCACACCCACGCCATAGTTGCTACTGCTGGCTTTTACAATTGCATTGTGATTGGTCACAACATGAATCCTGGAACACCGTGCAGGTATTGCTCACCGAGTACAAGCAATTTAAGTCAAAAATACTTACCACATACAAGGTGGTCCATTGATAGTGACTGGGCCAAATATCTCACGAAATAAGCATCAAACGAAAAAACTACAAAGAACGAAGGGGGAAACCAGATGGCGCTATGGTTGGCCCGCTAGATGGCGCTGCCATAGAGCAAACGGATATCAATTACTTTTTCTTTAATAGGAACCTCCATTTTTATTACATATTCGTGTAGTGCGTAAAGAAATATGAATGTTTTAGTTGGACCACTTTTTTCGCTTTGTGATAGATGGCGCTGTAATAGTCACAAACGTATAAGTACGTTATATCACGTAACATTCCGCCAGTGCGGACGGTATTTGCTTCGTGATACATTATCCGTGTTGAAATGGACCGTTTACCAATTGCGGAAAAGGTTGATATCATGTTAATGTACTGTTATTGTGATCAAAATGGCCATCGGGCGTGTGCTATGTATGCTGCTCGGTATCCTGGACGACATCATCCAAGTGTCCGGACCGTTCGCCGGATAGTTACGTTATTTACGGAAACGGGAAGTGTTCAGCCATACGTGAAACGTCAACCACGATCTGCAACAAATGATGATACCCAAGTAGGTGTTTTAGCTGCTGTCGCGGCTAATCCGCACATCAGTAGCAGACAAATTGCGAGAGAATCGGGTATCTCAAAAACGTCAGTGTTGAGAATGCTACATCAACACCGATTGCACCCGTACCATATTTCCATGCACCAGGAATTGCATGGCGACGACTTTAAACGTCGTGTACAGTTCTGCCACTGGGCACAAGAGACATTTTTTTGAGAAACATGAGCCACAAAATTCCGAAGAAAAAATGGTTCAAATGGCTCTGAGCACTATGGGACTTAACTTCTGAGGTCATCAGTCCCCTAGAACTTAGAACTACTTAAACCGAACTAACCTGAGGACATCACACACATCCTGGCCCGAGGCAGGATTCGAACCTGCGACCGTGGCGGTCGCGCGGTCCCAGACTGTAGCGCCTAGAACCGCTCGGCCACACCGGCCGGCTCCTACGTAATGTTCTGCAGATGTTACTACAAGATGTTTCACTGCATAACAGAATGGCGATGTACTTCCAACATGGTGCATGTCCGGCACACAGCTGGCGTGCGGTTGAAGCGGTATTGAATAGCGTATTTCATGAAAGGTGAAAGGTGGATTGGTCATCGAAGCATCACACCATGGCCCGCACGTTCACCGGATCTGACGTCCCAGGATTTCTTCCTGTGGGGAAAGTTGAAGGATATTTGCTATCGTGAACCACCGAAAACGCCGGACAACATGCGTCAGCGGATTGTCAATGCATGTGCGAACATTACGGAAGGCGAAATACTCGCTGTTGAGAGGAATGTCGTTACACGTATCGCTAAATGCATTGAGGTTGACGGACATCATTTTGAGCATTTACTGCATTAATGTGGTATTTACAGGTAATCACGCTGTAACAGCATGCGTTCTCAGAAATGATAAGTTCACAAAGGTACATGCATCACAGTGGAACAACCGAAATAAAATGTTCAAACGTATCTACGTTCTCTATTTTAATTTAAATAGCTACCTGTTACCAACTGTTCGCCCAGAATTGTGAGCCATGTGTTTGTGACTATTACAGCGCCATCTATCACAAACCGAAAAAGTGGTCCAACTAATACATTCATATTTCTTTACGTACTACACGAATATGTAATAAAAAATGGGGGTTTCTATTTTAAAAAACGCAGTTGATATCCATTTGACCTATGGCAGCACCATCTAGCGAGCCAACCATAGCGCCATCTGGTTTCCCCCTTCAAGCTAGACAAGTTTCGTTCTTTGTAGTTTTTTCGTTTGACGCTTATTTCGTGAGATATTTGGCCCGGTCACTGTCAATGGACCACCCTGTATATGATTATGCTGGAAATTTGTACTCTAAAATTCCTCTGGAGGAAGCAGATTCAGTATTGGAAAGTTTTCAAGACAAACAGTTAATAGATGAACGGGGTAGTAACTGCTATGATGTTGAGCCCCCTAGCAGCCGTGATAACTTGTGAAAAGAGGTAAAATCATACGACAACAGTGCAGTTGGAAAATTGAAGGAATTGCTGACAACTAGTCCGGTATTGTTCTTTTTTGGATTATGAGAAATAGTTCATATTATCCTGTGACTCTAGCAATCATGCAGTCAAGAGGTAGAAGGTAAGCCCATGCATCGTGATACTAAATAAAGAAGACAGGAACTGTTCTCCCATAGGAAACTACATGCTAAGCCTAGTATAATGGATGACGTACTTCTGCAGCTATTTAACAGGAAAAAGTTTAAGGTGAAAACAGATCATGCGATGTTCAAATGATTATTGGAATCTTAGGATCCGTCGAGTATACATACACGTTGGGCAATGAAACTGAGAAACTTTGATTTCAATGTAGTTCATGAATCTGGTAAGAAACACAGCAATACAGATGGGCTAAGAAGCAAGATTGGTGTAGTGTGGATAGGAGGTCATAGCATTGCACAGTTATGACCACAAAAAGCTGCTGACACAGGTTCCGAAGTATCTGGAACGCAACCACAGTTCGTCATATGGGATGGCGTGTTGTAGAAGACGACAAAACATGGGATGGCGTGTTGTGGTTCCTGTCACACTCCGAAAATTAGTGCTAAAACAAGTATATGAACATGTTATCTTGTCATGTTGGGCGTCATACCATGAACTGAAGAATAGCCGAACCGTACTCGTCGCGTACACAGAAACAAGACACAGAGCAATATTTTACAAACTGTGTGCCATGTGTACAGCAGACAGAAGTAAGTAATGAACATGATCTACTGCAGAGGTTACTGGAAGTCCATAAACCTTCTGAAATAATGGGGATGAACATTCTAGGAGTCTTTATCTAAATACAAACAGCGAACCACAATGTTTAGCCATCATAGTTATTTCTCTTGCTATATAGGGACATTCATTATCCCGAATCATCAAGCCGATATGGTAGTATATGCATTGGTGAATAACAGGTTACTACAGTTCGGTGTTACGGAAATCATAATTTATCAGGGCATCAACTTTCTATCGGAAATGATAAAGGAAATAAGCCATTTGTCCGTATTAGAAAGTCGAGAACAAGTTTATTACATCCACTGGCAAACAGAAGAACAGGTAGTCTATATTGAATGATAAGTTACATGCTACGCCACTATGAGAATTGCCATCATAGTCATTGGTACACTTTATTGCCTTAAGTGTCAGTAGCTTGGAATTATGAAACTCATGAAAGTACAGGCCGATAAACATATGATGTATTACATGGTCGAAAAATTCCGTCACCATTTGCGATAATTAATCCGCAAGTTGGGGAAAAACGGCGATCCAATGCGAAGTTTCGCGAAAACGTTAAGAGAAACATGGAAACGAGTGCAAAAACCCAAAATTAAAAGGCCCTTGAGCGCCAAGAGAGTTATAAGCTATCTAAGTACTGTGCGGACCAGTAGGTAGTATCACAAGTGCACACACTCCAAAGAGCGAAACCAAGAAATACGTCACCTGGTACCAAAGTTCATATGAGGTTACTAAGATGATCTCGATAGAGAATGATGAACCGCAGTTACCAATGCGAACAATGGTCGTTCATGTCCGACGTGCCGCGCGGGATTAGCCGAGCGGTCAATAAAAAAACTGTGTCAAGGAATCAACGACCAACTTGAACGGATGTCTTGTGACGTCCGCCCAGACCAAACGCAACGAACTATACTGAACAAACACAAAAAGAGCGGTCTAAGGCGCTGCAGTCATGGATTGTACGGATGGTCCCGACGGAGGTTCGAGTCCTCCCTCGGGCATGGGTGTGTGTGTTTGTCCTTAGGATAATTTAGGGTAAGTAGTGTGTAAGCTTAGGGACTGATGACCTTAGTAGTTAAGTCCCATAAGATTTCACACATTCTTTTTTTTTTGGCCGACATGAATACATATGAAGCAGTCAGACGAAAAGGGAACGGATGGTAAAAAGTGAACTGTGTATTAAATAAAAAGTAATCGCCGTAACTATTGTTGTATTTATTCCACTGTTAGGCAAAGTGATCAACGCTTTCAGGAAAAAATGTTTGCAGTTGCCTACACAACCACGATTCTACCCAGGCGTACACCTTTCCGTCTGAAGCAAATAGACAGCAATGAACGTCTTTCTTCTGGGCTCTAAAAAATTGGATTAGCATGGTGAGAGATCAGGAGCGGATGGAGGATGTGTAAGGGCTTTCCAGTGAAACTTCTGTAGACCGTCTAAACAACCTTGGCAACGATTATGGCGATTGCTTACGAAATAATAAACAGTTGACTTTCTTTTTTCATCTCTCTCGTTTTCGTTTGACTGCCGCTTATACTTTTACGAGTGCACCACATTTACTGTCACCAATACCAGTGGCAGACACAAGATGGTGGGCGGGGATAGAAAGGAGAAGCAGAAACCAGGCATACCAGCACAGGCTACACAAACACGTTACTCTCTGCATTAACGTAACGAAAGTCTGAGTATTTAATATTTTGTGGAGGGGGTATATTTATTGCGCTGCGTACCTCAGAAATGCAGGTGTATTGACCTTGCACGAACTATGAGGGAAACAGCTGTGGTATTTTGGATGAAAATGTGAAGAGAAAGTAACCACAACCGTTCATTGGTTATTTTTTGAGATGTCATTTGTGCGAAGTTCACTTAGATTGATTTATTATGTTGTCACAATAATTCAGGGGTTTGTTGTGTTTACAGGGAAACGACAGATGACGGGAAGGGAGTTTTGTTTATTTTTGTTGTGAGTATTATTTATAGATGACAGACCGAGGAAACTGTTGCGAGTGACCTTACATTCTGCTGTAGTGCATTGATGGGGACGTAGCTGATTGATAGCGTGGTGCCTTTAACAAACTGTTGTGATGTTTAGTAATGGATTTACAAACTTTTCAACATATTGAGGATTTCTGAGAAGTGACTGGAGACGGCTGTGGTTATGCAGATAGGACAGTGTGGATTATCGGAACCATTTTTGAGTAATGAATGGTATAATCAGCATTTAGAACCGCCGGGTGTTGTTTTGCATCCCTTCCTTTATTTTATTTGTCATGTTACTGAGATGGAAGTTTGGTTTGTACGTTTCGACGTATATCTGAGATGCTATTTGCTATGTCGTGGCACATAGCACTCCAACGTAACAGTACTGCGCCACAGAAATGCAAGCAAAACAGAATGTGTCAGTACGAAAATGACATTAGTGAACCATGTTTTGGCGGTCATCTCTAGACACCACCACTACGACACCGTACACTTGCCTTGCCGACAGAAGGCAGCAGCATCTCTCCTAAGAGGCGCAAGCAGCACAGACCTATCTACTTCGTCCACGTCACGTGGCCGTAAATAGTTCGCAAGTAATTCTTCCGCCGGGCGGTACTCAAGCTGTCGGCCCGGCTCGCATCCGGCAGCCAGCCATCCTAACAGCCAGCGAGTCGATATGGGATCGCTGCCTTCCAGAACTACAAGGCGGCGCCATCGAGTGCCCATCCTGTCAACGTAGAAGCTTTGTTTCTCTACGCTCGGGGCCTCCCAGGCTTTGATGTCTCGGCTCGTATTGTCACTGTGTTAGAGACAGTCGTCTCACAGTGTGGTCGTTAAGACTATTATATCGTTTGGAACTTAGCCATTCCTGGGAAACAGTTAAACTTCGACTTCAAGTATCTCCAGAGTTTAATGAGAGAGACTGAGTGATCGACCATTTTTTGCGTTCCTGAGAATTTATGCTCCAGGACAGAGAGGACTGATTTTTTGTTACTTGCAATAAACTTGTTGATAATTGTCCACCTGGGAGCTAGTTTCTCTGCACTGAATCCAGCAAGAGTCACTTCAATGCTTGATTTGCTATACGTCCATGGCTTATCGTAATCTAACATCTTTGACAATGAAGTTATTGTATTTGCAGGAAGTGGGTCTACAGAATATATTCTGTATACGATCCAGTGGTATCTATCGTAACCTACGGGTACAGAACGGTTGAAGCTAAAGGGTAGCGGCATATTGATGAACGATGCGACTTGTGATATTTCGTGGCCAACTTTTCGTCTACCAGCAACCCCAACAGGGGCTATGATTCTAAACATAACGTATTAGCCACTGTACTGGTTTTACAAACCCTTTGATACACACCCTATCCAAAACCTGACCTTGTCTGAACAGTACCTCGGAAACGCACATCTTTAACTCTCTGGACGAGTTTATAGCAGCGCAGAAGTGAGCATACTAGTGCAGAACAAATGCTTCAACATGTTCAACAATATCGCAGAAATTACAACCACAAAATCGAGGCAATAGGCATTTTAACGGCAAGTACCATCTGTATTTCGACTCTCAGATGTTCAACCTGCATCTGTTTACGGCATAAAATCGTCCACCCCCTGAATTCACTATACACCACCTACTGACCGAATGGATCACCCATAGCAATGAAACAGTCATCACATACACAAGTTATAGAGGTGGACTGGGTTTACCAGGTTGTGATTCCATGGACTGAATCTTCTGAAGAGGGGAGGAATGTTATGGCACTAATTTTCCAAATCGGTATCCGCAACTTGTGTGCATGTGTACAAGAAAACGCTACCGCATTCTGCTACCAAAAGCTGGAAAAGAGCTGGGCTGACATGACGAAAATCTGAAGGAAGCCGGAAACCACACGTCTAAGAGCTGCTGCTGCTACTGGGGCTGGAACACAGTCTATGCCACATGGTGCAGAGCCCAGGCTGCTGCAGTAGTGACCTGGATTATGCCATGCCTAGGCCTGAAACTATGCTGGTTCCATGGTCGACAGTGAATTCCTGTTAAAACATGAGAGGGTCTAGCAGCGACATATACCGCTCGCTCCCGTCATGCAGTAACTGTCGTTGACCGCAGCGTATCCAGAGAAAAACTCCACGTCAGTCGTCGACCGAATGAGATTCATCACGCGTGAACTGCTATTAGACGCTACTCCGCTAGCCAATGGTCTACAGGCTGTATATAGTCCTGATACTGCCGGGAGCTGAACTGGTGCCTTCGAGCTGCGCGTTAACAGCTGGCTGAACCCAACAGACTCCAGGACGCCACCGGGAGTCCCCGGTTCGCCGATCGTGCCTGAGGTCGCCTCGTTCACGACATAATGTCGCCGGCTGTTTGCATTCGAGCTTCCACGTATTCGCTGGTGAAGAGCCGCTGGCACTGTTTCGGTTGTAAAACGGGCGACGTAAACCACTCAGACAGCTGGCGTTCATGCACAGCCAACTGAAGCGGGCTCCATTGCTTTAAGACTGGTCCGACATTCAACTGAAGATCATGACAAGAAGTGTTTCAAGAGCAGCGCAGGCACTATTTTAATTCATCCGACGACAGCAAGTGCGGCCGACTGTTATCATTCAAAAATCTTTTTATAAGCATTTGTGCTTCGTAGCAGCCTGTCTCAATAGTTCCGACTATGAAAGCCACAGAGCTGAGAGCGATCAATGCTTTATAAACTAAAGCTGAACAATTTTAAAAACTGGACTGACCTACTGAAGAAATGACCATAATTGCGAACGTAACAGCAGAAGACAATCGAAGGTTAACAGGGAAGGAGGAGAGAGGGTGAGGGTGTGGGAGAGGGACCACATCAAAGACATATATGGGTATCGTTTTCGAATGGCTTCCTAGTTTGCTCTTGGATTTTAGATACAGATTAGTGTTAAACGCTCATATAAACAGAACTTCGTCGACAGCAAGTGCTGCCCAAAGAGTAAAATTTATCTTTTAGCAGAGGAGGAGGAGGAGGAGGAATCTTTCATTAATACTATTTTGTCTGTCTCTCCTTGTTGTCTACAAATGAATTTGTGCAGTTACTTTCCATAACCATTCATTAATGACTTGTGGGGTACTATAAAGGGCAATTCCATTCTCTGACACAGAACAGAGGTGTGATAAGGAATGCATGCTTTGCATTCAGTGTCACCTGTACACAGCTAATAAGCAACTAGGCGCACTAATAGCATCCTAAAAAACTTTTAGTAAATTCTGAATTTATGTGGTTAAGAAAAGTTTATAATTCAAAAACAACGAAAGCATTCATAAATTTGACGTAGTTGTTACAATAGAACGCTATAAGGTTAGGGAAAACTCGCTAAGTGCTGGGATCTCCCATATATATATATATATATATATATATATATATATAGAGAGAGAGAGAGAGAGAGAGAGAGTCGAACTATTCCTGGATTGTTTGTCGGTGTGGCCAAGCGGTTCTAGGCGCTTCAGTCCGGAACCGCGCGACTGCTGCGGTCGCAGATTCGAATCCTGCCTCGGGCATGGATGTGTGTGATGTCCTTAGGTTAGATAGGTTGAAGTAGTTCTAAGTTCTAGGGGACTGATGACCTCAGATGTTAAGTCCCGTAGTGCTCAGAGCCATTTGAAACATATTCCTGGATTATAACGGTCCCTCCCCACCTTCTCACCCACTCCCAAAGAGAAAGACTATCTATCAGTACATTAAAATTTCTCACGGTTTCTGTAATATACCTCGTCATTATTTATCTCCTAAGAATAAGAGGGAACGTACGTGGAACCACAAATACCAACACTATGTATCTCAAATTATCGTACATTACTTACGAACTATTGCAGTTCCAGCTGTTAAGGTTGTAACGTTTGATTCTTTATTTGTGTTCTCAGTTGAGACTGCACTGTAAACAATGTGTGCTCCATGTTACACAAGCTCCACACGTTTAGCTGCCGTGTTGTGTAGTAAGGCTTCTTTCCGCTGCGCACTCTATTGTCAGTGGTGCAGTTCCTCAAAAACGTTGATGGTTGGTTGTTTGAGGTTAAAGGGACCAAACAGCAAGGTCATCAGTCCCTTGTTTCAAATAGACTCCATTCTGCTAACGGGACATCTCAGAAAAGTCAGAACAATAAAACGGAAAAAGGGGAAACGTAAAAGGGCAGTCACGTTGTCAATAGTAAAAACAAATGAGGGAAGTTGGCAAGAGAACGAACCCAACACTATGCTGAAGCAGCATAGGCAAGACCACCTGTGACTTAAAAGGTACAACTGCTATAATGCAGAAAGTACGTATGGGAATAGAAAAACTAACCAAGCCTTAAAAAGAAGAGGTAAAAACAGAGTAAAAGGGAAAGAAAAGAGGATTCCGGTCAGGGAGGTGAATCGGGAATCTCTGAACACTGCCTACAGTGGGAGACACCCAAACACTCACCGCCCTGCCCCAACACCAGAGGGAGATTAAAAACTTTAAAACTGAGAATAAAAACCACTCTCCCGGAGGAAACCTAGAACCAGAGAGACCATCCAGGAATCGTCAGCCAACATCAAAGGTAAAGTGTGGGGGAGTCTGTACTTAGCACGCAGAGCCAAAAGAAGGGGGCATTCAACCAAAATGTGGGCCACTGACTGGAAGGCTCCACAACCACATAGCGGGGGTGGCTCATCACGCAAAAGGAAACCATGGGTCAGCCTGGTATGGCCAATGTGGAGACGACACAGTGTGGTCGAGTCCTTGCGGGAGAGGCGAAAGGAAGAACGCCATGGGCCTGTATTCACCTTAATGGCACGAAGTTTATTAGACAGTGGAGTAGCCTCCCAAGAATTGGCCCATGACTGTGCAAAGTGGGATTTGATGTGAAGCCGTAAATCCGCTGCAGGAGGGGTTACAGAAAACGGGGGGTAAGTAACTGCTCCCCCAGCCAAACGATCAGCGAGCTCATTACCCGGGATACCCACATGGCCCGGGACCCATAGGAAGTCAATGGAACAAGCAGCACGGTGAAGATCAGCGAGATGGTCATGGATGGCAGAGACCAAGGGATGGCGCGAAAAACACCGGTCAATAGCAAGAAGGCCACTCATCGAGTCCGTACATAACAAAACGCGGTTTTTGTTGGGATTGTTTAATAAAGGTAAGGGCCCGGGAAATTGCCATCAATTCCGCAGTAAACACCCCACATGAGGGTGGCAGTAGATGATTTTCCGTTCCAACAAAGGACGTGAAGGCATACCCAACATGATCAGCAGATTTAGAGCCATCAGTGTAAAAAACAACAGCATCCCGAAACTCCCATAAAATTTGGCGGAAAAAGGAACGGAACACCACCGGGGGGATGGAATCTTTCGGACCGCGGCGGAGATCCATCCGAATTCGAGGCCGAGGAACTAACCAAGGAGGGGTGGAGGGGAGGGAGCGAGGAAGACAGGACAAAGAAGGAAGCCGAAAATCACGGTTAAGAGACGCAAGGCGCAGTCCAACCGGTAAACCCGCCCGAGGGCGGGAGTCAGGCGGGCGACGTCCATGGTCTGGGAATAGGATAGAATAGGAAGGATGAGCAGGAAAAGAACGGATAGTAAGGGCATAAGACACCAGAAGCTGGGACCGCCGAACAGAAAGGGGGGGGGGATCCCAGCTTCAGCCAGGAGACTATCAACAGGGCTAGTAGGGAAGGCACCGGTGGCCAAACGGATACCACGATGGTGGACCGGATCCAGCACGTGCAGCGTGGAAGGAGCAGCTGAACCATAAACTTGACAACCATAGTCCAAACGTGACAGAACTAGAGCACGATAAAGACGGAGGAGGAGGGAACGGTCCGCACCCCAAGAGGAGTGGGCAAGGAAGCGAAGGACATTGAGTTTACGGAAACATCCTACCTTCAGGAGTCTGATATGGGGCAGCCAAGTGAGCTTGTTGTCGAAAAGAAGACCTAGGAAACGAAACTGTGGAACCACAGGCAATCTTTGTGCAGCGAGATAGAGCTCTGGATCAGGGTGGACCGTAGTACGGCGACAGAAGTGGACCACCCGCGATTTTAAAGGAGAGAACTGAAACCCGTGTGAGAGGGTCCATGCAGAGGCACGCCGTATAGCCACCTGGAGCTGCCGTTCTGCAGATGGCATCGAGGAGGAACTAACCCAAATGCAGAAATCATCCACATACAGGGCAGGGGCGACCAAGGAACCGACAGAGGCCACAAGTCCATCGATAGCAATGAGGAAAAGAAGGACACTCAAGACAGAACCCTGTGGGATGCCCGTCTCCTGGGTCCGTGGAGAACTAAAAGCAGTACCAACTCGAACTCTGAATGACCGATGGATCAGGAACTGGCGGATAAAAATCGGGAGTGGGCCCCGAAGACCCCACTGATGAAGGGTTAGTAAGATGTGATGGCGCCAGGCCGTGTCATAGGCCTTGCGAAGGTCAAAAAACACTGCAACCAAATGGCGGCGCTGGGAAAAAGCCTGCCGAACTGCGGATTCCAAGCGAAGTAAATGATCGATTGGAGATCGTCCCTCTCGAAAGCCACACTGGTAAGGGGACAATAGATCCCGAGATTCGAGGACCCAAGTGAGCCGACGGGCTACCAGCCGTTCAAGTAACTTACAACCAACATTGGTCAAACTAATTGGCCGATAGCTGTCAACAGATAGGGGGTTCTGACCACGCTTAAGGACAGGAACCACAATGCTATCCCTCCACTGAGAAGGGAAGTCACCCTGGAGCCAGATACGGTTAAGCACCTGAAGAAGATGGTGCCGTTGTGGAGCACTGAGATGTTTAAGCAGCTGGTTATGAATGGAATCTGGGCCAGGGGCCGTATCGTGAGAAGAAGATAGAGCAGAAAGAAATTCCCATTCAGTGAAAGGTTCGTTGTAAGATTCTGACTCACAAGTGGTGAAACATAAGGTGACAGCTTCAGCCTGCTGTTTTTGATGAAGGAAAGCAGCTGGATAGGAGGCCGACGCTGATGCCACTGCAAAATGGGTCGCAAGATGTTCGGCGAGAACTAATGGGTCCGTACAAATGCCATTTGGGAGGTGAAGGCCTGGCAGGGTGGACTGCCGATGGCAACCTTGGAGGGAGCGAAGTGTAGCCCATACCCGTGACAGAGGGACAGTGGAACCAAGGGAAGAAACGAATCGTTCCCAACATATCCGCTTGCTCTGTTTGATTAAATAACGGGCTTTAGCGCGAAGGCGCTTAAAGGTAGAAAGGCTGGCTACAGATGGGTGCCTCTTAAAGTGTTGCAAAGCTCGACGGCGATCACGGATGGCAATGGCAATGGCCGTACTCCACGACGGGACTTGCCGACGACGAAATTGTCCAGATGAGCGCGGGACAGCAAGGTTAGCAGCGCGAACAATCGCGTCAGACACGTCACGTAGGACGTCATCAATACAACCCGACAAAGAGGGGGAAAACTCGACCTGTGCAGTATATAGAGGCCAATCGGCGCGGTGGAAAGACCAACGAGGTAACCTCTCCATCGGGGAGCGGGAAGGGAGCGTGATAATCAACGGGAAATGGTCACTATCACAAAGGTCGTCATGTGGCGACCAGTGTAATGAAGGGAGGAGAGAGGGAGAAGAAAGAGAAAGATCAATGGCAGAAAAGGTACCATGACCAGCACTGAAATGAGTAGGGGAGCCATCATTAAGAAGGCACAGGTCGTGGTCTGCAATAAATTGGTCTATAAGAAGACCTCGTCTAGATGGAAAGGCACTGCCCCACAAAGGATGATGAGCATTAAAATCCCCAAGGAGGAGGAAGGGAGGAGGAAGTTGCTGAAGAAGGGTGGTTAAGGCAGCAGGTGTAAGAGTCCTGTCAGGAGGGAGATAAAGATTGCATACTGTGACTGCAGAGTCTAAGTGGATCCTAACAGCAACCGCTTCCAATGTAGTTTGGAGAGGAATCCACGTGCTAGCAATGTCTGTACGGACCAACGTACAAACGCCACCAGAAGCCCGCAAGGGTCCGACCCGATTTCGACAGAAAACACGGAACCCACGGAGGGTCGGTGAGTGAGCATCAGTAAAATGAGATTCCTGGAGAACCACACAAGCTGCTGAGTAGGACGAAAGAAGGGATTTCAATTCCGGAAGGTGACGATAGTAGCCATTACAATTCCATTGGAGAACCACAGAACGATGGTTTAAATGAGGGCTGAAGACGCTAAATCCAGTCATACCGCCGGGTCCCCACCCGTCACCGACAAGGAGGGGGCGACATCCATAAACGACAGGTCAGAATCCGGTTGTGAAGTCGGGGAAGGGACCTCCGGTGACACCAGAGGCTCTTTGTCCCGGGACTTATGTTTCTTCTTCTTTTCAGGCTGAGATCGAGGAGGGCTGTGTGGCATAATGGAGCCAGCTGCAGCAAGATCAGGAACAGAAAGAGACCGGGCGACCTGGGGGCCGATAGACCGCGGCTCTCGCGGTCGCCGCGCTGCAGCAGACCTTTGACCTGGAAGGTGCCGGGAAGGGGCATCCCGGGAGAGGCGCCCTTGACCGGCAGACGCCGAAGGAGTGGGACACCTCTCCGGCTGGGGAGGGGGAGCAGCGCCCAGAGGAGAAGGTGTGGGAGCCGCAGGGGAGGGGGGAAGGAGAGGGGTCCGGGATGGGGGTAAGGAAGGGGGAGGAAGGGATGAAGATGTAACCAAGGCGTAACTAGATGTCATGGACACAGGGTGCAATCGTGCATATTTCTTACGGGCCTCTGTGTAGCTTAAACGATCAAGGGACTTATACTCCTGTATCTTTTTTTCTTTCTTATAGACTGGGCAATCTGCTGAACGTGGAGAATGACTACCATGACAATTTACACATACAGGAGGGGGAACACAGGGACTCCCCTCATGGAGTGGACGTCCACAGTCACCACAGAGAGGGTCCTGGGAACAGCGAGAAGACATGCGGCCAAAACGCAAGCACTTAAAACACCGCATAGGAGGTGGGATGTACGGCTTCACATCACAGCGATAGACCATAATCTTAACTTTCTCAGGAAGGGTATCCCCTTCAAACGCCAGGATAAAGGCACCAGTATCAATACGATTATCTTTAGGACCCTTCTGAACACGCCAAACAAAGTGAACACCCCGCCGTCCGAGATTGTCCCGAAGTTCCTCATCAGTTTGAAGGATGAGGTCTCTGTGAAAAATCACACCTTGTACCATATTTAGAGACTGGTGAGGGGTAATGGACACGGGAATTGTGCCAAGATGGGTACAGGCACGAAGGGCCACAGATTGGGCAGCCGAAGCAGTTTTTATCAGTAACGAACCCGACCGCATCTTGCTCAGGGAGTCCACTTCGCCGAACTTGTCTTCAATGTGTTCCACAAAGAATAAAGGTTTGACACTGGTGAAAGTATCTCCATCAGTCCTGGTGCAAACTAGATAACGGGGGAAAGGTTTTGCCCCTAGACGACGGGCCTGACCCTCCTCCCAGGGGGTAGCCACGGAAGGGAAGGCCGAAGGGGCAAGGGAAGCAGCACTTGAGGAATCAGTACCACGCAGAGAGACGGCCGCAGAAGAGCGGCCAGAGTTTTGGACCCGTATGCATTTCATCTGCATAGCGTCCGCCCTGATACCACCCACTCCGATCAGGGGCTCTCCTCACGGGCGCCACCCAGCCACAGCAAAGGGCCGTCTGGCACGGTGGCCATTGCCGGGAGTTCCGATGCTCCAGGATGACGAGCAACCACTCCAAGGCATGCATGAGGAGGTCACAGCTCAGGTATCAGAAATGTGATCCCTGTGTGTTCAGGGGGCTCAACCAAAAGGGTACATAGCGACCCCACCACACGGGCTGGCTACCGTGCTGGCTATGCACCCTAGCATCAGACAACGACGTAAAAGAAAAGGTGGAATGTACTAGGAGGGCACACGTCGGAGACACTAGGTAAGGTGCTCTTCCCCAAATGGCTCACACTACGGAAGAGAAATTTTGGAATGGAGGTCAAACCCCAGAGGGGACCAAGGAATGCCAAAAGGAGGAGATGATTACGCAACAAAGCCGGAGTGTAAAACCAACAGAACCAGGAGGATAGCGGGGGCCAACATAAGCAAGGACACCAATAGAGGGAGAGGAGAGGGCGAGGGGAAAGGGGTATGGAGGGGAAAGGAGGGGAAGGGAAAGGAAATGCGGCCCGGGAGAGAAAGAAGGCTTCAATGGCTCGGGGCCCCGTGCTCGCCACGCACGTATCCACAAAAGAGTTGTGGACCCCCTGGGGGGTCAAAAACGTTGAGATCCCTCTAAAAGAACCTATAAAATCTGTAAAACTGCAATCTAGGTACGAAGTCTTCCAGAAGACTACGATGTTTCGCGTCAGCATTATACATTGACGGAGCTTGAAAGTGTTACACCATGAAGTAACAGTCCGTTATTAATCACGTTTTGTAACAAATGTTCGTCACATAAAAGATATTAAATGATTATACTTACACTATAGCATGGCAGGAAGCAGCTTCCGAATCTTAACTTGATGAATTTCTTTTCATGTCTGAAACTAATGTTGTGTCAGTTAAAGGTGATTGCTGGATGCAGGCTGCTATGAAAGTGTACTTATCGCATTCCAGGCACCGAATGTGGATGAAAAATCAAAGGACCGGGCAGGTGAGTCAAGAATACATACATTTCTAAACGCTTTTATTGTGTGAACGGCAGTGTGAAGTTTTGTGTTATCTTACTGAAATCTGGTATTTGGCACTCTGATCACGATGCGTATGACAACAAGGTTTACCATTCTCGCTACATATAGGATAGCATTCACCCTCCCCTCAACGATTACCGATCAGCCACGTTGTCTTACACAGGGTGGTAAGAATTAAACTTTCGCTTCTTGAGAGGACCCCCCATGAACACGAGTGGTCCTCAAACTTTGTGAAAACATTTATTAGGACATACAGAAGAGAAATAGCCATTAAACCATTAAAGGAAACACATTTTGCTTTTCATATGAGAAGGTACCAGTTGTTAACTGTTAACCATGTTTACGTTCCAGGCTACAAACGTTGCTCACTGCGACAACCAACTGCATCCATGACAGCGTGGACCCGCTCTAGAGACTGTTCGCAGCTCTTTTCGAACGGATGCCCACGGAATGTTAAGCTGGCATCACATAACTCCTACACTGCCTGAAAACAGCACATTGCGTGCAGCATTCTAATTAATAGCAACAGTAACTTATCCAACAATTTGTGGCGCAATACGCCGTCGGCAACTCCCGGGAGCAGTTCTCAAATTGACAGCTAATTATACACTGCTGGCCACCGTAAATGCAGCACCAAGAAAGACAAAAGGTAGCACAACAAAATTTATTTTGTAGATAACATGTTGACCATGTATCAAATGATAACGTTTACAGACGTCTGTGACATGTGGTTCCTGCCAGAATCAGTAGCCAGAGTAGCCGCCATTGTTGGAGATCACCGCTGCCACACGTCTCGGCATTGAGTCAAAGAGACGTTGGATGTGTTTCTGGGGTACAGCAGCCCAAGCAGCTTCCACACGTTGCCAAAGATCATCTGGTGTGGCAGCTGGGGATGTAATCTGGGTCACTCGTTGAGCAACCATGGACCACATGTTTTATATCGGCGAAAGATCCGGAGAGCGAGCCGGCCAGGGAAGCACTTCAATCTGGTTATTGACGAAGAACCTTTGGACAATGCGTGCCTCGTGTGGTCGCGCATTATCCTGTTGAAATATGGCTGTAGCCGAGCCCTGAAGGTAAGGAAGGACAACTGGCTCCAGCACCTCGGATATGTAGCGCCGGCTATTTAAAGTACCGGCAATGCGTACTAGAGGCGTGCGAGAGTAATATCCAATACCGCCCCATAGCATAATACCCGGTGCAAGACCAGTGTGGCGGTGCATAATGCAGCTGTCCAGCATCCTCTCTCCATGGTGTCTCCACACTCGAATCCGACCATCGTGGTGCTGCAGACAGAAGCGTGCCTCGTCAGTAAAGACAACGTCATTCCATTCTTCCGTCCATATCCGTCTGTCATCACACCATTGGCGACGGAGACGTCTGTGGTTCTGCGTCAATGGTAGACGAAGCAATGGACGTCTTGCGGACAGACCACTCTGCTGTAAACGGCGTCGAATGGTACGCGCAGACACTGGATGATGCGTTACAGACGCAATGTGCTGTGCTATGGTTCGGGATGTCACTGAGCGATCCGTCACTGCCATGCGCACAATTTGCCTATCAGCACGTGCAGTGGTGCACCGAGGTGAATGCGATCGACCACGTCGGTCCGTCGGACCCTCCTGCATCCAACGGCCACATATCCGCATTACAGTT
Organism: Schistocerca piceifrons; assembly: GCF_021461385.2. Taxonomy (NCBI): domain Eukaryota; kingdom Metazoa; phylum Arthropoda; class Insecta; order Orthoptera; family Acrididae; genus Schistocerca; species Schistocerca piceifrons. The sequence goes on from NC_060149.1 coordinate 679,006,670, forward strand.
GTTTGGTTTCGTCCAACACGACTAGCGATTTCTCTGTATGATAATCCACAATCTCGGTAAGCCACTATCCTTCCTCTGTCGAACTCTGATACTTGATCAAATGATGTTCACTGTTGTCTACGAGGCATAACTGATCATCTTGTGAAACAATCACAAGGTAAACACACGTGCCGAACGTACACTCGTCGAAATCGCCAAGCCTTAAATGGCGCTATGAGGTGGCGCCACAGGCGCGCGTGATGTGCGTCTGCGCTGAAATTCTAATCAGTTGCATCTCTCATCGCTGCAAACCCATGGAGTAAATTTCACTTGATTCGGATGCTTCCTTCAGGGTGTTGCATTTACGGTGGCCAGCAGTGTAACTTCCGAATCATGTTCGTCAACCCCTGTGCGGGAAGAGGAGCTCTCCGTATTCCTCACATGTATCGATGCTCGCGGAGAGCAACAGCACTATCGCTGTTGTTTCGATAAAACGGCTTTACGAATAAAGCTCTGCGCAACTCGTAAAGAACCATATTGCCTGTGTTCAACTGGAATGCACATTGAAGCCTGTGTTTCAAACCTACTTCGCTGTGACTGTACCGGCGCCTAACGGTAAATCTTGACACTAGAGCTACTAATAACGCAGATCCCGCAACGCACAGTCTGAACATCAATTCTTTAAAGTTTGTACCCATGGGGTAAACATTTTTCCCTCCACACAGTATCAAGTAGTTAATGTTTAATTATAAGCACACTGTACAATAGCTTCCCACACAATAATTCCAGGAGATGATGGGGTAATGGTGTCTAAATTCGCTGTTTTCTGTAACCTTTTACGAAGGTGTCTACGGACACGTTGGCGTCGATCTGACTGCCGCCACAAAGTCAAGCGAGACCCGTCACTGAACACCACAGAATGACACTAGGTCCTAGTCGACGCTGGATCTGCATCATTCAAGCCCCTGTTGCCTCCGGTATGGTGTCAGCAGCAAACGACAGATGGACAGTCGAGACCGCAACCCAGATTTCAGTAACCTGTTCCCGACGGTTCGTAGTGACTCACCTTTAACCTCTGCCCAGATTTCAGCTACTGTAATTCTGTCTTTTCGTCAGAGCAACTGACCAGTCGAACGACTTTCTTGAGATACAGTCCTTCTGGAAAGATCCGTTTCTTACTCTCCTTGCCACACTGTTGTCTTGAGTTCATCTCGTCACCACTTGTTCTACAGTCATCGTACTGCAGCCAACAGTATGCGCAATCTATCGATACGACAATAATTGTATCTTTCTCGATATCCTAAAGGTGGCGATAAGATTGGACGTGCACATCCACTGGATACGCTGTGTTGCGATGTGAGACGCGCGCAAGAAGCCATGTTGTGTTCACATCGTCCTTCATCTGCAGAAAATTATGAAATTTTAATCTACATATCCAACAGGAATAGAAATACAGTGCTCTCAGTCTGGCAGCGCTCGGTCGTGGTGCATCACATTTTTGTCAGTATCTGCGAAGTCCACAGACGGAGAAAAATCGCAACATCAAGAAGGAGCTATACGGTATAAACGAAAGCTGGTAGGCGTTTTCTACATCTGAAACATGATGTCTATTCCAATTTCGTATCAATCGTACAAGAGTGGCAATAGTAGCGCCGCTATCGGGATGCAAATCTGGTATGATTTAAATACAGGCTGGAACGGTCGTGAACATTACTACTCTGTAGGAATCAGCATGGGTTTCGAAAAAGACGGTCGTGTGAAACCCAGCTCGCGCTATTCGTCCACGAGACTCAGAGGGCCATAGACACGGGTTCCCAGGTAGATGCAGTGTTTCTTGACTTCCGCAAGGCGTTCGGTATAGTTCCCCACAGTCGTTTAATGAACAAAGTAAGAGCATATGGACTATCAGACCAATTGTGTGACTGGATTGAAGAGTTCCTAGATAACAGAACGCAGCATGTCCTTCTCAATGGAGAAAAGTCTTCCGAAGTAAGAGTGATTTCAGGTGTGTCGCAGGGGAGTGTCGTAGGACCGTTGCTATTCACAATATACATAAATGACCTTGTGGATGACATCGGAAGTTCACCGACGCTTTTTGCGGATGATGCTGTGGTATATCGAGAGGATGTAACAATGGAAAATTGTACTGAAATTCAGGAGGATCTGCAGCGAATTGACGCAAGGTGCAGGGAATGGCAATTGAATCTCAATGTAGACAAGTGTAATGTGCTGCGAATACATAGAAAGATAGTTCCCATATCATTTAGCTACAAAATATCAGGTCAGCAACTGGAAGCAGTTAATTCCATAAATTATCTGGGAGTACGCATTAGGAGTGATTTAAAATGGAATGATCATATAAAATTGATCGTCGGTAAAGCAGATGCCAGACTGAGATTCATTGGAAGAATCCTAAGGAAATGCAATCCGATAACGAAGTAGGTTACAGTACGCTTGTTCGCCCACTGCTTGAATACTGCTCAGCAGTGTGGGATCCGTACCAGATAGGGTTGATAGAAGAGATAGGGAAGATCCAACGGAGAGCAGCGCGCTTCGTTACAGGATCATTTAGTAATCGCGAAAGCGTCACGGAGATGATAGATAAACTGCAGTGGAAGACTCTGCAGGAGAGACGCTCAGTAGCTCGGTACTGGCTTTTGTTAAAGTTTCGAGAACATACCTTCACCGAAGAGTCAAGCAGTATATTGCTCCCCCCTACGTATATCTCGCGAAGAGACGATGAGGATAAAATCAGAAAGATTAGAGCCCACACAGAAGCATACCGACAATCCTTCTTTCCACGAATAATACGAGACTGGAATAGAAGGGAGAACCGATAGAGGTACTCAAGGTACCCTCCGCCACACACAGTCAGGTGGCTTGCGGAGTATGGCTGTAGATGTAGATTAACTGCTTCTGAGATACGACGTGCTGAGTTGTTATCAGTCAAGAATGCCTTTAAGGCGACGAAGATGCTGTCGTCAACACCTTAACTTGTTTGAATGCGTTCGCACGGCTCCCCCCGTCGGAGGTTGGAGTGGTCCTTCGGGCATGGGTGTGTGTGTTGTCTTTAGCATAAGTTAGTTTAAGTTAGATTAAGTAGTGCGTAAGCCTAGGGACCGATGACCTCAGCAGTTTGGTCCCATAGTCCTTACCACACTTTTTTTTTTTGTTAATGCGCTCGTGTAATAGGGTTGCGAGACGCTGGATGTTCCTTCTGTGATACTGCAGAACTCTTGGCAGGAATATGGCCATTGCATACGATTGCTGGCAGCGGTATTCACGGGAATGTACAGTCGCAAAAAGACCGTGCTGCGGACGGCCACGTGCCACTACCGGGAGGGAAGACCACCGTGTTCGGCGTATAGCTCTGGTACATCGTACTGCATCTGCAGCAGTAAATTGAGCACCAGTTGGCACCACAGTGACAACGAACTGCTGCAACTCTGTTACTTCAAGTACAACTCCGTGCCACACGCCCTGTATCTTGCATTCCAATGGCCACAAACCACCGCCATTTTCGACGTCAGTGATGTCAAGAGAGAGTACACTGGAGGGCACGTTGGTGGTCTGTTGTGTTTTCTTTTGAAATTCGGCTCTGCCTCGGCTCGGCGCCAGTGATGGTCGTGTTAGTTAGGAGGTGGTCAGTTCCGTGCCTGTAACCAACCTGTCTGCGTGCTAGACACACTGGACCTACACCTGGAGTTATGGTCTTAGGTGCGATTTCGTATGACAGCACGAACACTCGTGCTTATCCCACCCACCATGACTGCAAACTTCTACGTCATTCTGATGATTTGTGCTGCCATTCATGAACAGTATTGAAGAGTATTACAGGGGGTGTTTTCCAACAAGATAAAATTTGCACACACACCGCTGTTTTAACCAAACATGCTCTACCAAGTCAAAATGTTACCTTGGCCTCTTCGATTACCAAATATGTCTCCAATCGAGGACATATGGGACATCATCGGACTACAACTCCAGCATCCTGCACAAAGAGTATTAACCAGCCCTGTATGACCGACTAAGTGTAACAGGCATGGATCTTCAACCCGCAAACTGACATCCGGTACCTCTACAACGCAAAACAAGCACGCTTCCATGTTTGAATTCAATAATCTGGCAGTTACACCGGTTATTAATGTATCAGGATTTCACGTTTGTAATAAATCTTGTCTCGCACTTACATTAACCTGTGATTTTGCAATGTTAGTTGGTTGATTGGGGGAGATGACCAAACAACGAGGTCATCGGTCACATCGGGTTAGGCAAAGATGGGGCAGGAACTTGGCCGTGACCTTCCAAAGGAACCATCACGGCATTTGGCTGAAGCGATTTAGGGAAATCACGGAAAAGCTGAATCAGGATGGCCCGACGCTGGTTTCAATCGTCGTCCTCCCGCATGCGAGTCCAGTGTGCTAACCATCGCGCCACCTGGCTCGGTTCTGCAATGTTTATCACCTAAATATATCACATAGACAAACATATTCCCGAAATTTCATTACTCTACATTCATCATTTATTGTTATTACGATTTTTTTCTTCAGTGTGTAAAGGAACCTCGTTTATCTGGCCATTATTACCCGGAATTCTGGTTCATTCCCATCATTTTTATTTTGTAGCAGTATTTGATACTCTGGACGTAATAGCGGCTAAAAAGGGCAACCATCATTAAATTCAAATTCAACCAGCTGCCACTGACGGATCCTCGTACGGAATCATTTAACGAATTAACACTAAATTGAATAGTGCTATATTGCTCCCGTTTGTAACGAGTGTGGAGTGACATGAAAGAGAAACTAGGTGGTACTGTCGATGGATAAAAAGTCAGGTTAAGTGCATCGGTTGGATGAAAGAGAAATATTTGAATATTGCAAATTTTTCAGGAGTTAATGACGTAACTCACTGGCTGAGGAATGGCAGTGCTGCCACATACGGTATGGTTTATGATTACGAAATTATCGCCATTTCTTCGTCAGCATTCAATGACGATAGTGGCCGGCCGGTGTGGACGTGCGGTTAAAGGCGCTTCAGTCTGGAACCGCGTGACCGCTACGGTCGCAGGTTCGAATCCTGCCTCGGGCATGGATGTGTGTGATGTCCTTAGGTTAGTTAGGTTTAAGTAGTTCTAAGTTCTAGGGGACTGATGACCTCAGAAGTTAAGTCCCATAGTGCTCAGAGCCATTTGAACCATTTTTGAATGACGATAGTGATGGATTAGTTGAAGTTGATGCAGATTCGGAAGATACGTACTGAGACCAGAGCACAGTGGGACGAAGTAATGGTTCATGGGGAACGCCAGATGGAAACAATTTCAGCCGACCTAAGACGGGTGAAACGTTGGCGGGGTCATACTGCACAGATATGACACACGAACCTCGCTCAGAAGATATTTACTACAGTGCAGAAGACTAGCTGTATTCTTTTTTACAATATTTAATAAAAATTTATATGAAAATATTGCGTAATTTTCGTGTTTACGTAAAAATAATTGTTTTGTGGCATTTAACGTATGTCAGTGTCATTTTTTTCTCAATTTACGGGTTACATGTATTTTCTGTTATCGATATGACCCACGGTCTCTCGCAGAAGGATAACGTGGTTCCATTGTACTCTTATTTACCTTCCCTTCAGTTCCGTAGGAACCTGCGGGGAAATGCAGTATCGAGGTTTCTAAAACACGCCAGAAGATCTACTGGAAGACGAGTAGTGCAGTAAAGGTAACGGACCGTATCTTACACAACAAGAACGTTCAGGGGTAGGGAGAGTGAAACCAAGGTATCAGAGCTTACTGCGGCTTTTAAGGGGGAGACAACCGCGGCGGGGCAGGCCATCTGGTATCTCTCTGGAAGCGAAGGGGATGCAAATGCAGAGAAAGGCATTAAATATTCACGCCAGCCAGGGCTACGGCCACGACCAGGGGGATGAGGGGGGAAGGAGAGGGTGAGGGTGTGAGTGAGGCGCCCGGAGTGCGCGTAATTTACGGCGGGCCAGTCACGCAGACGTACGCAATTGCGAGCAGCCCCGGTCCCTAAATAGCACCAGATTGGCGCGCCAGGCATATTGATGTTAACGAGCAGCTACCGCACCTCCACACATTGTGCGCACCTGCCGTCTGGAGCTGCATTTTGTCACCTTTGCTCACAGTGTCGCATTATTTGCGAAACGTCCAACGCTAGCTTTCAATATTAATCTGGGACAGACGACGCTTTAAGAGAGGGACTAATTTTTCTGACTCGAGCAGAACAGATACGGAAGGAAGTTGCACGAAATGTTAAGTAACAAGGTTAGCACAAATCAAAAGGAGGTTCGAATCCTCCCTGGGGCGTGTGTGTGTGTGTGTGTGTGTGTGTGTGTTCTTTCTTAGGATAATTTAGGCTAAGTAGTGTGTAAGCTTAGGGACTGATGACCTTAGCGGTTAAGTCCCATAAGATTTCACACACATCTGAGCATTTTTTCACCTCATATATTGTCCAAGACAGCCCCCGGTGAGAGTGAAGTGCGAATTCCTCGCCGGAGTACCTTATAAAGAGTAAATGTAAATTTATTACTTGTTTTTTCCATGGACACAGCATGGAAATGTTTTATTTACAATAACTGCGTCCAAACACCATTTCACGGTGTGTAGCGGAGCGTACTTGGTGTACTACCGTCACATGTCACCTTTCTTCTCCCATGAGCAAACAGTTCGCGGAAGAAATGACCGTTGGTATAAGCCTCCGTGTAAACTCTGATCTCTATAACCTTACCCTTATGGTCTTTTCGCGAGATACATACTGGAGAAAGCAATATATCGGTTGACTCTTCCAGGAATGTACGCTATTGTAATTTTAATAGCAAACCACAGTCATTTACAGCACCACTTTTGTAGCTTCTGCTAATGGAAGTTCCTTCAGCATCAATATTACCCTTTAGCGCTTAGTGAACGAACCTGTGGCGAAACCTGTTGCTCGTCTCTGAGTCTTTATTTCCTCTATCGACCGTATCGGCAACGGATCCTAAACTGAGCACCAATGTTCTCAATGAAAGATATCCAATACGAATAACTATTTTACTATCTCATGCTTTATTTTACAATGTCAGAGATCTTGTTCAGAATCTAAGTAACTTTTTACAGGGTGTTTCAAAAATGACCGGTATATTTGAAACGGCAATAAAAACTAAACGAGCAGCGATAGAAATACACCGTTTGTTGCAATATGCTTGGGACAACAGTACATTTTCAGGCGGACAAACTTTCGAAATTACAGTAGTTACAATTTTCAACAACAGACGGCGCTGCAAGTGATGTGAAAGATATAGAAGACAATGCAGTCTGTGGGTGCGCCATTCTGTACGTCGTCTTTCTGCTGTAAGCGTGTGCTGTTCACAACGTGCAAGTGTGCTGTAGACAACATGGTTTATTCCTTAGAACAGAGGATTTTTCTGGTGTTGGAATTCCACCGCCTAGAACACAGTGTTGTTGCAACAAGACGAAGTTTTAAACCGAGGTTTAATGTAACCAAAGGACCGAAAAGCGATACAATAAAGGATCTGTTTGAAAAATTTCAACGGACTGGGAACGTGACGGATGAACGTGCTGGAAAGGTAGGGCGACCACATACGGCAACCACAGAGGGCAACGCACAGCTAGCGCAGCAGGTGATCCAACAGCGGCCTCGGGTTTCCGTTCGCCGTGTTGCAGCTGCGGTCCAAATGACGCCAACGTCCACATATCGTCTCATGCGCCAGAGTTTACACCTCTATCCATACAAAATTCAAACGAGGCAACCCCTCAACGCCACTACCATTGCTGCACGAGAGACATTCGCTAACGATATAGTGCACAGGATTGATGACGCCGATATGCATGTGGGCAGCATTTGGTTTACTGACTAAGCTTATTTTTACCTGGACGGCTTCGTCAATAAACAGAACTGGCGCATATGGGGAACCGAAAAGCCCCATGTTGCAGTCCCATCGTCCCTGCATCCTCAAAAAGTACTGGTCTGGGCCGCCATTTCTTCCAAAGGAATCATTGGCCCATTTTTCAGATCCGTACGATTACTGCATCACGCTATCTGGACATTCTTCGTGAATTTGTGGCGGTACAAACTGCCTTAGACGACACTGCGAACACCTCGTGGTTTATGCAAGATGGTGCCCGGCCACATCGCACGGCCGACGTCTTTAATTTCCTGAATGAATATTTCGATGATCGTGTGATTGCTTTGGGCTATCCGAAACATACAGGAGGCGGCGTGCATTGGCCTCCCTATTCGCCAGACATGAACCCCTGTGACTTCTTTTTGTGGGGACACTTGAAAGACCAGGTGTACCGCCAGAATCCAGAAACAATTGAACGGCTGAAGCAGTACATCTCATCTGCATGTGAAGCCATTCCGCCAGACACGTTGTCAAAGGTTTCTGGTAATTTCATTCAGAGACTACGCCATATTATTGCTACGCATGGTGGATATGTGGAAAATATCGTACTATAGAGTTTCCCAGACCGCAGCGCCATCTGTTGTTGAAAATTGTAACTACTGTAATGTCGAAAGTTTGTCTGCCTGAAAATGTACTGTTGTGCCAAGCATATTGCAACAAACGGTGTATTTCTATCGCTGCTCGTTTAGTTTTTATTACCGTTTCAAATATACCGGTCATTTTTGAAACACCCTGTAGCTACTATATTATGTCTCCTTGAAGCAACGGTCTTGGTTCCTAGAGAAGGAAGATTAACGCACTGTGCCTTTAATTTTTCTAAGGACGATACGTTTTACGGAATATTCTGTTAAAATACATTATGAAACAAGAGTTTTTTTTAGTGAAGTGACAAAAGGCATGGGATACTTCCTAATATCGTGTAGGACCTCCTCCTGCTCGACGTAGTGCAGCAATTGTACGTGACATGGACTCAAGTCGATGAGTGTCTCCTGCATAAATACAAGCCATGCTGCGTCCGCAATTGCTACAGTTTTGTCCATGGAATATTTCGCGCATGAACTGACCTCTCGATTACGACCCATAAATGTTTGATGGGATTCATGTCTGACAATCTGGGTGGCCAAAGCATTCGTTAGGGAAGTCCAGAATGTTCTTAAAACCAGTCGCGAACAATTGTGGTCTGGTGACACTGTGCAGTAGCATGCGAACATGATGTCCATGAATGGCTGCAAATAGTCTACAAGTAACGGAAAATACCCATTTCCAGTCAATGATCGGTTTAGTTGGACCAGAGGACCCAGTCCATCCAATGTAAATACAGCCCTCAGAGTTATGGATTCACACCAGCTTGAACAGTACCTTGTTGAACGTCCGTATCTTTGTTGGGGTTTGTACCACCCTCGAACTCTACCGTAAGCTCTTAGCAACTGAAATCTGTGCTCGTCTGACCAGGCCACGGTTTTCGAGTCATGTAGGGTCCAACCGATATGGACACGAGCCCAGGAGAGGCGCTGCAGGCGATGTCGTGATGTTAGCAAAGGCACTCGCGTCGGTCATCTGCTGCTATAGCCCATTAATGCCGTACTGTGCTACAGTATACGTTCGTCGTACATCCCACATTGAATTCTGCGGTTATTTCATGTCGTGTTGCTTGTCTGTAAGTACTGGCAACTCGACGCAAATGCCGCTGCTCTCTGTCGTTAAGTGAAGGCCGTCGCCACTGCGTTCTCCGTGGTGAAAGGTAATGCCTGGAATTTGATATTCTCGGCAAACTCTCGACACTCTGGATTCAAAATTTTGAATTTCCTAACGATTTCCGAAATGGAATGTTCCCTGCGTCCTGCTCCAACTACCAACTACCATTCTGCGTCCAATATCTGTTAATACCCGCCGTGCGGTCATAATCACGTCGGAAAGCTTTCCACATGAATTACCTGAGCACAAATGACAGCTCCTCCAATGCACCGCCATTATATAACTTGTCAACGCGATACTACCGCCATATGTAACTGTGCGTATCACTATCCCGTGACTTTTGTCACCTCAGTCCTAAATTACACAGTGAAAGGCAGGTTTACAATGTTTGTTAGTAACGCTCTGTTTTTGTCAATTATTAGACAGAGTACTTACCACGACTATTCACGCCCAATCACCGGCAATTCTTATTCGTAAATTCGTTTTATGTAAGCCATTCAGTATGCTGGTTTTTGCATTGCCTGTGCGGTACGCACGTAGTACCCTCTATACAGAGCTACCTTAATTACAACCTAATACGTCAGTCACTTGCTACGTTTTATCCGTGAAGTTCACGCTGCTCTTATTCTGATGAGCATGACTTATTATATTATTGTTTCTGAGGTGAACTTTTCTAACGTATTTTCTTCTACACAGGATGTAACAAGTAAGAGTGTACTCTTGGATTCTAGTGGTTTATCCTGTATTTGTCATTTGAACTTTTTGTAACCAATGTGTGGTTTCTAGCTGTCTCAATATCCTTCTGAATAAGATGATTTTTTATAATTATCGAAACCTACATATGGGGTTCTAATAAACCTATGTTACGCGACTGGTTGGCTCATTCCTTCATCCTTTCAAAGATTATCACTTTACACTTGCTGTGTAATATTCAAGATTTTAAATTAATATTAAAATACTAGCCGAACGAGTGTTTTGTAAGCTACCACCTTTGTGGGTGATACACACTTCCTGAGGATTTTTCCAATAAAACTAAATCTGGTGTCTCCCTTACCTGCGGTTAGTTTTATGTGGTTGTTCCATTTTAAATCGCTCCGTACGCATAGTCTTTGATATTTTATGTATGTGATTGATCCCAGTGGTCGTTCATCAATCGTATAATCATAAACGAGGTGTCTTTATGTATACAGATTCACATTACATTACGTTTGTTTATGTTGACGGTCAAATGGCTCTGCAGGTCTGTCTTCATTTCGGTACTTGTTTCAAGCGTTACGACTTCTCTGTATACAACGTCATCCACGAAAGCCTCATGGAACTTCCGAATCATTCACTAAGTCATTTATAGATACTATGGAAAGTAATAATCCCATAACGCTCCTTTTGGGTACGTCCGACGTTACTTTTACGTCTGAAGCTTTTCCTGTGTTGAAGATGATGTACGACGTTCTCCTTGCTAATAACTCCTCCGTCACGTCGCACACACAGTCTGATATTCTGTACGCTGTTATTTTGTTCAGTAGGTGGCAGTTCAGAGCCGTATGGAACGCATTCCGTCAGTCAAGGGAAACTACATCAACCTGGATGCCGATATCTACTGCTTTGTTGTTCTCGTGGACGAAAATAGGGAGCTGGGTCTGACAAGATCACTATTTTCTGAACCCATATTGATTCCTGTGGAGCATGTTATTAGTCTCCAAAACCTTGTAATACGGGACCATAAAACATGTTCCAGAAATTCTACAACCGAACGATTTCAGAAATATTGACGTCTAGTTTTGAAAGCCTTCTTGGCGGCCCTTCTTAAAAACGAAAACGACTGGCGCTCTTTCTATAATTACTATTGATACTTAACTCCTCCAGCGATCGACGTTACACTGCTGCTAAAAGAGGACCACGTTATTTCGCATTGTCTACTCAGAATTGTATTGGTATCTCATCAGTGGTATTTCCTCTGTTGAACAACTTCAGTTGCTTTTCCGTCCCGTGGTCACTTAATTCGATGTATGACATATCGACGGATGTCATCAGTTTATCGAGCACGTAACCCTCTGCCTCCCTGAAACTCCAGTTGGGTGCTTCATTGGTTCATGGGCGTCGCGTCGGACAACGTTGTGGAAGCTGCACAATATTTCGTCGAGATAGGTAGGGACTCGTGTACAGGTGCTCACTGCCATGTTGCTGCAATGACTCGCCAGTATATACGCTGAATTGCTAAAGAAGCGCAGGCGCCAAGGGTTAAGGCTATAACGTCATCGTAGACGAATCATGGAGCACGGCGACCTCCGGTGCCCCCTGCAGTACAAATGGACCATCGGCTTCCCATTCACGACGCGGGAAAAGCCCGGCCGCGACCAATTAAAACGCACAGACTTTGATTCTGTCTGTGTTGACTCGGATTCGTTCGGCTGCGGCCGATGATGCCTTAGTACCGCCAGTTCTAGTTCCCATGCCTTGCTGAGTTGAAATCCCCTCTATTGATCAGGTCGATACTTATACGGATTTCGACTGCTTCTTTAATGATAGAATCCCTGTACGTGGAAGCGGAAGGAAGGATCTTTGTCTCTCCGTTGCTCATGCTGCGTCCCGCGTGAGAGATAGTGTTCAGCCACAGCAGACTTTTCTGGCTGACCCAGTCTGGTGTGGCGTCTATGTTCAGCACCTCTAAAGGTTTACTTAACAGTGCGACACGTCTGGCCAATGTATCACACTGGCACGGGATTTTATATATCCCTCGTCTCCTTAGACCTAGGTCGTCTTTAACAGACCCCAGCATAGTTTGCACTCGTGCTGGGGGGTGGAAGGCATTTTATTTGGTGTTTTTTGAACAGCCTGCCAATATTAAAGGACATGCCGTCAGCATAGGTAGAAAAACAATCCTCGTGGAGTTCTCAGTTTCTTCTCACTGTTCTGGAGCTTTAGTGTGAGCAGGTTTAAATGCACTACGGATCTGTTTATCAGTGGTACAAACACAGAGCGAAGATGGCTAAGCTCTGCTGATAAGCTTCCTGCATCAGATATAATTCTGGCTCTATGAACGAGAGTCCGCAACACGCCACTGCGTTGAGATGGGTGATGGTAGCTCGTAGACATAGGTCAGTGTGAGTCGGTTTGCCAAACACACTGCGACCCAAGGAACGATCTCCTTTTCTGCGGGCCAAGGCATCAAGAAACGCGATCCCTCCATTTTTCTTTATTTCCATAGCGAAGCAAATGCTGGGATGGAGGGAGTTAAGATGTTCCAGAAATGCAGGAAACGTTGCTGCTCCGTGTGGCCAAACAACAAAAGTGTGGTCTACATATCTCCATAAACTTTTAGGTTTCAACACCGCTGACTGAAGTGCTTTATCCTCTAAGTTTTCCATAAATAAGTTAACTACTATGGGAGACAAAGGGCTCCCCATAGCAACACCGTCAGTCTGTTCAAAATATTGTTCGTTAAATAAAAAGTACGTCGAGGTAAGCACATGTTTGAAAAGATGTAAGGTGTGCTCCTCCAACTTAGTTCCTCTAAGTTGTAATGAATCCACGAAGGGTACTCGTGTGAACAACGAGACCACATCGAAACTCACTGAAGTGTCAGCTGGTTCGAGACGCCAAGTCTTCAGACGTTGTATAAAATCATCTTACTTTCGAACGTGATGATTACATTTCCTACTCGTGGACTTAGAAGAGAAACCAGATGTTTTGCCAGGTAATATGTCGGGGCTCCTATATTGCTCACGATGGGGTGAAGAGGGTAGATGTGCTGAACATAGACGTCGCACCAAACTGCGTCAGCCAGAAAAGTCTGCTGTGGCTGAACACAGTCTTGACATGGGACACAACATGAACTACTGAGACACATAGATCCTTTCGTCCACTTCCACGTACTGGGACTCCATCATTAAAGAAGCAGCCGAAATCCGTATAAGTAACTCCCTGATCAACAGACACACGGGATTTCCAACTAAACAAGGCATGGGAACCAGCACTGGTGGTACTAAGGCATCGTCGGCCGCAGCCGAACGAATCCGAGTCAACACGGACGGAGAATCAAAGTCCGCACATTTGAACTGGGCGCCAACGCACTGCCCGCACGCGCGCTGGGCCGCTATTTGAGGCCGCGCTTTTCCCGCGTCCCAAATGAGAAGCCCGTGGCCCGTTGGTACTGCAGGGGGCACTGGAAGTCGCCGTGCTCTGTGATTCGTCTACGATGACGTTATAGACGCCTACGCTTCTCTATAAAGTCAGAGTATATACCGTCGTGCCATTGCAGCAACAGGTCAGTGAGAACCTGAACATGAGTAGCTGTCCCGTCGAAATATTGCGCAGCTTCCAAAACATTATCCGATGTGACGCCCGTGAACCACTGAAGCAGTTACTACATTGAGAATGTCTTAAACAGCACATCCAGTTGGGTTGTTTGGTACTGATAATTCTGCATCTTAATTTCTGCGAGAACTGTGTTCGCGACTCGTGGTGTCATCAGCACCTGAGAACTCGACGCAACAGCCAGGACTGTTGGACTCGAGTTGTAGCCAGTCCTATAAACGGTGAAGTGAAGCAATGGGATACAATGCCAACACGACTGAAACCATCGAGGGCAGTGGGTACTGAGCTCTTGTAGGATGTGAATTCTCCTCAAGTCTTTCATGTTACTTCAGACTGAAAATAAATGGAGCTGCAGAGGAGAACGTAACCAGCCTAGCACGCATTTCAATACAAATGAAGGCAGGGCAATGTCTCGGTATATATCAATGACTGTGGCATAGTGAGTGAATGTCTAGACAGAAACTGGTCAACAAATGCACCCAACCCCAGTGGAATTTTACGACTGTCGCATCGCTTTCAAGCAGTTTGGGAAAGGTGGGGGGGGGGGGATGGAGGGAGGGAGGATGGAGGGAGGGAGGGGGGATGGAGAGAGGGAGGGATGAGTTACTGGCACGACGATTTCTTCTACAAGCATTTAAAATGTTTGATGATCATTACCTGTTCTTCATATTCCATCACAACCGGTTGCACAATGCATATGATTAATAGCAATCCTAAAAAGCAACATTGAAAACGTGACATAGTTGCTTCCGAAAATATTTATCAGTGAAAAGTATGGTACCGAGCCATACAGATTTGTGACGTGTTTTCTTCTCTTGCTAGACACGAACAGATGTACAGATTTTTTACTTACTGTGAAGACACCAACAGATCCTCCTGTTCTCCTAATTAAAATAGTGTTGTCATAATTTTTGCCGTCTGTTACCTTAATGGTATGATGGGGCCCGCCACCAATTTCTTCTCTGTGCCAACTTCTTCATCTCAGAGTAAGACTTACTGGATACATTCAAATCTCTGTCTTCCCCTACAGCGCCCTGTTCAGATGATATTACTTTAAGCCCTAGTACATGTCTTATTTTGTCCCTCCTTCTTGACAAGGTGTTGAACATCTTCCTCAGCACGCCGATTCTACGAAGAACTACTTCATTTCATACCCAATCAGTCGACCGAAGTTACAAAATATTCTATATCATGTCATCCTCTTTCTATTTTCCCCTAGTCCATGATTTATCTCCCTACAATGCTGTGATCGAAACGTACACTCTCAGAAATTTCTTCTTCAAATTAAGACCACTGTTTGATACTAGCAGACTTTTGGCCAGGTGTGGTTCCTTTTCCCGTGCTATTCTGCATTTTATGTCCTCCATGCATCAACTCATCATGTATTAGTTTGCTTCCAATGCATCGAAATTTCTTTACGTCATCGTCCCCGATTTTTAAGTTATGTTTGTAGCTACCATTATTTTTTCTACTCCTCATTACTTCTGTCCTCTTCCGGTTTACTCTCAGTGCACACGGCGTACTAATTAGAAGGTTCATCCCATTCAACAGGTCTTTCCTTCTTAGTATCAGCGAAAATAGCAATCTCTTTTGTTCGTTCATTCATTTATTCATTCATTGTCATTGAGCGATCAGAGATACGGGACATCTCTGAGCTACATGGTTTCTCCTGTACTGTTTATTTACATTTTAATGAAACCGTACAGGTATCATTACAACACTGAACAGTATCTTTATCAACTGAGTTACTATGAAAAGTAACAGTTTGCACCACTGAAGTAGTGGTCCTTACGTTGTTTATTTTGTTAAAAAGCTTGGAGTGTTAAAATGAATGTAAAATTATGAAAATTATGTACTGCGTATTATAAACAGTCATGGCTTTAGAAATAAATAGCAATTGCTATAGGAATTCCCGCAAATTAACCTGAACGGCCGTATCTCGCCCTTTCTAAGAAAGAGGGAGCTCTCGACAAAGACTAAGTAGTCAGTAGTAGTATGAGCATAGTGTGCGTGTATTGCGTTTGCGTGGTGAAAATCGAGCAGTGGTAAAATTAGCCTCGGATGACTACTGAATGATACTACTATTTTATAAAAATTGCGGCTAAACTGTGTGTTACGGAAATAGAGGTTTGCTCTGACTTATTGTAGACTAAGAAGCCAGTTGTATGATGGGGCTCTGGAAACTGCAAGAGACATATTACTGGCTATCCGTACAACTGAAGATCGCCGGCCGTGGTGGCCGTGCGGTTCTAAGCGCTGGAGTCCGGAACCGTGGGACTGCTGCGGTCGCAGGTTCGAATCCTGCCTCGGGCGTGGATGTGTGTGATGTCCTTAGGTTAGTTAGGTTTAAGTAGTTCTAAGTTCTAGGGGACTGATGACCTAAGATGTTAAGTCCCATAGTGCTCAGAGCCATTTGAACTGAAGATCCTGTAGCATTCAGAGTCGCAAATAGTAAGCTGCCACTTCACATTTCAGTAGAATTTGTTACAGAGGCTTGGATATAGCTCGTCATCACCAGAAATGCAACACTTTTATTTAGTCCGTGCTGAAACATGTAACAGTCTTATTCTGTATGTGTTACAACATAAAGTGGACTTCGAATAGGAAAGTCACGTTAGCAAAACGTGTACAGTTGCAAGTTGAATAATAATACACCGGTTATTTATAAAGCAAATGCTTATCTTGTGTGTTTGTTTACTTTTTAAAAATCAACATCCTTAGAGATTAAATGTTTTAAACCAAAGATTTTTACAGTGAGAAAAGCTGGTATTTATTTGAATACAAAACCGTTCACCGACAATGGGATTTCATATATAAGGTGATCACAGAATGATTTTCACTCTACCCGGAGTGTGCGCTGATACGAAACTTCCTGACAGATTAAAACTGTGTGCCGGACCGAGACTCGAACTCGAGACCATTGCCTTTCGCGGACAAGTGGTCTACCAACACAGTTTTAATCTTCCAGGAAGTTTCATATCAGTGCACACTCCGCTGCAGAGTGAAAATCTCATTCTGGAAACATCCCCCAGTCTGTGGCTAAGCCTTGTCTCTGTAATACCCTTTCTCCAAGAGTTTTAGTTCTGCAACCTTTCGCAGAAGAGCTTCTGTGAGGTTTGGAACATAGGAGACGAGGTACTGGCAGAATTGAAGCTGTGAGGACAGATCGTGAGTCGTGCTTTGGTAGCTCAGTTGGCAGACCACTTGTCCGCGAAAAGCAAAGGTCCAGAGTTCGAGTCTCGGTCTGGCACACAGTTTTAATCTGCCAGCAGGTTTCATATAGGGTGATTTTTTCCACCGTGTACAAACTCTAGGGATTGATCGATGAGATGGTATGGAACAAAAAAAGGTCTGATGAACTTATGTATGGAAAAAGCATGGTTTCCATGCAAGAGACCATTTATTCAATCATACTTCGTTACAGAAACTGCGTCCGCCCCGATAGCTGAGTGGTCAGCACGGCGGTCTGTCACGCCAAGGGGCCCGGGAAATATTTCCGGCTGGGTCAGAGATTTTCTCCGCTCAGGGACTGGGTGTTGTGTTTTGTCCTCAGTATCATTTCATCCTCATCAGTGGAAGGCAACCGGAAACTACCACTGGAACCACTTCCCTAGACGCTCATGCGGTGGACCTCTCTGACGAGGCTTTCCCCATGACAAGACCTGCCGTAAGGCATATCACAAAGTCTGTACAGAAACTGCGGTCTAATATGCACTGTACCATGCAGCCACAGTTGTAGCATGTATGGTTTCCTCGTAGTGGGTGGTGCTGTTCCTCATACGTCATGCCTGAACACCCTCTCCTGCCATAGTAGTTGGGAACGTTGTGTGCGATTCACTTCTCTTGCTGACTCACCTTGTAATGGATATGATACAGCGTCGTACACAATCGGTCCGTATTCGAATCGAGAGCTTGCCGACATGGTTTTTACTTACGGAAAAGCAAACGGCAACGGGCGGCGGGTAACAAGATTGTATCAGGATACCCTGTAATGTTGTTGCTTTAATTTGTTGTGAAAGCGGTGCTGATATTCAAGACCACAAAAGTGGGTTAAAATCTGTGAGCTTTCTGAGGAAGTGAACCTTGCATTACTGCGCAACTGTTTCACCAGGTATCCAGTCTAGCTTACCAAATTCCCAACCAGACTAACATTAATTATAATCTTTTAATAGTCATACGACAACCGGTGATATATGTATATAAAAAAGAGAATTTAAATAAAAAGAAATAAATCAGTTTATATTTGGAAATTTATTTTAACATTGATCATTGAAATTTCAGCATATTAAACTTGAGTCGTAACTAAGCTGGTGCCTTATTTAGGATTGTGAAAATGTGAGTTTGTAATCTTACGGAACACATCAAATAAGCAACCAAGATTGGGAGACTACATACAACACTGCATTCATAAAATAACACACGAAGAACGTTGAAACATACCCAAGAGGAAATTAACCACAACCAACCGATTCAATTTTCACCCAAAGAAGTTACGTTCGTAGCGCAATCCTGTCCGTCATGAAATTACCACACACTGGTATACTAAAATCATACTAACTCTCTGTGAAATCTTCCCGAAAAGAATAGCTGAGGGCTGCTTTGATGCTTACACCACATGCTTCACGTGGTCAACTTGGTTTACACAAAGAGTAACTCCACAATAATTTTGATAATTAAAATAACTTACATCGAAACGCAATTTACAAAAGAAAAATCTCGAACTGGTTACTATCGTCTTACTATTAACCTGATGGGTCAAACAATTGTATAAGCACGTGGTACTGGTCTCACAAAGTACACCCCACGTGGGTTGAACATAAAGAAAAGTTGCTATATTTAACAATATTGTCAAGACGAAACGTTATAATCTCACGCACATTCGCATTTAAGATTGATGATCTTAGTTAGAGTTACTGATCAACACGTGGTTCCATTTTACTCACAAAGTAGTGACAAAGCAACTACCGGAAGATATTCTGAACTTCACACTCGAATTACACTGCGTTGCAATTTAAGATAACATTAGATATTTTAGAGCTAAACCTGAAATAAAAGTGATTAAATTTTCAGTTAGGCTGAACTTAATAAATCCATTGTCCTGCGGACTTAGCAGACACGCGCTCAGCTGGAGATCTTACCACTTCAGACGCTCGCCGCAGACAGACTGACCTGGTCCCCTACCGAGCGTGCTTAACAGATACAAACGGAAGTGACCAGAGGGGCAGCTTCCTATACCAACATGACAAGGGACAGACAGGACCATACTAAGAATAGAAACCTCTCTGCTTTTAGAAAGCGTAGCTACCTGTTCCGACGTTGGTCCTACTGTTCTCTAGCAGACAGGCTTGTCTGCTACCCTCAAGCATGCAACTAGAAATACATTAGCTCATTCATCCTCTCACACAGAAGGGAAGGGGGATGACAGTATCTTACCATATACAGTATACAGAAGAAAGCGGATGTAGGTTCCGTATGAGACTGTGTGAAACGAATTACAAATAAACTGTGTTTTAAAGTGTAGTAGTGTGACAGATCGTTCTTGTTGATGTGTAAAAGTAACAAGTTCCACTACTCAGTCTCCTCCCAGATAGTCAGAAACGCCACAGTAAATTTAGAAGAGGAATTTATGCCGTAAATGACAACATATTTTAGAAATTAACATGAAAGGAATCCAACAGAGACCTTTCAACCTATCCCCGCTAACAATCACAGCATTCAATGTTTGCAACAACGTTTCACTGTTTGTCTCAGATAGGATCGTTTCAGGAAGCAGGATATCATGAAGGACGTATCCGAAATGTTCGGACACCAGACTTGGGGGGAAATGTGATTAACACTGTAGAAGGCGACCGCCGCGTCAGTACCAGGCAGTTGGCTTGCCAGTACAAGGTAAGCCAGACGACCCTTATGACTTACAGCGCGAGCAGGCCTTACTAGCGACCGACTTTCCACATCGGGAGCAGTTTTGTCACTGGTTTCTTCACAAGGCAACCACGGTTCCGGGATCTGTGTGATCCATTCTATTCACACATGATGTCACCTTTATGCGGAATGGTATCAACTTCCGTAATTGTCATCTGTGGGATAGAATGCAGAAACCCCATGGTATGGTGACAGCGAATCATGAGCATCGGTGCAGCCGGAATGTGTGGACCGGGATAATTGACGACCTATTTTAGGCGCAATCTTCCTTCCGCGTCGCCTAACAGGCCGCAACTATCGGCGTTTCTTGCGGGTGACTTTTTGCCTCCCCTGCTGGAATAAGTGTCATTAATGATTCGAAGAGTTATGTGGCTACTACATGATGGTGCTCTAGCCCACTTCGTCGTTAACATCCGGACGCATCTCAGTCGTGTCTCCCCTGGTCGATGGATAGGACAAGGTTGTACAGTTGCATGGCCTGCTCGTTCACCGGATCTCAATCCGTGCGATCTCTGGTTATGGACCCATCTCTAAAGTATCGCATATGTAGAGCCCATTCCAGATGTGGAGACACTGGAGCAGCATATTAATGTTGCCTTTGACAATGTTCGGATGCAGCCTGGCCGATGCGAACGTGAGACACAGAACATGCAACGGCGCATATACGCACGCGTTGAGGCTCATGGAAACCATTTTCAACACATGCTGTAACTTTGGCTGAATGGTACAACGCGTGTTAGACCGCAGTCTCTGTAACAATGTACAGTTGAATAAATGGTCTCTAGCATGGAAACCATGCATTTCCGGACATAAATTCATCAGACCTTTCTTCTCTGTATCCTCTCATCGATCAATCGAATGAATGAATGAATGAATGGCTCTGAGCACTATGGGACTTCACATCTGAGGTCATCAGTCCCCTAGAACTTAGAACTACTTAAACCTAACTAACCTAAGGACATCACACACATCCATGCCGGAAGCAGGATTCGAACCTGCGACCGTAGCGGTCTCGTTGTTCCAGACTGAAGCGCCTATAACCGCTCGGCCACACCGGCCGGCCATCGATCAATCCCTGAAGTTCTTACACGGTGGAAAGAATCACCCTGTATAAATTATAAACCACCCATATTTCGTAATGGATGCTGTGCGTCGTTGTTACTGTTGAGAAGAAGACAAGGTAAAGTGAAGTTTCTACTTCTTTTCTTCAGAAAACTGTGGTGGTTTGTGGACTTTGCAAACCTAAACCAGTGGCGTGTGACGAAATCTGAGCTCCTGAGTTAAATTCAGGTATAGGAAGTAACTGAGACCCGTTAAGTAATTTATGATTACATAGTGCTGACTGACACTTTTTCATACCTTGCCTGAATTATTTTTATATTATTAACGTTAAATATTATACGGCCGCTGTATTAAGTATCTTCAATGCGTTTCTGGTTACTTATTAAAAGTTTATTATTTTAATTTAGGTCAAATGTGCTGTGCTATTTAAAGTAATTACATACTTGTGAATATAGGCACACTAATATTACGCATTCCTGCGAATTACAGTGCTCCATGTTGTTCCAACATCCTGTATGATCATCACATCAAAAGCAGTTAACATTACAATTACTAGATTCCATCATTTGCTGTCAATATCTGTTTACCATAATTTACAATAATTCGTATGATAGATAGCAAACTCTCACAGCCATTACAGTGATCAGCCATCACATAGCTAAGCGTCTACTGCACGCGACTGTCTCCCATAATTTACGACTCCGATTTGCCACACACGGTTAATAAAGCAGTTATTACCTCCTAATCGGGATAAAATAAATTGAACCGAAAGGGGACACCGCACAGTGCAGAACAACAGCGTCTTATAATCTCGCTTCTCTTCCGTTAACCACATTCCCCTCAACAAATCTCTTGCATCATTTCCGCAAGAATTACGTCCTCCCCTAGGCTGTTTTTTAGCTTCATCGTCTGTTTCTTAATTTCTTGCAAATCAAGTGACTGATAATCTGCTTCGACTGCGGTAGTAACTGAAAACGCAAATATATTTTTAGTTTCCTCATGATTTAACGTACTGGTGAAATACAGTTTCTATCATGTAGCTGCCTTTAACAAAGGTTAGCATACTTTCGTATCCCTTCTGGAAGAAGCCTACTTCTTCATGCATTTGGTACATGTTGTTCTGGAAGTAGTACGTGTCATGAGCAGCCCTGTCTGTAGCTTAAATTGATAGAATGATACCGAAAAATATTTGCAAATCTTGTAATTTACCAGATGAGTATCTGCCAAACGAGATTATGAAGTTCTCTATCAAGATATCTAACACAAAATTAGATACATTACTGAATCCAGTGCCGAACGACTATACATCTTATTTGCGAACCAGAGCTCTCATTTTTGGATGTTCTGTGTCTCCCAAAACGCTCATCCACCCGGAAACTTTAACGGAGGGTTTTAAATTTTTACGCATTTCATGAACGCGTTTACGACACACAAAATCCTGGCCGTAAACTGTCTGGAAGTTTAATAGTCTATTCGAAAGTACTTTCCAGGTTTCGGAATAGAATGAAAACTGAACATACATGACACACAGGTCCACGTCAATAGATTCTTTTTGTTCTATATTGTGAAGTTCTCGTTACAAAAAATAATTTGTTTCACTTTTTATGTACTGTCTCAAAGCTCTACGGTCAAAATTGTACACTTGGTGTACGTTGCAGAACAGAGTAATCCGAGGTGACTACGTAATGGTCGCAAATAAATATTTAGCTTTCTAATGACACAAATATCTTACCCTCTGTAGCGCAATTTCCGGTAGTGTCAACTATCAAACGGGACGGCTACTAGCGGTTTTACCGTCCTTCAAGAATTTTCAATGGATGCTCACACGGGAAGAGCCCGCGCGCTCATTCCTAGGCGTCAGGTCATAACAACGGATTTTTCCATTTACAGCCGTTAACATAGGTACAATGATTCCGCCATTGGTCTTTGCTCCGCATAATTACTTCCCTTACCGGGTCACGTTGGAGTAATGCCAACAGACGGCGTTATATCTCGCGGTGGGCAGTGATCATGAAGTCTTGTCTCCTCAGTGTGCATGTAGGTGCCAGTAAGGTGTGCTACGTCCTACTGAAAAATCGGGTATGTTCTCGCAGTTGTGGAAAAGCGTAACGTCCAACATGTCGAAGTAGGTGGTTCGTGTAACTGTTTCTCGGGAAACGTAACTATAGTATGTTGCTGCTGTGTAAACAATATTCTTACTTTTTGCGGGTTCACTTTTTGACTTAAACGGAACATAACCTAATTACTAAACACTACATGCGACAGCAGACTTTATTCCCACGCCAAGAATGTGTTCATAAAAAATTGTTCAAATGGCTCTGAGCACTATAGGACTTAACAGCCGAGGTCATCAGTCCCCTAGAACTTAGAACTACTTAAACCTAACTAACATAAGGACATTACACACATCCATGCCCAAGGCAGGATTCGAACATGCGACCGTAGCGGTCGCGTGGTTCCAGACTGAAGCGCCTAGAACCACTCGGCCACTCCGGCCGGCTGTGTTCATAAAACTCTACACGTCGTTGTTTATCAGCAGAATGAGTGGCTATGATAAATTTCTAGTTTCAGTGCTTAACTTAAAATTCACCACAATTTTCTACCTTATGATGAAGAAAATAAGCTCTTCTAAAATCACATCAATATTTTTTTTAAACATCTCATATTTAACTTCACTCTTCAGCATCCTGCTGTCTATTTTACACTGAAACGGGCAGCTAGGATCCCAACATCCAGTTCGTCAGTTTTTACTTGGACTTAAGACGTTTACAACTTCTTGTAAACCGGAAAGAGAAATACGTATGTCTGAGCTCCGGCGGATGCGCTGTCCAATTCAGTGATGAGAGTATCTGCCGTCTGGAAGCTTACAGACAGAAGTGAGTGCTGAAAGCAAAGCCCACAAAGGTTCTATGTCGAACAACTGCAGAAACACATTTTAAATTAACACCATGTAACAACCTACAAGCATGTGCCTTAAACGCACTACTGATTTAAGAGCATGTGCCCGAAACGTTCATTTACGAATATTTGTTCGTTGTTTCAGGAGATTCAGTTTAGGTTCCTGTACAATCTGTATAATTTTAACCATACAAGCTATTCATACTTCGCAGTTAAAGGAATCCAGTCAGAAGCAACACATCAGTAATTAAATTGCATGAATTCGTAAACAAAAGTCATCGTTACGATAAATGTTTGCACGCACCTTATACGTAAAAGGAATGTTTTACACCGAAATTCAATTTTATGAACAGGATCAATAATTTAAGAAGGAACGCTCAACATTCATTTGCTTGCAGTATTTAAAAAATGAAACCAAGTCTATTTGTTAAGATTTACACGGGGTGCTTCGGACGTGCCGTACAAACTACTTCTCGGAAACATTGCATACCATCTTTTACGGGTTTCAGAGGAAGCGATAGAGGCGAACGAAATCATGAATCTTACATTGCCTATTAGCTGTTAGAAGATGGGAAAGGGACCAAAATTTGAATTTAAAACCCACGGTAAGAAGTTATCACTACTGACTACTGAAAAGCGCTCTCTAAACGGCGCAAAATACAACAAAGAGAAGTTTAGACATATGTTCCGTTTCGGTGATGGCCTGCAAACTTTTTCTGGAGCTGACGTTCCGAACGGCGCTTAAGGAAAGGAACGAAGTCAGTACGTAAGAGATGAGATTTTAATGTTTCAGCGAGGTAAACACGTTTTGAAGACATTTTTAAACTTCGAATAATTTTTTTTTTCTATTTTAACACTTTTAACAAATTACGAGAAAATGTCACATCTTCCTATTTTAGTTTACGGTAGTAGGGGTTCGAAAAGCTTTCCGGAATGTTGTTTAGTGGCCATCTATGGACACTCTTTGGTACCCCAGGTACCTCTGCGACAGGAGCGGCAGGCGCAGCTCGTCAGTTCTTTCTTGCATAGAGTTTCGCGCTGTAGGATACTGTAGACACACAACGTCCTTTGTTTATCAAAAATGAATAAGCCACGGGGAGCTAAACTGCCAACATTAGTGGGCGCCTCTACCATTCGATCAACCAGTAGTAGTTTCATCTAAGGTACTCTTGGCCACTTAGAAAGGACGTGCTGGAAACCCATATCCTGCAACCGCAATAAGAAATGCACTGCTAGTGTATCATCATCTAGCAACTATGTGCACCTTGGAGAAATACAGAATGCCGACACAGTTTCATTGTTCATAAAAAAAGTGCGATAACTTCATCAACCATGAGGCCACATCAGTTATTTATGTTTCTGAAGAGATGGCTATCTTGCATATGGAATTATTGAGGATTTTCTTCTGGACAATGGCGAGCATTGTGGATATTTACTTCTTCAGTAGATTTGAAACGCCTTTGTTAGTCCTCAGTATGCAGCCGAGAAGTCCAGATTCTAATTTAGAAACGAAGAGTAGAAGATTTTTCTTGCCTGTAAATCACTTTCATTTGATGTGTAACTAATATGGATAAGATATGGACGTAGCGAACCATAACGTAGACTTCTCTGGACATCATTTCTTTTCACCACGAAATCCTGTGCTGTTCTTAACGTAGCCAAATGTGCGTGGAGACTTATTGCGGCAATAATATCTGGACTTCTCTTGTCACTAACACGTCTTCTGGTCAGCTGCACTTTGTCACTATTGCGAATCCATGCCTCCAATCGCCGAACAGCATGTAATGACCGGCATGAAAAAAAAAAGTATCTGCGTGAACCCACTCTACTTGTAGGTAATTATTCTGATGACATTATCATAGTGCAGTAAGCCTATCAAGTGCCTCTTCGTTAGAATATGGCGTTAATGAACATATAACTTAAATAAAATGAAGACCACCACAGAAACCTTTGACAAAGTACCACCAAAACACCTGTTAGATGCAAGGAATTGCACCAGCAGGGAAGAGATGGAAATCACATGATCTAGCTTCAAAATTTCCAAATCGCTCTGGTTAGGCGGTTTGGTATAGCATGGTGTGTTAACCCGAAAAATTTTGATGGTACCACAGTAGCAACATAAAATACAAAAAAAGAACATTTTCTTTAAAAGTTTTCATCTTTCAGAGCTCTTTTCAATCACAATATTTTTTTTATTACGTTCACATTTGAAATTCTGAAGACTTCCTACGCAATTTGAAGTTCAATATTCCGTTCTTATCGGTATGTCCAAAACGAATTTTACTCTAATATGACCGTACGCACCGCTTCAGAGACCAAGTGACTGTCTGTTAACATTGAAGTAGCCCCTCTATCGTAAATGAAGGTATTACAATTAATTTTGTTATGAACAGCACAGAGAACTACTTATGACGCACATGTTAATAACAGCAACTAATCATTATCGATATGCCAATATATACTATTTAAAGAAATGATTTGCACACTTTCCATATCAAACATGGGCTTAATTTCCCTAGAAAAGGTAGTGTGAACGAACTACAAATATAATGTCCGTTATAGGTGCTGAGAAGTAATGGTGAAATAAATGTCACTACATCCACAATCACAAACTGGTTATAAATACCGTTAGTACAGTTTTATTTAGTGAAGTATGATGAAATTACGTAAATATATCATCATCGACACAAAAACAGCGTACCAAATGTAACTTAAAGTACATCAGTCTGCCTAAGAGAATATACCAAAGAATGGAATTCGAACTGCCACGATCGGCACACCTAACTTACGAACTAATCCCCTCTAGGATGTTTTCGATAATCAATTCGTATTCTCACAAAACTATCAGTTATCATCAGGGAAAATGTGCGGTCACACTCACTTGTCACGTTGTACAGTCTAAAGTAAAGAAGCAAGATTATCGTTTAGCATCCCGTTAATAATGGTGTCGTTAAAGACGGAACATTAGCTCCTACAGGAAAGGAAATCGCTGGTTACTTTTTCAAAGTAAGCATCCCGCAATTTGCGTTAATCGATTTAGGTAACCCTAAATCTGGATTGCCGAACGGGGATATGATCCCCGATATCGAATATGATCTGAGAATGGTAACCACTGCGCCACCTCACTCTGTAGCACTGGTCGCAACAGCTCTGTGAATTTAAATAACCCTTAGTACCTATTATTCATGTAATGATCATTAGAATATTTTTGGAATATAATTCATGTATAGCTGAACAGCTTCACTAACAATGAACCAACAACAACAGTTAAGGTTGCTCAAGTGGACAGATAAGAATCTATTCTGTGTTATGTATATTTTAAACTGGCTGTGCACTGAATTAGTAGGCAAGTACTGAGTTTATACAGCAATGGAAATAATTACACTTAGCCGTTATGAAGATACTAAAGAAAGTGCAGGTGCAACCAAATAAAACTGAACACAGCACCAATCACAAAATTCAGACGAATCTAGAAGGAAAGAAACAACCCAAAGTTGCAGCGTAAGACACCGTCATTTTTGCATCCGAAGGGCTAACCTACACTCAGGAAAAGAATATGAAGTCCCTCAAGAAGATGTGAAGTACCTCTGCAGCATGAGCCACGTTGAAGCAGATAGCGGTAACTTCTACTCTTGAAGGAAGATGCAACTTCAATTGAAACTGATATTGACGTGAATCGATACTGTATGGAGGAGGAGGAGATTACTGTTTAACGTCCCGTCGACAACGAGGTCATTAGAGACGGAGCACAAGCTCGGAGTAGGGAAGGATGGGGAAGGAAATCGGCCGTGAACTTTCTAAGGAACCATCCCAGCATTTGCCTGAAACGATTTAGGGAAATCACGGAAAACCTAAATCAGGATGGCCGGACGCGGGATTGAACCGTCGTCCTCCCGAATGCGAGTCCAGTGTGCTAACCACTGCGCCACCTCGCTCGGTGATACTGTATGTTTAGAATTCACAGTAATGGATAAATATTATTCTGATTCAATTTTGAAGGGTTGTTTGACTGAAACCAAAACATTTAACTTCCGATGTCGTAAGTCTAACGTCAATTGTCAAAAAATGTTGGCTTTCTGAAGTTAACATACCAAGTCTGAATTTACGAATTCTGTAATGTCAAAACAGAAGGGCTGTTTATCATTCTGTGACTGCAGAGTCGTGAACCAATAAAAACCTCTTAGAGAAGACAAGCAGCTTACCAGTAATATGCTAATTTACAGCAACGCCCGCAGCAAGGCAGGACACTCAGAACACAGAAAGTAGGCATAAAGAATTTTTCTCGCAGAAGGTGGAAGCAGAGCTACAAAGAAGAAAGTTTTTACAGGCCTAAAGGCCTATTACGTACACTAGGGAAAACACGGGAGCAACTACTATGCATTAGGCTGGCAGAACACACAAATTTAGACAGTGTCGTCTCTGTTCACCTTGGACTCACGAAGTCAAATTATCGATACTGCAGGGTAAAAATATGTAACGCACGGAGTCACATATTTAATCAGAACTTTTGTTATCACTAGCGTACTGCCTTGTTCTCTAGACAGAGGCATGAGTTTTTGATTTAATATTCCGTTGATCTAAAGATGAAAAATTTAAGAAACTCCGATACTGCACCCTTGTTAGCCCTTATATTTTTCTGCTTACACCAACATAACTTTCAGTTTTTTTCTTTTAAATTGTGAATACACAACTGGACTGATTGAAGTGTAGCTTTATGTTATTAGTTGACTCTGTTTCTTCTTGGGTGTACTCTCACTGCCAAATTTACACATTTTCGCGGCTGTCCAGAAATGCTTGTTGGGTATGTTGGGCAACACACCGATTTTCATGTAAAGAAAGACAATATCGACGCCGAAATTACATAATATCTTATTAATTCGCGAAATATTGGGCAGGCTCGTATTAGGATACAATTCGTTTCATGAAATTAGACTTTAGTAAGGTTATCATGGCAAGTTGTCATCAATTTGCATTGCAGAAGTGTATACTCTTATAGCGTATCTCTTTGGTTTAATGAGCGTAATAGAAAACCAAGTGAGAAATGAATCATCAAAAAATGGGCTATTCTCTCACATTAACTAAAAGTCTGATAACGCTCAGCCAGTTTCTGGATTGCGCGTCTGTAGGACACTACTGGTTCAGGGATAAAGACATTTTCAACCCTAGTTCAAAGAGTATTTTCGCCCACAAAGAAATAGGGATTGCTATTCAACCTAGATCCTGGATAGGTTGAAACTTCCTGGGAGATTAAAACTGTGTGCTAGACCGAGACTCGAACTCGAGACCTTTGCCTTTAGCGGGCAAGTGCTCTACCAACTGAGCCACCCAAGCACAACTCACGACCCGTCTTGACAATTTTACTTCCGCCAGTACCTCGTCTCCTGGATAGGTTCTTTAGTGAAATCGGCAAAGTGCAGACTGTCGATCTCGTCCAGTAGCAACATCTGATGCAGTTTCCTTGGTAGTTTTTCTTATATAACGACCGTAAGGCATCTCATTATTGGCATCAGATGCCATCTGCGACAGACACACTTATGGAATGCAGTACGTGACACCTTTTTGGCGCCCTTAGATGCATAAAATTACCTTTTGTGGACTGACACTGACCTCACGTATTATTGCCTTTTTATGAAGTTTTCACACGGTGGTTCAAATGACCGTCTGGACACTTTGATTTCAGTTTTGTCTTTGTTTTCTTAATTCGATTAAGGAAAATGCTGAGATCATTCCTCTGAAAAAGCACAATCGTCCTGGCTTCTGCTTCGTCTCCAATGACCTCGTCATCGGTGGGACGTTTGACACCAATCATCATTCTTTTTTTTCCCCCACTAGGAATGCAAGTGCCTCGAGAATCTCAAATGGCCGCAGGAGATGATAATAGAAGAAACTGTAATGGTAAACCACAAAAACGTCGTTCATAAAAATCCGTTGTTAGTATTTAATGTGGAAAACAGTGTACATCGAAACGATCCTGCTTGAAACGAGAAAACCATTTGCGTTTACATTGCGCCAGGTTTACCACCAGACCACTAATGCATACAGTACCACAGCAGCTCTAACGGAAAGCAATAGTTCGTGTAGAAATTTCCGCGTCCTAACCGTGCTCCCAGTTCGTGCAATTGACTGTTTCGTAGTAGTATTTCAGTTATTACCAAATCAAGACGGAAATTCGTGCTGGGTAGCGAAGGCAGCTGGTGGATGACGATGCGGACGAATAAGAGAATGAATGTTTTGAAGAAGCTATAATCCACTTCCAGGAGTTCAGAATTCTCATCGCCACGACAAAATCATTCGCGTAGCGTATGCATGGTTCGGTGATCAGTTGGAATGTGCTTAAGATCTGAGTTCAGTTCACACTTCAGACACCAATAATTATGAATAGACCCTCTCCAGCAATTTAACAACGTAGTTTGCACCGTGTTCGAAAATCCACAATGAACATTATGTCCTTTTCCTACCGACTGGATGAGTGTGTGTACGTTCGGCCTTGACACAGGCGGAAGCTACGGCAAGTGCGAAACGCTGAAACCAGTAAGCTTCCTTCCACCAAACATTTTACTTTATTTTATTTTGTTTTATTTATGAACGAATCTTTATATATAGCCACAGGTCATTTGTTTTTATTGTATTTGAACATGGAACGTTGAAAATATTGACGTTGGACTGTGAGTCTAATCATATCTCCCCTTTCGCGGGATTTGACATTTTCGGGATGATATGGTTCTGTCATTCACTTATTTCCCCACGATTCAAAAGCTCCTCAAACTCTACACTAAAGATGCATATCTGGGGTCAAATCTTGGTCCGACACAAAAATTTTAATCATTGCACTTCAAAGTGTAGTATTGCACCACTAGTGGTGGAAATATTCGACATCTAAAATTTGACTGTACTTCGTTAACAATCGATTAAGTGCTGGTTTCGAATCCCGCCCAACACAGAATTTTACACCACGTCATTTAGAATTTAGATGTGTGACTACTTTGTTGTTTGTGACTGAGGCCATATTTAAGATCTTATGTGGTTAGTTAACAGGGGGAACAGTTGCTGCGTAGGAGTCCTGAGTCCAGGCCCAGTACAAAATTTTCGTCATGAAAGTTCAAGTTCAAACTTCCTTTTTCGAACGTTGTTTACTGTAATAAATGGTTCAAATGGCTCTGAGCACTATGGGACTTAACTTCTGAGGTCATCAGTCCCCTAGAACTTAGAACTACTTGAACCTAACTAACCTAAGGACATCACATACATCCATGCCCGAAGCAGGATTCGAACCTGCGACCGTAGTACTGTAACAAATCTGAGTGTGCAAGCGTTAATGACTGTGTGATCTCTATTAATGTGCTTCCTGATATTTTCATTATTGTGGTATTGATTTGCATCTGGACTGATTGTCTAGTTGTGTCTCGTAATAACGGTTTCGTACAGCCAAACGACTCTACCGAAATGAGACCAGAGGACATGTAAGACAGTTACGTTATGTGAGTTGCAAACGAATCAGGCAAGCCCAATTCAGGTCGTTCGGGTACTTCTGGGCATGGTAGTACACACATCCAGTTTTATGATACATAAAGATTTATGGATACTAACCAAGCATCTGAAAAAATTCACCGAGTCAAATTCAGAGGTTTATCTTCATATTTTCTATAATGTATGTCTCCATTTCTTACAACATATTCATTTCATAAACTTTTTTTAGTTGGCGGAATGCTTCCACAGTTTGCTCTGTATTTCCAAATAGCTGTTCTGTATTTCGGTTGTGTGCGTGTGTGTTTACAACAAACAATACCAAAGTTCCCAGTCGCGTGCTTTCACCTACCATTCGTATTGCAAAAAATTTTTGAAATGAGCATTTTGTGCCTAGCGAGTACCACATTGCGTCTGAACATGATACGAAAACTGTGAGGAATGTCCTTTGAGACTATGCAGTACTGCTGAGACAAAGAGCGGGAATACGATGAGGCATCAGTGTAGAAGTCAATACCAGAAACATAAAGAACAAGAGACGGGAGGCGTTTAGACGTCGCCTTTGTTGATGGCAGCTCCGTCTGCCGGCTTGTCCCACGCAGCAGTCTTCTTACCACACAGCGAGCAGCGAACAATACCGCGACATACCTCTGTGGATCCTGACCGGACCAATCGCCTCTCGAGCGGAAATCCAATGGAGAGATGCGTCCCTTTAACTTACCTCCCCGGGCAGACTGAATACTGTAGTGGAGCGCACGTCAACGAGGCAGGCATCTGATGACGTTCTGCACAGACAGAGAACGAGAACCCACACCACATGCTTGAGCCACTCTCTCTTCCCTGGCTGCCACGGGACACTCAAAAAGATACGCAAACTTACGGAAGAAGTTTTCTTTCATGTTACAGGTGTGACGTTTAACTGAGAGAGTGATAGATAGCACAATACAACACACGTATCATATACTAGCTGCGCCTGTGATCTCGCCCTGTGGCTATTGTGTATCAGATGTGACTTCCAGTATCTTAACGGTAGGGATACTTTCTCCAGTGTGGAGATGAACTTTTCTTTCCCTAATCCTCCAAAATGGATTGTGATTGTGCTGGATTAAGGGCCTGCGATTTTATATGCTGGATGGTTTCCTTTCAACAGTTACTGGAAAGAAAGTAGTGCAGGAAGCTGGACTTGTAACAAGTGCTATATGTATATGCTCTGCAAGCAACCATACGCCGCATGGCGGAGGGTACCTAGTACCACTGCTAGTCATTCCCTTTCAGATTCCACTCGCAAATAAAGCGAGCCAGAAACGACTGGACTAATTCGACGTCTTCTTTTAATCCGACCTGGCACGGATCCAAAATTCTCGAAGCAGTGCTCACGAATGGACGGTATACGATACTCGTTTAGACAAATGCTCTGACAGCCCTCAATTTCCACCTGAGAAAATACATTAGTACACGAAACAAATTCTACAAAATTCATATGTTCCTCACGACTTCCTTCCCTTAGATTAATTTGCGACTGCGGTGCCAGGATGTAGTCCACCCACAAAGTTACAATAAAATAAACGTGCCAAATCATAAATAACGGTGACCCCATACGACATCATTCTGGTCGATGCCATTTTACTATGCTCCAGAAAAGGATTTGATACGCTTACGTGTGATCGCTTAGTGAACAAAACACACCCATGTTCACAAAAAACACCTTTAATGACTAGAGATAGGACATTCATAGTCACGACATGTAGATTAGTCTTATGCAGAAATGATTAGCATTTCCGTCACCTCGGTTCAGCATGTGTCCCATTGCACAGTACGCACAGGGACCGCCATGGGCCCTGATAACTTTTTCCCTGCATGATGATACCAAAGCGTAAAAGACGCGAATGGCATCATGTGATACAGCCGTCCATGCTACATTCACATGGTTCCATAGTTCATCTGTGGTGGTTCGCATTTGGTCACAACAGTGCACCCGTCGTTTCGCCAATACCACACATTTGCGATTGGCGACAAGTCTGGTGATCTGGAGGGCAGGGTGAACGGCTGACATACTTTGACACCAAGAAGGCACGTGTTCGTGCAGCAACATATCGTGCATTGTCCTCCTGAAATATGGCGTCTGGGGTGTTGTGCAGAAATGGTATTTCTAATGGTCGCTGGATGTCATTCACGTAGGTCACAGTGCCCTGGACGTGATCCAACTGTGATTTGTGGACGTACCCAATAGCACCCCACACCGTAAGACCTTGAGTTGGCGCTGTAGCTATCGTGCTAATGCAGTCACTGTGATGTGAACCAAACTGCGGCCATCATTTTCAAACAAACAGAACCTGGATTCGTCCGAAGACACTATCTGATGCCATTCCTGTCCACAGGGACGTCGTTCCATACGCCATTGCCGTCTAATGTGTTTCTGCACAATCGTCAAAGGTAGGCGGAGAAGTGGACGACGCGCATGTAACACATGCCGTAATAAACGGCAACGGACTGTCACCCCTGATAGTATACGATGTATTACACTGTTCCACTGTTGCGCCAGAGCTGACGAGGATGCAGATGTGTTCTGCAATGCCATTCGGATGAGGTGCCGATCTTCTCGATTTTCTCGGAGGGCGGTGGGGTTTGTGCGACCTGACCCATCTCGTCGTGTTCCACGGTCTTCAGTCAACCATTCTGTACACACACACACACACACACACACACACACACACACACACACACACACACACACACACACACACACACCCGTCGCACTGGTGAAACACATCGTTCCACATGAACAGCAATTTCCCGCATGAAAGCATCACATTCTCTCATGCAAATAATGCACCCTCTTTGAAACTCACTTATCTGACTGTACTGTTCGCGCATATGTCTGCAAGGCATTCTGGACGTCTACTCAAGTCACACTGATCCATTACCTTATATTTATGGTGACAACGAGAGCCGCACATTTTACTGGTAGGTGGTGTTGCCCCGCGATATCGATGTTGACCTTGAACCCACGGACCGACATGATTCAAATGCTAAACATTTCTGCGGTACACACAAATGCACATGTTCTGTGAATATGAACATCGTATCTCTAGTCGTTCAAGGTGTTCTGTTTTCTCTGAACATTAATGTAGGAACTTCTGGAGTATCTCATCTGCTTTCAAGGGAGTGTTACCGTCTAGTTCATGTTTACGATGTGCATAAATGACCTAATGCACCATAATATCCAGGAAGTCATTCTGTATGATGATATTCTACGTAGGGAAGTAGTAATGCAAGATATTCTGCGAAATGAAGTAAGCCCTGGCGACAACCCACTCTCGGTACAACGGAAGTCAGTTAACGCTCATGATATGCAAATATACGTTTTTAGCTTAAATAACCACGAATATCAATTATTTTGTTTACTTGTTTGGTAATCAGTAACAAGAAACGATAAAAACAGTAAAATACAGGGCGTTAAGCAACCGGAATGATGAAGTGCAACGACCACATCAAAGCAGATGAATCACCGGCATATGCCAAACTGAGATTGACTGGAGAAATTTCTAGGAAATACCCTTCACTTCCGAAAGCAGTACGTTACGAAATCGTCTCAGCGAATCTAGATTACTGCTAGCCATTGCTGAACCCTTACTGGTGGGATTAATGGAGAAGATCCAACAACTGGGAAGCATGTTCTGTCTCAACTTCATTTATTAAGCGTCAGAGCGTCACGGAAATGCTCACGAACTCCAGTAATAGACGCTACACGAGGGTTGTTACGTGTCACTTATTGGTTCGGTGTTGAAATTATAAATGTATACAGGGAATACAGCAAAGAAGTTCCCAGTTCAAAATTAAATATCTTGAAAACTAAGATCGAAAAAAATGGTTCAAATGGCTCTAAGCACTATGGGACTTAACATCTGAGGTCATCAGTCCCCTAGACTTAGAACTACTGAAGCCTAACTAACCTAAGGACATCACACACATCCATGCCAGAAGCAGGATTCGGACCTGCGACCGTAGCAGCAGCGCGGTTCCGGACTGACGCGCCTAGAACCGCTCAGCCAACTGAGATCGACAGACGATTGCAACAAAAGGTATGTTTATTGTGAAAGGTGTAAGAATTTTATATAGAAGTTATACAGAAGTTTCGCAATACTTAGTGAAGTTGCTAATAGATTGCACTGTACGCCGTGCAGCTCATATAATATCAGCATCCATACTTAAACTCTTCCTCTGCAAGCAGTCTTTGCAATCACATTGCAACGTTTTCGAAATGTCCATTACCCACAGTACGTAGATGGCACAAACGAACAACTAAATTTGCCATCACATCCTGTAGTGTCTACTGAAGCAGATTAAAGCTCGTCCAGCGTGGTTAGATGTCTTTCAGTGTGCCCTCAGAAAGTAGTCACAAAGTGTCAGATAGGACGAATATGGAGGGCAGCACAACCCTGCGCCAATGAATTTGCAATGATCCTATTCAATGGCTATTCCCCAAATATTCATCAAGAAAGCGTAACGCCTGTTCGGTGCGATGTGGTTTGGCCCCATCTTGCGTTAACGACTCTGTGCCTTGTCGCTCCTAAGAAGCTGACGGTGTGGCAACAAAATATTTCAAAATTGCAACGCAGTGTTCGCTAGTGATCATTTCTCGCATGGGAAATGGGCCAATAACGCCTCTCCTGCATACCGCAGCCCAAATAGAAGCTTCAGGAGAATACAGTGGTTTGGCTTAACATAAATGGGGATTTTCGGAATCTCAAAACCACCAGTTTCGTTTATTCACGATTCCACTGAGGTAGTAGTCTGCGTCATCTGGGAACCAGACGCAGCAAACATAAAAGTCTAACTTATCAATCATTGTGAGAATCTGGTTCGCGAAGTCAGCCCTCTGTCGCACAGCTCTTACAGGAATGGCCTGGAGGCTTTGGATTTTGAATGGAAACGTCTAGGCTCTGTCTCAGTTAATATGCGTGTTAGAACGCTTCAATCCAGTCTCTGTTCCAATTCCTCGTAAGGATTTCATTAGATTTTGCAGAAAAATTCCAGAAACAGCGACAGTATTTTCAGGACTAACTACAGTTTGCCTGGGGGCCAACGTTCCCCGTCAGATCTTCAGCCACGCTACCTGTCTGTAGGATTTTGGTGAAGACCTTGGGAACAGTTTTTGCATCGGGCCCTTTTGGAACATTAAATCGCCTTTGAAAACTGCACATTGTTGTCATAGAACTGTGCTCTAACCCCTGATATTCCAGTACACGAATTAAATATCTCCGATACGCTAACCTCCTTTCAAGTTTCAGCGGTGGAACCGATCGCTGTGAGCTACGGCGCCCTATTTATTGCCGCTACATACTGCGATTACAGCGCCTCTGTTTCAGCATTACTAAGTAATTCCTAACTTTTGTGTAACTTCTGTATAAAATTATTACAGCTTTCACAGTAAATACACCGCTTGCTTCAGTCGTCTGTCGGTTATAGTTTTCCAGATATTTAATTTTGAAATCAGCGAAGGAATTGCTGTTGTTCCGAGAGCAGCAGGGCAATATATTGCACCCTTCCAAATGTGTCTTTTGAAATGACTGTGGCAAATGAAAAATATTATAACTAACCTGAGCTGTAATTGAAAGTCGTTATTTCCGAGCACCGTCCTCTAGGAGGGCTACAAAGGAAATATTACCCTACCTGTCATCGGCTACATAGCATAAAGTGGACTGCGGGGTACTTGAGCAGCCTTGTCTGTCAGTTCTAACGGTATTCTAGATGATCCCAATTTGCACTGAATGAGAATTACTTTGATGACGAATTAAGCTGATCTGTTACGGTACTTCTGTTCTGGCGCTTTTTATATTTACCTCGAATGTGTTGTCATGGTCCGCAACAACAGCTGGCAGTGTAAATGTGGGAGAAGGAAAAAGACAAAACCCGAATCGGAAATCAGTTGAAACGTAAAAGCTCTTTATGTGGGTGTCCGTGAGAGTGTCTAGGTTGGTCAATCTGCGGGCGTCACGGAGGACAGCCATTATCTTGAACGAGTGGACTCTGTTGGTCACGTAGAAGTTTCGAGTGACACAGTCGTGAGGCTCTACTGTAAGCGCGTGGTGGTTAGATTCCACTCATGCAAGCTAATAACTACAGCAGTCTTCTAAGCTTGGTAACCGTCAGAAAAGCTATTCCAACAGGCATCCCCACTTCTCAAGCACGTAGCCACTTTACAAAAGCCAGACACCGTACGTGCGACAATTGTTAACGTTATTTATAGCCAAAAAGCAAAGAAAGTTTCCTTCACAGAGAAACACGAAGAGTGTGAGAACACTTTGAACCGCGCGAGACTAGCCACCTGTCAGCACCTCATCGGAGGAGACAGTTCTCTCGTCCAGTCATAGATGCGCGTACCCTGTGACGGTCGATTTTCGACCACGGATACCTAACTGGGTATTTTCGTATCTCGCCTTCCCGCAGTTACACCTGGTGGCACTTAACCTCTCCTAAGACTTGAATTTTTGTACTGTTGTTTTGCATCACTTACGTTCTGCTTCTGTCGTTGCTTACGCTCTAAGACACAAAATACAGAATTACTTAACTTCAGAGTTGATTTCTGGTGATTTCCCTTTTTCCAATATTTCCTCAGTTAGCCGAGTCCGTACTGTAGGACACACGGCCACTGCCATCTTCAACGTTGATCTTATACAAGATAGGTGTTGACCGCTGCAACGTCTGAAGCTGTCGCTCAGATCTTCCTGTTACAACACTGCGCAGTGCATTTTTATGATAAGAGAATGTATTACGGGAGCCGTTTGTTAAACTATAACTCTCAGGATTGTTCTTTATGCACCTCGTCCACTAGCAACGCCTACTGCAATGGTGCGTATTTACGAAGAGAAGTGGTTATGAAATGCGCAGTAGGAGAAAGCAGTGTAACAAGTTATGTGCCAACCAATAGCGTCAATCCACCGTGTGCTTTAGTGTTTGTACACGCATGAGGACAATTGTTTTGTAATTATATTGTTCGTTATGTTACCAAGATGTGCACATAACAAGAACTACATTAACAATCAACAGCGATAGCATACTGAGAATTTAAATGTTTCGAGAGTGTGTCAAAGGCAAGAACAGTGTACCCGTGTGGAACATGCTCCAACAGTGTTTTCAGAAAGTAACGTTCACTTTCTTTCTGTATCTTAGGCATAGTGTTGTTGTGAGTTTTGCAAATAGCACCCCTACGGTATACCTACAAGAAAACGTCTGGTGGAGATGTATGGATTGACTGAGCAAGCCACTTCACCTTCCACGTGTCTTGTCCACGAAAACACTGATAGAACAACATGGCGTTGTTAGTACGATCTGTAGCATTGTCCGGCTTAACCACGTGAAATTGTAGATAGTCTTTCACAATTCGCAGTATCCGTATATTCAAAATTAAATGGATTATTACCGTACTTCTACACATACAAACACCACCCCAATTATTAGGTTAACGACGTATAGTTCGGACAATGACAAACTCGGTATCTTGCGAGAAACGGAAGAATTCCGTGGAGGGTTAAAGCGGTCAAATGACTGGCTTCGTATGAGAATAACATATAACAATTCAAAATCTTACGCGAATTCCTAGCACTGATTAACTTCTGCGATGATAAGCTCATTGTACATCAATATTGCGGAAAAAATCATTTTTCAGAAGTTAACATTGAAATCAAGGTGTATCTTCCGTGTATCGGCACAGATTTACAGGGATAAATCATCGATCGCAGGTGGAGGCACAGTGGGATGTGCAATATGCAACCCCGACGTAAATTTTCAGTATCTTTATTGCCTATTTAAGAAGTTAATCTACGAATTGGAAGTCACCGCAGTTAAGGAAACGGAAAAGTAAGGCAGATCGTGCACAAGTAGTAGTACAGTGGTAGTACAAGATTCCGTGAACGCTCTGAACAGCCTCGAAATCCCAAATGGAACACACATGTGTCTCTGTAATTAGAGACATTATGAAGTGCTACAGCTAAGTAAGTGGCTACAATAATAAAAACTATGTGGTTTCCGGGGGCGTACTGGCCTATCTAATAGTCCGACGTTTTCAGTTTAGCCGAACTGGCAATGAACCCTCACTGTATCACTACTGACGAGATTTATCTGTCAACAATTTCTGAGTTGAATCAATAATAAGCCAGTAACAACTGGTAGATGCAGTGAGACTCAACCGAGAACATTAAAGGAGTTTATTACGGCTGCCTGCAAAGTTCACTTTTTGGAACAGAATCAGACGATACAGAACAACGGCTTCTTGTGTGTATGAAAAACTTGGGACATACTTATACTGGACAGTATTGTAAGAATGTTTTATCATCTGTACGGGTGAGTTTAGCTACCTTCAGCACACATACTGAGTGGCCAACATAAAACTGGCCCAGAAAATGAGCAAAAAGCACTAGTTTTACATAAAAGTGTAGAATGGATGTTCAATATACCGATGAGGATTTCTGATGCACAATGGCCTACGTTCTTCGAGTTCCCGTAAATGTACAGGCTGAACTACGCCTCATTCGAATGAATGAAAAATTAAGAATCTTGATTTTCGGATAGCACATCGCAGAGAAATTACCGGCGGAAATGAACTCTTGCAGTCTAGTCTGGAAGGCTGCCCTCAAGCAGAACGGGAGACTTTAAAGAATAGTAATACAGGTCCCTATTGGTAACTTGCTGTCACGCCCCTCTTTTAATTCGAACTTTCACAGATAACTGGCGTGAGATTTTTTCGGACTTCTCTGCAAGTTATATTTCACGTGAGCAATGTTTTTGGTGCTTGTATTCC
The DNA here is from genome assembly GCF_021461385.2 of Schistocerca piceifrons. Classification (NCBI taxonomy): domain Eukaryota; kingdom Metazoa; phylum Arthropoda; class Insecta; order Orthoptera; family Acrididae; genus Schistocerca; species Schistocerca piceifrons. The sequence goes on from NC_060149.1 coordinate 679,046,733, forward strand.
TTTAGATTGGTTTCTGATCACCTCTTTGCTATTTAAATTACGTCGCTACGAAATGTACGGAACGCTTACCGAAACAGTTATCTTTGCCACCCTGTTCTTCAAATACTGTTGAGTAACCAATTAAAACAAGTGAAGGCTATGAGAACGAAGTTGCTCGTGTCAACATACTTGGAGAATGTTTTTCTAAATCTCCTTGTTTCGTCAAATCTAGGCGAAATCTCACGCTTTTGACTATTATTTCCATTGTCCTTATCGGGAGCTACAGCCTAACGTGACTGCTGTTGAGACAGCCTTTTACAGAACGCAGAGGGCATATATTCGGTAGGTTTACGTCATCGTTACGTCACTGGTGCCACGGACTGTCAGCATCTGCGCTGATATTGCCACCACTCACGTAGGAGCATAAGCAATAATTCGATTCTCTTTGTATGTATATCAGGCTGGAGCTCTCCAAGAAACGAAAAGGCGAAAATATTGGACATTCTCGTGATGATCCACCTAACGCGCTATTTACTTTCCGCCGCTCCACTTCTAACGAAGCAAGTAGGGGCATGGAAGAAGAGGTGCAACATTCCTGGAGAGTGAGTAAGCGACTACATTGGTTAGTCCATCCCCACCGTTTTCGAATGCTGTGCAGGACGCCAACGGAACCTTAAAAATCGGGAACGTGAGAAATAAGCGGTCGCCGAGCACAGCCTTACAAAGGAAGAGACAGTAGAGTTTAATGAAGAGACAGTAGAGTTTAATGAAGCTAAAATCTTCTCCCATACTTCTACATACTGGGATTCCGTTATTAAAGAGGTAATAGAAATCAGAATGTGCGAGATCAATTTAACCCTTTCACTACCAGATTTTTTTAGTAGTGAAAAACATTAATGAGCGTTTATTTTAAGAAATTCCCTAGTCGGAACTAACAATATGAAAAAAATGTTTCCCACCGTTTCGTTTTCCAACGCGGGGAGGGATGGGACATTCACTGAGTTTTTCTGAAGTACCTCCACGGTTTCAGAAGACAACTGCGGAAAAACTGCAATAGAACAGTAAGCAGACACACCTCAGTGGATAGAACATCTCTGCCAAGTCTTAATACACATTACAAGTATTACATGTGGATATCGTTTATAATGCAGAAAATGTCAATATGTGCGTGCGTTTCATTGACACGAACTGTCCGGAAAGGCGGAACAGCAGCCCTCTTTAGAAAGTTCTTCATTGGGTTGACTACCTGAAAGAGCGAACTAATTTGATGTGATAATACGGAGCGGCTGATCTGTTTGCATTACGGATGGCACGACGTGCCAGACTTGATGCGGGCCGGGTGCGCGGGCCACGTACGGGCAAAATCGCGAACGCATCGGTTTTGCTCGGTCCTTCTCGAAAGTACTTTTCAGTTACATGAATGCATGGTGTCATAGAACTGATTCGCCTAGATGGGCAATGGTCCACATTCTACTGTGCGGATACACAACTACGTCAGATCTCCTGCGGGAATCTCAGAGTAGCGAGCATGGAGTCAATGGACAGGTGGCGCTCGGTGGGAATGTGGGTCGGTCACGAGGCCCGCCGAGACAGTTCCCGCAGTTGTGATAAACACTTTGAACCAGGTATGGTAGTGGTTAACGAGCCTGCCTAGTAAGCAGGAGATTCCAGGTTCGAGTCCTGGTGCAGTACACATTTTCCCTCGTCGCCGCTGATTCCGGGTAATGTCCCATTTCAGCTAACATCAGCAATCCCTTCTCTTTCCCTTCCTTTCTCCTCCCCTCCTCCCCCCCCCCCCCCTTAGTATCACGGTGCGGAATTTTTTGGTCGGCACAACTCTCTTCACTTCAGTAGAATCGTCGTGTCAGCGCTGTTTACCATTCGCTATTTGTTCGTGGTATGAAGGACATTCACATGTCCAGTGGTCGTCTGCACAAAAATGAACTCTACAGCGAACTGCCGACATAAGCATTTAAAAATGAATGGGAATGACAGAAGAGAGGAATGAAAATTCTCAGTATATATTATACAGTCGCCTAAGCGACTCCTACTGCAAACTTGCTATGAAACGGCGTAACAGTACCACGCAGAAGGAATTTAAAGGTTTAGTTGACAACGACAGAGCAGAAAATTACAACGATAACAGACGGGATTCATTTCTGTACATCAAGAAGTACGGTGTGCAAAATTTGCACACATGGAACACGTGAAACACGTGAAACGAACAGTAAAGTTTCTAAAGCCGCACACATCAGTCCACTGTCGGTTCCAAGAGTTATCGATGGAACTGAACCAGAAGTATGGCGACTATATATTACTACGAAGTACGTCGGTTAAGCCAGGGAACAAGACTGGAAGATTTTTCGATTTAAAATCCGCTATTATTGACTTTATGAAAGGAACGAAAGTTAGCACATCCGGAATGGATTGCAGACCTTGCATTTTAAGTGGACTATGCTTGATTTGATGTGGTTGCGTTTAAAAGGAAGATTGGATTGTAGAAGGGAGAAATTCTGAACACGGTGCAGCTCCTTAAGCATTTAAGAATATGTGAGGTCTGAATAATTCATTGCGGTCTTGAAAAAGTTACAACAGCAGTTTCCTAAACGTTTTAGAGATGTTATCGAAACCATTTGCTGTTGCAATCGAAAACACCCCTGGGCATGTGGAAATGTAGCTGCTTGATCTGCAGGGTAATTCCCATTTTATGAAAAAACCTTTTACGTCAAAACTGTGCAGGACGTCTACACTGCTTTCATTAGTCTCTATAATGAGGTTCGATTATGAAACTAAGTCAGTCCCGATTACGTGGAAATCTGAGAAAGAAAATCTATGAAATTGTCTGTGTGTGTCTGTCCATAGGTCGACAGTTTGTACTTGACTAAAATTTGTGTCTTCAGCGCACCAATAATAAATAATACTGAAAATTTGTTCCGTTTGTGATCCACGTTGTTGAGGAACTGCAATTGAAATTGTGACGCGTTCACATTTTTCCCCCTCTTCCCACTCCTCGCGGTCAGATAGAGTGACGTAGCAGAGCGAGGTTGAGCACTATGGCACTCGTGTTGGTATGGCTCGCGGGCCGAATTCTTGGTTTACATGTTCTGGCACGGCTGACCTATAGTGCACCTACGCTACGACATGTATTACGAATCTAAACTTGGAGAGATGCTCTACCCTCTGATATGCACCACATTTTTGAATTTCTTATAGTTTTCGTCTACCGTTATTCTGAACCTCTAGTGAAACATACACGTCTCATTGGTAGTCAAAGGGTTAACCAGGGATAGTGGATATAATTTTAGTAGTGCACTGAAGGGCGTTCTAAAAGCTGAGAAGATAGAGAGGTTCGCCATATAGTTTACGCTGCAAAGTGAGAGGTGGTGCCACCAACGTAGATCTTTTGCAGCATGACGTAATGGCGACAACCGCTGACCAATCATAAGCTGTCTATAGGCAATAAAAGGCCACTACAGCAGCAGCTGCGTCAGTCTGTTCCTTACAAGGACGATGGAGGTGATCGTCTAAGGCTCGAGGTTTTGCTTATATTTAACGCAGGAAGAAAATCGAGAATGTTTGATACAGGAGAAGAACTTTGACACATCAAACGAAGTTACAAGCTGCAGTGTCCCCAGTGTCCAGAGAGAGTACTTAGCGTTCACACTACAGTTAAGTATTTAAAGTTTCTAGTAACAAATTATTGTAAATTGTTGCTAATCTGTGTTGATATCATTTTACCGTAGCCGTTGTGTAACCGTATTTGCTACTGTGACAAGGCTGTATGGTTCCTGCGTGCACACAAGCCTCATCTTAATGGCAAATACTTTCGGTTGTACAGTTATTTCTTACTGTCACATTAGTATATTTAACACGAAATACATTTGGTTAACATAACACATATACAGCTTTCCGACAAATAACATGAATTTTACGTCGTACGCAAGGCGATAAATGATACGTTTATTTACTTGAACACTGTTGCATTAACACACACACTATGGGAAGATTTTTCCTGCTAAGCAACCTGTTTATGATGAGGCATCCGAACCGATGCTAAAGTGTCATCAACGTGCAAGAAGGTAACCCCAGATAGGGAACCTGGAATACAATGTCATGAGCACATGGTCCAATCGTCAAAGAAAACCACCGGCACCGTAATGGTAACAAGGTGAAGTTCACCCTAACGAACATGGAGGAGCAGCAGCAGCAGCAGCAGCAGCGAAGCCACTGCCAGGTGAAAGGCGAAGGTCCGTGAGTTCCTAGTCTGAAATCCGAGCAGCTGCAATTCGGCCAGACTTGAAGCAGAAAAGGCGGCTAACGAGGTGAGCTATTTACGCGGCGTAACTACTGGCAGAACCTGAGCTTCGTTTAACAACAGGGGTCTTCATCTCAGTCCATCACTTCAGTGACTTCAGCTAATTGGAATAAGACAGAATCTTATCGCACAATTACCGTGGAGTAGTAACAGTAGCCCCGGAAAAGGGGGGGGGGACTTTTTACTGGTTATGCAGAGAACTGAAAGTGTGTTTTCATTCCGAACCCGGATTTTCTGCTTATTCAGAGCTGAGTCACTCAAAGTATTCGCAAATATGAGCACACCTCCAGGTGTCAAACGATTTGGATGAAACTTGGTGGCTGTGTAGAGGAGTGATTTTAATGCAATATGTATTTTTTCGCTTTTTGCCCAATTTCAAGTTTCAGGAGTAAACAGCATCACGAAACGTAATTTGGCGTATTAAGTTCAGATGGAATATCTTTGAAACCATGACATATAAAAAATGTGTTTCATATAAAAGTTGAAAGATAATGAACGTTCTCTAAAGCTATATGATCAACTTTCGTAATAATTTGAAATTTTGCAAAATACTGAACCATTAATTAACTTTCAGAAATTAAAAACTTTTGTTAGAAAACAACTGAAGAAGCTCTCACACCACATACATTCATGTGTAATGAATCTGGTTTCTGAAATACCACTTTTGGAAAATAAGTTGCACACAATGTGCTGTCAGTATTTTCAACATACCTAATTAAAATATATATGTTCAAATGTGTGTGAAATCTTGTGGCATTTTGTTAACTAAAAATATTAGGTAACTAGTTATTCTGATACAAAATAATTACAAGTATTATCTGCAAATAAATGCTTGAAACTCACTGATTTTAGACCATGCGCACAAAATTAGCAAAATTTCTTCGCGTAGTACACACGACGGACAATACAGTATAAACCAAAATTCAGTAGGATTTTCAAATTGTGGTGGGTGATCTAAATGCACTGATTTGTACCAAGCATAGTTCAATACACTGAAATACCTCGGAGAAGAAAATTGATTATGTACTAGGAACTACAGCTTGGTTATATTGTTTCTGAAGATGAGACAGACATCATTCGACAGAATTAAATCTGAAAATTTTACAAATTTCTTCCAACATCGGAAGCTGCGTACGTCCAATGGCTGGACCTGTCCGCCGAGCCAACTGGAATCACCAGATGAACAAGCTACTTGTCCTCAGGTATGACGATCAAAGCGATTATTTCATACTGGCCACCCCTCTCTTTATAGTATTAACAGAAAGTAATGGAGCCCTTGGACTGAGAATTCGAGGATCTCTCTTTGAAGCCCCAAATGTTCTTGTGACAGCATAGAAATCTAGCAGGCTAACATGTGACCACATCGAAAGATTTTGTATTACTTTTCTTTATCAGAGCGCAAGAAAAATATGTATTACTGATAGACTCTTCGGATGTTCAGTGTGACAACTGTTTTCAGCGTTGGAGCTAGTTCGTCTCGTGATCCCAAATGGTTCGACGGCACATAGCATTCGATGTTCGAAGAACGTTGTTATACATGCAAGAGGAATCTGTGTTCTGAAAAATAATGCCTCCGAATTATTATGTGTGAAGTCTTAAAGCTTCACTTTCATAGTGAGGAAGCAGTGCAAGCAGAGGTGAGGTTGTGGCTCCGGCAAAAAAGTAAAACATTCTCAAGTGACTATCAACAAACTGGTCTCTAGTTGTAAGAAATGGGTTACTCGCCTGGGTGTCTATGTTGAAAAAGAAATAAGCAAGCACAAAGCCCGAAGATGTAGCATATTACTAACGTTTGCTTTATTTTAAGAGCTTTAAGAGTTTTCACATAAGCAAATTCGGCGGCATTACTTTTAGGCAGTTCCTGGTATGTATGAAACACACTACTGGCCATTAAAATTGATACACTAAGCAGAAGTGCAGATGATAAGCGGGTATTCATTGGACAAAAATGGCTCTGAGCACTATGGGATTTAACATCTGAGGTCATCAGTCCCCTATTAATTGGACAAATATATTATACTAGAACTGACATGTGATTACATTTTCATGCAATTTGAGTGCATAGATCCTGAGAAAGCAGTACCCAGAACAACCACATCTGGCCGTAATAACGGCCTTGATACGCCTGGGCATTGAGTCAAACAGAGCCTGGATGGCGTGTACAGCACCAGCTGCCCATGCAGCTTCAACACGATACCACAGTTCATCAAGAATAGCGACTGGCGTATTGTGACGAGCCAGTTGCTCGGCCACCACTGACCAGACGTTTTCAATTGGTGAGAGATCTGGAGAATGTGCTGGCCAGGGCAGCAGTCGAACATTTTCTGTATCCAGAAAGGCCCGTACAGAACCTGAAACATACGGTCGTGCATTATCCTGCTGAAATGTAGGGTTTCGCAGGGATCGAATGAAGGGTAGAGTCACGGGTCTTAACACATCTGAAATGTAACGTTCACTGTTCGAAGTACCGTCAATGCGAACAAGAGGTGACCGAGACGTGTAACCAATGGCAACCCATACCATCACGCCGGGTCATACTCCAGTATGGCGATGACGAATACACGCTTCCAATGTGCGTTCTCCGCGATGTCGCCAAACACGGATGTGACCATCATGATGCTGTAAACAGAACCTGGATTCATCCGAAAAAATGACCTTGTGCCATTCGTGCACCCAGGTTCGTCGTTGAGTACACCATCGCAGGTGCTCCTGTCTGTGATGCAGCGTCAAGGGTAACCGTAGCCATGGTCTCCGAGCTGATACTCCACGCTGCTGCAAACGTCGTCGTGCAGGTGGTTGTTGTCTTGCAAACGTCCCCATCTGTTGACTCTGCTGCACGATCCGTTACAGCCATGAATATAAGATGCCTGTCATCTCGACTGCTAGTGATACGGGGCCGTTGGGATCCAGCAAGGCGTTCGGTATTACGCTCCTGAACCCACCAATTCCATATTCTGCTAACAGCCATCGGATCTCGACCAACGCGAGCAGCAATGTAGCGATACGATAAACCGCAATTGCCATAGGTTACAATCCGACCTTTATCAAAGTCGGAATCGTGATGGTACGCATTTCTCCTCCTCATCAACGGCAACGTTCACCGGGCAACGCCGGTCAACTGCTGTTTGTGTCTGTTGGAAACTTTCCTCGTGGCAGCACGTTGTAGGTGTCGCCACCGGCGCCAACCTTGAGTGAATGCTCTGAAAAGCTAATCATTTGCATATTACAGCATCTTCTTCCTGTCGGTTAAATTTCTCGTCTGTAGCACGTCATCTTCATGGTGTAGCAATTTTAATGGCCACTAGTGTATGTTAAATATATGTGACAAACGGATATGCGGGCGAAGCCGTGGGTAAAAAAGCTAGCATTTTGTAACACTTGTCAATGACGTGAATGAGAAAGATGACAGATCAACAGAAGGCGCTCATTTGAAGACACGAGCCTCTGGTTGCATGTCGGGCGATTTTGCGCAATGGTGGCTTGTTGGGATGGGAAGTGAGCGAGGCCGTTGTGTACAAACTCTGTCGAGACAGCATCGATATTCGTGCAGTTTCGACCTTATCAGGAAACTCAACAGATACAAATTATTCTACTTTTTGCGTTCTGAAGCCATGGTGCAACTGAATCAATGTGTTAGTGTGGAGATTATTATGCGCTAGTTTCACAAATGTGTGATTAATTTAAAATCACAACCTGTTTCGAGAGGATATCAAGTTGTTAATGGGATCGTGTCTTCCAGAAACATGTTGTGCTAGACTAAATAAATCAAATTTTGACGACTAAGGCTTCGTAATTTTCGTGTTGTTAAATTTTTCTGTCATTCTTCTGGGAGGAGGAACGTGCGTACGACTTCAAATCGGGTTGGCAACCTGCGAGGAGCTACTGAAGCAGTCCACTGAAGTCAATAGCTGAAGAAAGGCCACTGGCTTTCGTTGTGCAGCAACAGCGAACTTGGAGACGGATACTGTTAGACAGGCGATACAGGAGACATGTCTTGCGGTCATCTGCGTGAACAATAAGCCTTTGCTTCCGTCGCAGGGTCCGTAAGGCACAGAGTTCGCTGTCGCCACAGAAAACCACGCTACGATATGAAGGTATACCCTCCGGCGTAACAAAACCCTTGAGCGACTGTTCCTCTGATTTCTCCAACACTCATCGGATGTCTGTGCGTTTTATCATAATCTTGCACTGAAATGGATTAAGAATATATGCAGTTATTACCAAAATTCCTGGGTTCACCATTCGTTTGCGTCACCCGCCCAAATAAAAGATTGTGTCTTTCTTCCCTTTATTGATCTTGCAGTTCTGGAAACGATCCACGGTTGCAATGCTGCTGTAATGCGCTGCAACTAAGATCGAACCTATGCCTTGCTATCGAAAGTAAAACAGAAAAAGTATTTCTACTTCAATTAATGTGTACGGCTACTCTTTAAGATGAAGTGTACAGTTCTTTAAATCTGACGACAGTGTTTTATGCAATTATTTCAGATAGACGTATGGGCCCAATAGTTGCTACGAGTAATTAACTGATCTCGGGCGAAGGCTGCCAACACATTTACCCAATGTGGGGATAGCACCAATGGGGAAAAATAGTCGACAGTGAATCGTAGCGATCGCACTAAACAGAAAATTCGAATCTGGGTGCCAGTGTGGCACACATTTTCAACTGTTGGCACATATTCATTACACTGCAGGTCTATCAGTGCCATTACATCTTTTTAATGTTATCCCATCGATCCATATATTACCTTAATTTCCGTACAACGTGGCTGCACGATATGAATCCACGTCAGTGTGACCGAGCCAGGTGACACAGAAGAACGTCACTGCGTTTGCTCTGGCAAAGGTTTTTCCTTAATCGCTCAACACCGTGACGCTTCGTTTGAAAATGACAAGGTCAATTTTCTTTTGCAACGCGAGGGTGCACTCACTCTCCGGTGACTTCATCGTAGACGTCGAGTTAAGCCATCATGTTTCTTTAACATTTAACACGGTAACAAATTTATTTTATTCCTCCTCGAACCCAGAATTAACAGTCAACGTTTAACTTTTTTTTTAAGTTGTCGTGAAAAACATGTGTCGTATATGTCTACATGTAATTCATTATTACTACAGGTTTTGGTTAATAACCAGGATCACAGTATCTGTATCTACCATAAAACCATGAAAACAACCAGAACGCACAGAGTATAATCAACTACACACTAAGTGGTATAAATTAATACTTATACAAGCGCGTGTATCATTTATGTATTATGTCGTATCAGTATAGCAGTTGTGTCAATACAGCACTATCAGAACTGCTGAACTGAGAAGAACAAACAGGCGTATCTACTTAAGTAGTATTGTATTAAATGTGAAAGAACTGTCATACCTGATGGTCACCTAACTGTAAGCAAATCAACGCGTAACCGATGTATTTGAGGATTATCAGCCTCAAACTAAACTTATCTGTTAGGCAATTTAGAATCTACAGAGGTTACTAATTTATATCACATGCCGCGTGTTCCCGTCTGCGTGTGAAGGCTAATCCTTGGAACTTTTGTAGGAATTTTTATACGATTTTCACAGACAGAGTGAATGATGATTACGGTTTGTGTATATCATTCATTAACGCTACAGCAGATAAGTCTTCTGGCAATAGATACATACTGCTACTCGTGTGAGGCCGGGGCAGGTCGCTAGTTTCAGATATTTTCACGTACTATTTCTGTTTGAACTCTCTGTTTTCAAACAATGTAAACTGCGAGCGATATCTTTTATTACCAGACGTTCACTCTTTAGTTGACTGCGACAAAACAACAAACGTACAAAGATCTTGCGGAGTATTTATAGTCTGACGCCGCTGCAATTTCTTTTTAAATTAGAACTAGAATGGATTACGTTTGAAACATGGCTTAATTATTTCGTTTCATTTTGGCTTCCAAAGCCTAAAATCATATCCAATAAGCGCTGTGTCTTTTGTAAGTTACTCTTAAGAGGCAGCGCCGATCTTCAGGAATGAAGACGAATGAACTTCAGATTTCTTAAAAAAACCATCACGTGCTATTACTAGTTTGGGTTACTACGCAGTTTTTGGTTGATTAATTATTATAAGATGCACTGTGGTAATAACCTCAAACCACCACAACGCAATGCGGGAAAGTAGCATACTTACCTAGTTAATTATCTACAACAGCTTCTTTAGATACAATTCTAGTCAATTAGTGCACAGAACTGATCCAAATCATTGTCTGAAACTTTCGAGAAATCATTCATAAATCTCTGCATCGTAAGTAAAGTTGACTAAAATAACGACTCCATAATTTCATGTTACAATCTGTTAACGTCCGTACTTCATTCGAGAGTCTCCCTTCACGTTCAAGAATCAAAATAAAATTAACATCTGCGACTAGAAGCGAGTATGGTACGTTGTTTTTTTTGGTATCTCACTACAGAATTCTAATATACTCTAAAAGCAGGATGTGAAGTTTCAGTACAGTTATACCAGAGGTCCTTTTGTACCTCCAAATGACGTGAAATAAAGAGTATTACAGGAGTCCTAGTGTCTAAAAACTAGTGGAACCGTAAATGAAGAAATAGAAGATAACCCACGTTCATTCTCTCTCCCCCCCCCCCCCCTCCCTACCGACGACACAAAAATTCTGGTAAATATCTGTCACTAGTTTCTCCTCAATTCTGGAACACTTCGTGGAAACAGCTCCGTTCTCTACAAATAAATTGGTAACAGAGCAGGCTGTTAAATTTGAAATAATTATATCATGCACCATATGTGTACGTTGAGGAATACTTTAAGAGTAAACCATTAACTGACAATTTCATTGAAGTAGTTCAAACTTAAAACAGTTACAATCTATATTCCAATGAAAAAAATACATCTACTTACTTAGTACTGCAGCAGTAACGTGAGCCCACTTACCTAGAAAAAGAAGAAGATTCTCTTGTATTAACTGTTCCTCAAACATTGTTCATTTTTATTATATTTCAATACAGTAAAATGCTCAAGAGAAACCCACTGACTTCATTTTTAACCGTAACTATAACGTTAAGAATACTGTGTTAATTGGTGTCAAGGACCATTACTACGAGCGTCAGGGTTTTAAAATGTCGAAAAATTCTTAACAGTTATTTCCAGTCAGACAACTTCTGTGGTATACGTTAAAAGCGACTTTCTTTTAAACTGATGGTGGATTCCTTGCAGAACATATAACCCGTTTTAAATTATTGCCAAGTTTTTCTTGCTATATGATTACCTCGTGTGAGGTAGGAAAGTACTAATTCGTGCCATTAAATGCCTTTTTGCGGAACTAAAATGTGATCTTTCGGTTAACGATAAGTCTCGTCCTGCCACAACAGACGCCTCACTAAATGCGTTTATCATAACAGTATTCGCTAAGCTCAAGTTGGTTATTCTCTAAGAGTAAAGTCGAAAAATACTTCATGTGACAAATATTGAGTTTAAATTAACATTATCACAACCAGAGAGAATTTCGTATCTATTGTTATCGGTAACTACTGTCACGAATACAGACGATAGTAATATTCACATAAACATAGACAAAAAAATTTAAAAAATTTTACTCATACAGAGCAAAATGACTATTCATACATCGACAGACGGGAAGTTAATTTTCAGGAGTGCTATTAAGAACGGATGAAGAATGCCAAATGACGGAAGAATGTAAAAGCCGACACTTTAATTCCTCTTAATACAGGTATATAACACCTTGTGTTCACCGTATCCTGTAGCCTGTATTTCACTGTATATAAATAAATACGGGTGCTTGGGCGGACGCTGATAATTGCGCTTCAAAATTATCAACGACAAAAGCGGCAGCGACGACGACGACGACGACGAAAACAATAAATCACATTTTACATTAAACCGCATGGTATATTTCGGTTGCAATTCAAAATATAGAATAAAATCAGTTTCAGTTAATTTTACCTATTTGAGAAATCCTACTGAGCGGTAGACGAGGTTAATGAAACAAACAATGGATAAATTAGCAGAATAAAAATTAACGTAGTAATTTTAAATCCAGATGATTTTATGGAATCTGAAGCAATAAATGTTGCACGTAATAGTTCAAGACAAACCAGGACAGTAAAATTACGATGTTGGTCTTTTGTTAACTATTGGTTATCTCTGGGAAACAATGGTCACGGTCTACATTTCCCGCTAATAGCTTGACTGGGGTCTACGCCTCAGCCACTGTTGATCAGATTTTACGGAAGCAGCAGCAGCAGCAGTTGTATACTCCCTCGACCCACCACTATCCATTACGTTTCCTGCCAATCAGATACCAGCCGAAAACAACAACAACAGCTGTCATTATTTGACAGTTTATCCCAATCGATCTATTGTTATTCACTGTCTTTCCCAGTCTTCCCCAAACACTTACACAGAATTATTAAGTTTCTCAGTTCTGGTACTACACAGTTACATTGTTACTATGTAATCATGAAAACCACATCTAATTACTAAACTTAACAAAGCCATAGTAACATTAATACAGAGATTGACAAGAAGAAATTTTCACCACGCTGTAAGAAACACCTTCGCGAGAAGCTATGTGCGGAACGTGGGACAGGATACTTTGAGGGTGCTTACATCCGCATACAACGCTCTTTAATGCTAACACGTCACATGCCTTACTTCTGTTATCTACAAGAAAAGGATTACACCGGGACTGGGTGACCATTCCACTACACACAACCATCATAGCAGTGCCCGGCAGTGCGTTAACCTACAGCTGCGTCTACGTGACTACTCTACAATTCACAAGTGAATGCTTGGCAGACGGTTCATAGAACCATTATCAGGCCATTTCTCGACCATTCCACTTTCGAATAGCAGGTGGGAAAAATTAACACCTAAATATTTTCGTGTAAGCTTTGATTTATTTTATAACGATGGTCATGTACCTCAAGTATCTGAGAGTAAACTTCTAGTTTTCTTCATTCTGGGGAGAAACCTGAGGATTAAAATCCTTTGTTTTAGCATGTGCCACTCGAACTCTTGTGTCATATCCCGGACACTCTTTTCCCTGTTTCGTGATAATACAAAGCGAGCTGCCCTTCTCCGAACTTCTGCAATATCCTCCCCATCTATCTTCATCCACATCAGTAACTTCGCAAGCCACCTGACATTGTGGGGCGGAGGTACTTCTGGTACCACTAACTCATCACCCCCCATCCTGTTCCACTCGCCAGTGACGCGTGAGAAGAAGAATGATAGTTGGCAAGACTGCGTATTAGCCCCTTACTCGAATTTCCTCACTGTTGTCATTTCGCAAGATGTATGTCAAAGGAAGCAGCATGTTGTCCGAATATTCTCAGGAAGTACTCTTTCGAAATTTCGGTAATGAACATCTCCGTGATACACAACGCCTCTCCTGTAACCTCTACCACCGGAATTCGTTAAGCACCGACCAAATGACCCCGTGATGAAACGCGCTGCTCTTCGTTGGTTCTCCTCCCTATCTCCTACTCGTATCCCTCCCTCCCCCCCCTCTCTCTCTCTCTCTCTCTCTCTCTCTCTCTAACCTGATGAACAGTAGTAAAGAATGGTTCGGACAAGCGCCTTGTAAGTTTCACCTGTCGTGGCTGACTGACATTTCCTTCACATTCTTCTTAGGTTTGCATCTGGTTTTCAAAATATTTGTTTGGTCTGATCATTCCACTTAAAATCGCTTTAGATAGTTACTTCTGAATATTTTATGATACTGTTTCCAGCAATTTGTCATCAATACTGTAGTTTTACATTAGTGGATTTCTTTTCCTAGGCAAGCACAATACGTAAAATTTCTTCAAGGTCAGTGTCAACCGCCAGAGCCTGCGCCATCCACTAAGGCTTTTTAAGTAAACGTTACTGCCTTATCGCGGTTGCTACCTTCTTATAGACAACCGCATTATCTGTGAAGAATCTAAAGAGCTTCCAACGCTCTCTACTAGATCGTTTGTTGTTGTTGTTGTTTTTTTCAGTACAGAGAGTGGTTTGACGCAGCTCTCCATGCTATTCTATCCTCTCCAAGCCTCTTCATCTCCTAGTAACTACTACAACCTACCTCCTCCTCCTCCTCCTAAATCTGCTTACTGTATACATCTCTTGATCTCCCCCTACGATTTTTACCCCCCACGCTTTTTCAAGTCCTTTGCTGTCTCTGAGGTTTGCAGATGACATTGTAATTCTGTCAAATTCTTCATTTCTTCTCCCTTGACTTTAATTGCTATTCCAAATTTTTCTTGTGTTTCCTTTCCGGTTTGCTCAATATACAGATTGAATAACATTGGGGATAGGCTACAACCCTGTCTCACTCCTTTCGCAACCACTCCTTTACCCCTCGTCTCTTGTAACTGCCGTCTGGTTGCTGTAGAAATTGTAATTAGCCCTTGGCTCTTTGTATTTTACCCCTGCTATCTTTAGAATTTGAAAGAGTATTCCAGTCAGCACTATCAATAGCCTTCTCCAAGTCTACAAGTGCTATAAATGTAGGTTTGCCTTTCTTTGATCTATCTTCTAAGAGAAGTATTGACTCGCATGTTTCTACAGTTTTCCGAAATCCGAACTCATCTTCCCAGAGGTCGGCTTCTACCGGCTTACCATTCTTCTGTACAATATTCGTTGTAGTATTTTGCAACCGTGCCCTATTAAACTGATAGTTCGGTAATTTTCACACCTGTCAGCACCTCCTTTCTTTGGAATTATAGTCTTCTTTCAGTCCGAGGGTATTTCGTCTGTTTCTTGCATCTTGCTCACCAGATGGAAGAGTTTTGTAATGGCTGGTTCTCCCAATGCTATCAATTGCTCTAAATAATGTTGTCTACTCTACTGCCTTGTTTTGACGTAAGTCTCTCAGTGCTTTATCAAATTATTCACGCAGTATTGTATCTCCCTTCTCATCTTCATCTACCTCCTATTCCATTTCTATAATATTGCCCTCTAGTATATCTCCATTGTATAGACTTTCTACATACTCCTTCCACCCTTCTGCTTTCCCTTCTTTGCTTAGAACTGATTTTCCATGTACGCTCTTTATGTTCATACAGGTGTTTCTCTTTTCTCCAAGGATCTCTTCCCCTACTAACCGCCCCCCTCCACACACACACACACACACACACACACACACACACACACACACACACACACACACACACAAAAACCATGGACCTTGCCGTTGGTGGGGAGGTTTGCCTGTCTCAGCTATACAGATAGCTGTAACCTATGCGCAACCACAACGGAGGGGTATCTGTTGAGAGGCGAGACAAACTTGTGCTTCCTGAAGAGGGGCAGCAGCATTTTCAGTAGTTGCAAGGGCAACAATCTGGATGACGGACTGATCTGGCCTTGTAACACCAATAAAAACGGTGTTGCTGGGCCGATACTGCGAACGGATGAAAGCAAGGGAAGCTACACCCTAATTTTTCCCGAGGGAATGCAGCTCTACTGTATGGCTGAATCATGACATCCTCTTGGGTAAAATATTCCTGAGGTAAAACAGTCCCCCATTTGAATCTCCGGGTGGGGACTCCTCAGGAGGACGTCATTATCAGGAGAAACAAAACTGGCGTTCTACGGGTCGAGCGTGGAATGTCAGATCCTTTAATCGGGCAGGAACGTGGATAAGCTCCTATGAACAGCATAGTGAACGCAGTATTGTAGCCAAGACAACCACGAAGCTGACAGCCACACAGTAGTACAAGTCTATATGTCAACTAGCTCCGCAGATGAGGAAGAGATTGAGGAAATTGAGGAAATATATGATGAGATAATTGAAATTGTTCACATAGTTACGGGAAACGAAAATTTAATTAGTCATGGGAGACTGGAATTTGATAGCAGGAAAAGGAAGAGAAGGGAAAGTAGTAGGTGAATACGGACTGGGAGAAAGAAATAAAAGAGGAGGCCGCCTGGTAGAATTTTGCACATAACGTAATTTAATCATAGCTGACACTTGGTTTATGACTCATAAAAGGAGGCTGTATATGTGGAAGACACCGGAAGGTTTCAGATTGATTATATGTTGGTAAGACAGAAATTTTGGAACCAGGTTTTAAACTCTAAGACATTTCCAGGGGCAGATGTGGCCTCTAACCACAATTTATTTTTAATTAACTTCAGATTAAAACTGAAGAAACTGCAAAAAGCAGAAATTTAAGGAGATGGGACTTCGATAAACTGAAAGGACCAGAGGTTCTAGAGAATTTCACAGGGAGCATTAGGGAACGACTGACAAGAACAAGGGAAAGGAATATAGCAGAAAAAGAATGAGTAGCTTTGAGAGATAAAATAGTGAAGGCAACAGAGTATCAAGTAGTTAAAAAGACGGGGGCTAGTAGAAATCCTTGGGTGACACAAGGGATACTGAATTTAATTAATTTAAGGAGAAAGTATATAAATGCAAAAAAATGAAGCAGGCGAAAGGGAATACAAACATTTAAAAGATGACATCGACAGGAAGTGCAAAATGGCTACGCAGGGATGGCTAGAGGACAAACGTAGAAGCATATATCGCTAGGGGTCAGATAGATGCTGCCTTCAAGAAAATTGAAGAGACTTTTGGAGAAGAGAGAACCACCTGTATGAAAATCAAGAACGTTTACAGACATTATAAATAGTAATTGTCCTATCACACTTCCTTGGGGTATTTCGGATTCCGTAAGTCAAGGAACACGGCATCAACCTGAGGTCTTTTGTCTACAGCTTTATGGGTCTCATGGAGGAACAGAGCGAGCCGAGTTTCGCAATACCTCTGTCTGCAGAATCTATGTTAACTTTATACAAGAGATCTGTGTTCTCCAAAAACTTCATACTTCTTGAGTATAAAAGATGTTCCATAATTCTGCAACAGGCTGAAGGTAACAATATAGGCCTATAATTATGTATACCTACCCGACGACCGTTATTGATAAAGGGAATAGCCTGCGCTTTTTCCAGTCGCTAGGTACCGTTTGTTGCTCCAGTGAACTATGATAAACCGCTGCTAAAAGGTGAGCAAGTGCATTCGCCATGATCTTCGTAGAATCTTACAGTTATCTCGTCTGGTCCTGAAGCCTTTCCACTACTAAGCGATTGTAGTTGCTTTTCTATTCTGCAGTCGGTTATCTCAATATCTGCCATTTCCAAAAGGAGCGGCCGTATTACGATCTTCCACGGCGAAACAATTTCGGAAGATCGAATTCAGTATTTCGGGCTTCTCTCTCTGATTTTCCGTTTCGGAGCCTGTGTTGACACTGAGTGACTGAGTAGATGATTTTGAACCGTTGCTAATTTTACGTAAGACCAAAACCTCTTAGGGTTTTTAATCAGATCGAGTGACAAAATTTATATTCAAAATCATTGAACACTCTCTCATTGCTCTTCAGCATTTATATCAGCTAAATTTTGACTTCTCTCGAATCTACGACGTAGCTCTCTTTGATTACGTAGCGGTTTTCTAAGACGTCTATTAAAGCATGGTGAGCCCTTCCCACCAGTTAAAAAAATTACTCGGAACATAGGGAATATACAATACTGGCCATTAAAACTGCTACACCAAGAAGAAATGCAAATGATAAAAGGGTATTCATTGGACAAATATATTATACTAGAACTGACATGTGATTACATTTTCACGCAATTTGGTTGCATAGACCCTGAGAAAGCAATACCCAGAATAACCACCTCTGGCCGTAATAACGGCCTTGATACGCCTGGGCATTGAGTCAAACAGAATTTGGATGGCGTGTACAGCTACAGCTGCCCATGCAGCTTCAACACGATACCACAGTTCTTCAAGAGTAGTGACTGACGTATTGTGACGAGTCAGTTGCTCGGCCACCACTGACCAGACGTTTTCAATTGGTGAGAGATCTGGAGAATGTGCTGGCCAGGGCAGCAGTCGAACATTTTCTGTATCCAGAAAGGCCCGTACAGAACCTGCAACTTGCGGTCGTGCATTATCCTGCTGAAATTTAGGGTTTCGCAGGGATCGAATGAAGGGTAGAGTCACGGGTCTTAACACATCTAAAATGTAACGTTCACTGTTCGAAGTACCGTCAATGCGAACAAGACGTTACCGAGACGTGTAACCAATGGCAACCCATACCATCACGCCGGGTCATACTCCAGTATGGCGATGACGAATACACGCTTCATATGTGCGTTCGCTGCGATGTCGTCAAACACGGATGGGACCATCATGATGCTGTAAACAGAACCTGGATTCATCCGAAAAAATGACGTTTTGCCATTCGTGCACCCAGGTTCGTCGTTGAGTACACCATCGCAGGCGCTCCTGTCTGTGATGCAGCGCCAAGGGTAACCGCAGCCATGGTCTCCGAGCTGATAGCCCATGCTGTTTCAAAAGTCGTCGAACTGTTCGCGCAGATGCTTCTTGTCTTGCAAACGTCCCCATCTGTTTACTCTGGGATCGAGACGTGGCTGCACGATCCGTTACAGCCATGCGGATAAGATGCCTGTCACGCCCTCGACTGCTAGTAATACGAGGCCGTTGGGATCCTGCACAGCGTTCCGTATTACCCTCCTGAACCCACCGATTCCATATTTTGCTAACAGTCATTGGATCTCGACCAACGCGAGCAGTAATGTCGCGATACGATAAACCGCAATCGCGATAGGCTACAATCCGACTTTTATCAAAGTCGGAAACGTGATGGTACGCATTTCTCCTCCTTACACGAGGCATCACAACAACATTTCACCAGGCAACGCCGGTCAACTGCTGTTTGTGTATGAGAAATCGGTTGGAAACTTTCCTCATGTCAGCACGTTGTAGGTGTCGCCACCGGCGCCAACCTTGTGTGAATGCTCTGAAAAGCTAATCATTGCATATCACAGCATCTTCTTCCTGTCGGTTAAATTTCGCGTTTGTAGCACGTCATCTTCGTGGTGTAGCAGTTTTAATGGCCAGTAGTGTAAAACGATGGTTTTGAATTTTTTTCATGTGTGTTCCACATCTTCGTCCTAAGCACTGAATACTCTGCTAATAAATAGATACATATATACTCTGCAAATACATACTCCCCTGCAAAAAACAGATACGCCCCTGCAAAAAACAAATATTCCTCAGCAAAAAGCAAATACTCCTCTGCAAATTTCATCCTGTTACTCTGGCAAAGACAAAATATTCTCCCACCTTTCTTAACATTATTTATAATATATTAGTCATAGCTGCTATCAAAGCCTTATATAATGACTGACACCTTCCTCTACGTTAACTGATTCGATAACTTTTGGGACTGTTTGTTGTTAGGTGGTCTAAGACGTTACATTCTCGAGTTGGTTCTCGATCTGCTTGAAGTAATTTTTGGAGAAGTTAGTCAGAGTAATATCACACGAACCCAGTACGTTTTCCTCGACGGCGATTATTCATCAGGGACAAGGTTATCGTCAGGAGTCCCCAGGGTCGTGTGATAGGACTGCTCTTATCCTCTATACAGAAATGATCTGGTGGACAGAGAGAGCAGCAATTTACGGCTGTGGTGTATGGTAAAGGGTCGTCATTGAGTGACTGGAGGAATATAAAAGATGACTTTTATGTTACACAAAAATTTTAGTTGGTGTGATGAATGACAGATTGCCGTAAATGTAGAAAATGTAGGTTAACGAGGATAAGTAGGACAAACAATTCTGTAACGTTCGCATAAAGCACTAGCAGGATGCTGCTTAACACTGTCACGTCGATTATATATTGTCGCTTAAAGTTGCAAGAAGATATCAAATGAAATGTGTACGCCAGTCTGGTGGTGTACGGAAAGTGAATAGCAGACTTCGGTTCATTGAACAGATCGGCTTA
This sequence comes from Schistocerca piceifrons, assembly GCF_021461385.2. Lineage (NCBI taxonomy): Eukaryota > Metazoa > Arthropoda > Insecta > Orthoptera > Acrididae > Schistocerca > Schistocerca piceifrons. The sequence goes on from NC_060149.1 coordinate 679,066,827, forward strand.
AAGGAAGACATCGAAACAGTTCTAAGGCGTCCTACTAGACTTTTTACCGGTAGGTTCTATAAGCACGCAGGTGTAACGCAGATGCTTCGTGAACATAAATGGGAAACCCTGGAGAGGAGACGACGCTCTTTTCGCCAGGTATTAATGCGGCAATTTAGAGAACCGGCTGTTTAGGTCGACTACAGAACGATACCACTGCTGCCAACGTCCATTTTCGGACCACGAAGATAAGATACGAGAAATTCGTGCAGGTTCTACCACCTTTAGACAGTCTTTCTTCCCTCGCTCAATTTGCAAGTGGAACAGAAAACGAAATGACTACTTGTGGTACGTATTAACTTCTGCCACGCACATTACGATGGCTTGCGGACTATGTAAGGAGATATAGATTTCTCTGGCACCAGTTTTGATACCATGACTCTCCCAACCCTTGTTCGGCGATTTGATGTCACCCTCAATGGCAATGGCATGATCAGGATCTCGTAATGATCACATGCCTGGAAGTTGTAGCCCTGAAGATTACGGGGAGGGCAGTCTCTTTAGTAGATCTGTTGGACCCTCTCAGTCTTCTGCCAACAAAACGCAAGCTCTTGTTCGCCTTTCATCGCAAATTCTGTGAGACTGTACCAGTTTCAATTGTTCGTAGTTGTAATCCGAAATACTCAGTTGAATCGACAACTTTTAAATTTACATGATTTATCGTCTAACCTAATTTCAACGTTTTTTGTGCTCATGTGGAGAAACACACACTTTTTATTGTTAGCGTCAGTTGCCACTTTTCGCACCATACAGATGTATATCGAAATCTTTCATGTTGACCTTCTGATGAATTCATTAGACAGTAAACGACAGCATCGTCTGAAAATAATCCAAAAGGGCTGCTTGAAGCGTCTTCTAAATTGTTTATATGGCTCAGAAGCAATGAACTTCCCTTGAAACTTCCTTGGGGAACGTCACATATCAATTCTGTTTCAACAGATGAGTTCCCCTCAATTAATACGAACTGTGACCTCTCTGAGAGGAAATAACGAATGCAGTCACACAGCTGAGATGATAACCCATAGATAAGTATTTAACTACTAGCCTCTTGTGAGGAATGTGTCTGAAGTCTTCTGGATATCTAGAAATACAGAATCAACATTTGATATCCCCCTAGCGGTAGCACTCAGTTCGTGTGAACGAAGATCCAGTTGTGTTTTGTAAGATAGATTATTTTTTAATACGAGCTAGTTATGTATCAACAGATCGTTTTCTTCGAGGCATATCATAGTGTTCGAACACAGTGTATGTTCCAGAATCCTACCGCAAATCGACGTGAATGATACGGGTCTGTAATTCAGTGGATTACTTTCCATTTCTTGTCTGTAGTGTTGCAGTGTTTCTACAACTATCTAATCATTAGGAAAGGATCTCTCATATAGCTAGCGGCTCTACATGATTGCTAAAAATGTAGCTATTTCATCTGCATACTTCGAAAGGAAAGTAACTGTCGATATTAAGTGGTCTAAATTGCTTCCTTACACCCAGGTTATCCACCTCCAAATTTCTCATGTTAGCACCTGTTCTTGATTCTAATTCCGACTACTTACTGCATCTGCTTTGGTAAGAGAATTTTGGAAAGCCATGTTTTACTTCTCCACTTCAGTGGCATTGCGATCTATAGTATTACCATTACTATCATGCATTTCATCGGCCGCCTAACCGCTACATTCAAGGCATTATACGTGGTTTGGCTTATGTAAGGCAAATAGGACATGGGTTTTCCTTCCGTGCATTTGGTGTAAAACGCGAAACTTCTAAGTACAGGGAAATGTGGTATTTGCATTAATATGCTGTTCGCAGCGAGAGTCCTACACTGCATAGGGAATAAAATGGACGATCTCATTAGCGTACACTAGAACCGATGACTGAAGTTACAGTTCGACTGAAATTACTTGTTAGTTAACAATTCAAGCAGAGTTCCATCAATCAGACATCTCTTAGGCAGACAGCAGAGCACAGCAAGGCGTTCACTCCGCTCTAGAACAAGCTGGCTAAATCTAATTATCATATGCTAAATACTTGCCCCGAGGTTCACTACAAATTTACGAAGGGTGTTTAGTAAGCAATGCAACACATTTTTTCCCCTCGGCCACTTTAGGTTGAAAAAATTGCTGAATTTGTTGTGGGACATCATGGAATATTCCGGCTTCAGCTCCCACAGTTTCATTAAGTTCCGATAGGTGGCGTCGCTATAGGTACCTTCAAAAAGGAATCTGTAACGGAGGTCCGTTCCAACAGAGCATCGTAGATACGGAGACCTGGCAGTGAATGAAAGCACGGCGAGTCTTCTGGTGAGGCGTCGGTCATCATCGCAAAACGGTCGCGCAAACCTTTTTTTTTGTGGTTTTAGGACGCAAAACTTCTATGGTCATTAGCGCCCAGCCCGTGACTTAGGAAACAGGAAAAAACCGAAATTTAAAACCAGCAGCAATGGGAACAAAGTCATAAAATTTGAGAAACTAAAAGCAGAAGGAATGCTTAAAAATCCACTACAGAAAGGGGTTGGTTGTCCCCAAAAAAAGCTTCAAATGACTGAAGTCATTTCACTGTCACTAATAAACTGGAGAACGCGGTCGGCTGAGCGCGTGTCATCTGCTAAAATCGACGATAGACCAGGCGATAGCTGTAGACGGGAGCGTAACGGATTAAAATAGGGGCAGTCAGTTAAAAGGTGTCTGACCGTCCACAGCTGAGAGCAGTGGGGAACGAGTGGGGGAGGATCGCTGCTTAAAAGATGTCGATGGCTAAAAAGACAGTGCCCTATCCGGAGTCTAGCTAAAATTACCTCCTCCCGACGACGCGTTCGGGAGGAAGAGGTCCAAGCCCAAGGAAGGGCTTTCACTTCCCGCAATTTATTATGGGGAAGTGTTGACCAATGCGCATGCCATAAATGAGCAACTTGGCGACATAAACCGCTCCGTAGATCGGTGAAGGGAAGCGACTGAATAGCTGGCCGAAGAAGAGAGACTGCAGCCTTGGCCGCTATATCGGCCGCCTCATTCCCACAGATACCAGCGTGTCCCGGGAGCCAGAGGAACGCCACCGAGACGCCCCCCAGGTGGAGCAAGCGCAGACAGTCCTGAATCCGGTGGACCAGAGGGTGCACAGGGTAAAGAGCTTGGAGACTGAGGAGAGAGCTGAGAGAATCTGAGCAGATTACGTACTGTATCCGCTGATGGCGGCGGATGTAGTGGACAGCCTGGAGAACAGCGTAAAGCTCCGCAGTATAAACCGAACACTGGTCGGGAAGCCGAAAGTGATTTGGGGTGTCGCCAACAATATAGGCACTCCGAGCCGTCGGTGTAAATAAATGTGGCGTCCGTCATTTGTGCACATAGAGCAGCAAATGCCCGACGGTAAACAAGTGTAGGGATACCATCCTTGGGAAATTGACATAGGTCACGGAGCAAGTAGATCCGGGGACGGAGCCAAGGCGGTGCTGTACCCCAAGTTGTCAAGAAAGTTTTAGGAAAGCGGAAGGAAAGAGAATGGAGCAGTTGACGGAAGCGGACTCCCGGGGGTAGTAGGGAGGAGGAGCGGCCTGCATACCCTACATCAAAGGAGGCGTCGAAAAAAAGGTCATGGGCTGGATTAGCAGGCATGGAAGACAGATGGCTAGCATAACGACTCAGAAGGACTGCCCGCCGATTGGACAGCGGAGGTTCAGCAGTCTCAGCATAAAGGCTTTCCACAGGGCTGGTGTAAAAAGCTCCAGACACTAAACGTAATCCACGGTGGTGGATAGAGTCGAGACGCCGAAGAATAGACGGCCGAGCAGGGGAGTAGACTATGCTTCCATAATCCAATTTCGAGCGCACTAAGGCGCGATAGAGGCGGAGAAGGACCACTCGGTCCGCTCCCCAGGAGGTACCATTCAGGACACGGAGGGTGTTAAGGGAACGCAGACAGCGAGCCGAAAGATAGGAAACGTGGGAGGACCAGCACAGTTTTCTGTCAAACATAAGACGCAAGAATTTAGCGACGTCGGAAAACGGAAGGTTGACAGGACCTAGATGTAAGGAGGGCGAAAGAAACTCCTTACGTAGCCAAAAATTAACACAAATGGTCTTACTGGGTGAGAAACGGAAGCCGGTTTCGATGCTCCACGAGTGGAGGCGATCGAGACATCCTTGAAGACGTCTTTCAAGAAGGCTTGTCCGTTGAGAGCTGTAGTAGATCGCAAAATCGTCCACAAAGAGGGAGCCCGAGACATCAGGAAGGAGACAATCCATAATTGGATTTATGGCGATGGCAAAAAGTACAACACTCAGCACGGAGCCCTGGGGTACCCCGTTTTCTTGGGAGAAAGTACGGGAGAGAGTAGTGTTCACCCGCACCCTAAATGTGCGCTCTGCCATAAATTCGCGAAGAAAAAGGGGCAGCCGGCCTCGAAAGCCCCAAGAGAACAGTGTGTGGAGGATGCCTGTCCTCCAACAGGTATCGTATGCTCTCCCCAGATCAAAAAATATTGCTACCGTTTGGCGTTTCCGGAGAAAATTGTTCATGATATAAGTGGAAAGAGCAACAAGATGGTCAACTGCAGAACGATGCTTTCGGAATCCGCATTGGGCAGGTGTTAAAAGACTGCGGGATTCCAGCCACCACGCTAAACGGTAATTCACCATACGCTCCAAATCCTTACAGACACTACTCGTGATAGAAATGGGGCGACAGCTAGAGGGGAGATGTTTGTCCTTTCCAGGTTTCGGAACGGGAACGACGATAGCTTCCCGCCATTGTCTGGGAAAAGTACTGTCGGTCCAAATTCGATTATAAAGGCGAAGGAGGAAACGCATACTATGGGTGGATAAATGCAGCAACATTTGGACATGGATACCATCCGGTCCTGGGGCGGAGGAGCGAGAAGAAGAGAGGGCATGTTGGAGTTCCCGCATGGAGAAAACAGTATTGTAGCTTTCGTGATTTTGAGAGGAGAAAGCAAGATGTCGCACTTCCGCTGCACGTTTCTTCGGGAGAAATGCTGGCGGGTAATTGGAAGAGCTCGAAATCTCAGCAAAGTGCTGACCCAATGAGTTAGAAATTGCGATGGGGTCCACTAAGGTATCATGCGCGACAGTGAGCCCAGAGACCGGGGAGAAACTAGGCGCGCCTGAGAACCGTCGAAGCCGACTCCAAACTTCCGAGGAGGGAGTGAAGGTGTTAAATGAGCTAATAAAGAATTTCCAGCTTGCCTTCTTGCTATCGCGGATGACGCGACGGCATCGCGCACGGAGCTGCTTATAGCGGATACAGTTGGCCAAAGTAGGATGGTGACGGAAAATGCGAAGAGCACGTCGCCGCTCACGTATTGCGTCACGGCATGCCTCGTTCCACCAAGGAACTGGGGGGGGCGCCGGGGCAATTCGGAGGTGCGTGGTATTGAACGTTCCGCAGCTGTAAGAATAACAGCGGTAATATGTGTGACCTCATCGTCGACGCTGGGAAAGCGACGGTCATCGAATGTCGCTAGAGACGAAAAAAGTGTCCAATCGGCTTGGGCAAACTTCCAGCGTCGGCAGTTGAGGCTGCAGTCTAAGGACACATGGAAAGCGGTCACTCGAGTGTGTATCATCAAGGGCGAACCATTCGAAGCGCCGAGTTAGCGGAACTGTACCGACCGCAAGGTCCAAATGAGATAAATTTGTCGTGGAGGCAGACAAAAATGTGGGGACCCCAGTGTTGAGGCAAACTAGATCCGCTTGGTGGAAGACGTCTAGCAATAGGGAGCCACGTGGACAAGGATGTGGAGATCCCCAAAGCGGGTGATGGGCATTGAAGTCCCCAACCAGCAAATAGGGGGGTGAAAGCTGACCAAGAAGATGAAGGAGATCAGCTCGTGCCATTGGTGTGGACGATGGAATGTATGCAGTACAAAGAGAGAACGTGTATCCAGAAAGAGTAAGACGGACGGCGACAGCTTGGAAGGAACTGTTTAAGGGGATTGGGTGATAATGGAGAGTTTCATGGAGAAGAATCACGAGTCCTCCATGTGCTGGGGTGCCTTCAACAGAGGGGAGGTCATATCGGACTGACCGAAAATAAGGGAGAACAAAGCGGTCATGGGGACGCAGCTTTGTTTCCTCAAGACAGAAGATGACCGGCGAGTAGGATCGTAAGAGGATCGACAATTCATCCCGATTGGCTCGAATGCCGCGGATATCCCAGTGGATAATGGACATGGGGTGAACAGAAAATTGAGGACTGTGACCAAGGTCGCTGTCAGCTCAACGGCTGCTCAGAGCTTGCGACCGACAGCATGGAATGGCATTCAGCCGAAGGCAGAAGATCCTGATCCATAGGTTGTTCAGGAGCAGCTCCTGCCACCAGCGATCGGCCGGTTGACCGGCCACCAGCAGTGCGCCTCGGCGACCCAGAAGATGGCCGAGGGCGATTTCCGCCAGATGGTGCTGTAGATGGGACACGCCTTGGCGGAGAAGGAGAGGAACTGGGTTTCTTTGTAGCCTTCTTGGAAGTATGATGTTTAGATGAAGGAGGAACCGATGGTTGTGAAGTTGTGGTACGTAAAAACTCTTCACGAGTATGCTCTGTTTTCGAAGACTTCGTGTCTGACTTGTGGGCTCGAGATTTAGCAGAACCCGACGAAGGGTGAGCCATTGAGTGGGCAGGCAAAAGCGGGGAGGTTGAACGGGCGATCTTTGCGCTGGCCGATCTGACGACCGTGGCACTAAAGGTGAGGTCGCAAGTCTGCGTGGCCGCCTCCTTTGTTGGCCGAGGAGAAGCAAGGACAGTGCTGTATTTTCCTTTCTGAGGCACGGTGGGCTGTCGACTGGCGAATAATTTTCGAGCAGCAAAGGTCGACACCTTTTCCTTTACTCTGATTTCCTGGATGAGCTTTTCGTCCTTAAAAACGGGACAATCTCTAGAGGAAGCAGCGTGGTCACCCATACAGTTGATGCAGCGAGGGGATGGAGGTGGTCAAGCACCCTCATGAGCATCCTTGCCACACGTAACACATTTGGCCGGATTGGAACACGACTGGCTGGTGTGACTGAACCGCTGACACCGATAGCAACGCGTAGGGTTTAGGACGTAAGGGCGAACGGAAATTATCTCATAGCCTGCTTTGATTTTTGATGGGAGTTGAACTTTGTCAAATGTCAAGAAGACAGTGCGGGTTGGAATGATGTTTGTGTCAACCCTCTTCATAACCCTACGAACAGCCGTTACGCCCTGGTCAGACAGGTAGTGCTGAATTTCTTCGTCAGACAAGCCATCGAGGGAGCGTGTATAAATGACTCCACGCGAGGAATTTAAAGTACGGTGCGGTTCCACCCGGATAGGGAAGGTGTGTAGTAGTGAGGTACACAGCAATTTTTGTGCCTGGAGGGCACTGACTGTTTCTAACAACAGGGTGCCATTCCGTAATCTGGAACAAGACTTTACAGGACCTGCAATTGCGTCGACACCTTTCTGAATAATGAAAGGGTTGACCGTGGAGAAGTCGTGACCTTCGTCAGACCGAGAAACAACAAGGAACTGTGGCAACGATGGAAGAACTGTCTGTGGCTAAGACTCAGTGAACTTACGCTTGTGGGCAGACATAGTGGAAGGTGAGGAAACAATTGCAGAAGAATCCCCCATGATTACCGGCGTCTCCGATGGCGCGCTCCTCCCTTGTGGGGGCCCTCTCTGAGGCCACTCCCGCCTTAGATGATTGTTCACACCTCAAGTCACACCTCCCGACAAACGGACGGAGGGACCAATCGGCACTTTCGGAAGGTATCAGCTCGGGTAATCACCCCTCCCTGGGCCTGGCCGTTACCAGGGGGTACGTACGTGTCCTACCTGTCTACCCGGGGCGGAGAATTACGCGTTACCCCGTCACCGGCTACGCATGGAAGTGCGTGGGTCGGCCTTCAGACACGCACAGGGAGGAAGAAAGAGAAAGGGAAAGGAAAGAAGAGGGGGTCTCAAACGCCGCAGCGGAGAAAAGGGTAAAGAGAAGAGGTAAGGAAAAGAGAAGGACAAAGGAAGGAAGAAGACATACAAGCAAGGAAGGCGAAGAATGCGGTACATTTACAAGCGTCCGTCTCCGGACGTAGGCACAAATCATACTCCCAGAGGGAGAGAAAGGGAAGGAAAGAGCCAGAGGTGAGGGGGGGGGGGCGAAGACAGGGGATGGGGAAGGATGCGGAAAGGGAAGGTATGCAGCCCGGAAAGAAAGGAAGGCCACATTAGCTCGGGGCCCCGCGCTCGCTACGCACGTATCCACAAAAGAGTTGTGGATCCCCTGGGGGGGTCGCGCATACCTCTCTGATGTCCCGCGAGCTGGCCGGTCGCACACAACTGTGAATCCTGCAATGTTCGGACGTGCAGACACACTCATTCGAGGTGACAATGAAACACCTCGCTGCGCAACTGGACGTCTGTTGTAGCGCTGAGACATTTGTCCACCAGTTGGGGTACTCAAATGTGCGTGCCCGCCGCCTAATAGAATATAAAGAGCGTCTGTTTCACTCATTGAAGGAAGCGCTCCGTTGGAGACAGTACGTGGATGATGGAAAGAATGATGCAGCAAGACGATGGCTCTGACGTCGATTAGTAGAGTGGTACCGTGCGGGTAGACAGGCCCTCCCAGTACGGTGGTGTCACGCCGTCCACTGTAGGGAGATAATGTTCAAAAACAGGATTTGTAGCAATAGGAGTGGAGAGTAAGATGGTGAATTGGAATCCTGCTTTCAGAAAAAATGGGTTGCATTACATATCGAACCCCCCTCGTAGCTAAAGTTATTTTAGTATCGTTAACAATTAGACCACCACTGCCTGCCGGTGTGGCCGAGCGGTTCTAGGCGCTACAGTCTGAAACCGCGCGACCGCTACGTCGCAAGTTCGAATCCTCCCTCAGGCATGGATGTGTTTGATGTCCTTAGGTTAGTTATGTTTAAGTAGTTTTAAGTTCTAGGGGACTGATGACCTCAGAATTTAAGTCCCATAGTTGTCAGAGCCATTTGAACCATTTTTTGACCACCACTAGCAGCACTACCAGTATCTGGGTTCAGTAGGATCAGAGGAATGACCAAAACGTCTAAAATGAACATCTGCTTGGACTAAGTGTCTTATCCATCAGGAGTTCTGTGCGATGCAGAAACGGCCATAAAAACCAAGGGCCAAATTTATTAAACGACTAACGTAATACTAGCGCTACTGTATGGCACAAAAGTCTGAGCATTACGGAAGACTCACGGACAGAAGCTCCGTACAACGGAAAAGCGCATGTTACGATGCACGGAACTCCTAACATTTGAAGAAAGAAACTGCACAATGAACTGATTCGAGGTGGCTTCCAGCAGTCTCCACAACTGAAAAACTCTCAGAATCCATGTTCAGTTCATACGGTCACGTAACACGAAGAATTGAAATTGTCCGGTTACAAATAGAAGAGGGAGGTTTGTTGATTTGGGGAGGGGACCAAACAGCGAGGTCATAGGTCCCATCGGATTAGCAAAGGATGAGGAAGGAAATAGGCCGTGTCCTTTCACAAGAACCATCCCGGCATTAACCGGAAATGATTTAGGGAAATCACGGAAACCTAAACCAGCATGGCCGGACGCGGCTTTGAACCGTTGTCCTCCCGAACGCGAGGACAATGTGCTAGCCACTGCGCCACCTCCTCGGTAGGAGAGGGAGAGGAACAAGCTAAGCCTCAATAAAGAGGATTCCTGTAAGTGGGATAGGTAGCGTAACATGATAACGAAAGCCGACCCCAAGTAGCACGGGAAGGCGAGGAAAAACAAATACTTTCTTATTTACAAGTTCGTCTGACTTCTGCAGAAGCTAGTTCAATCAACCTGTGAAATGCTGCTCCCTTTCGGTAAGCCAATTATTCATTCTGTTGCGAAACAGCGCAAGACACAGGACTTGGTATTCTGTAAGATTGCGGTCCAAATCTCCCGTGGTTTCACCTGATCACGCGACACGTTGACTGACACGAAGCCGCCGGCGGACACAGCAAAGGTTCACGCCTGACGTCTTGTTGAGAGCTTTGAACTTTGCTTTTTGCAACTTCAGTCACCATCCAATCACATACTGTGCTGAACAGGTTCGAGCGTGTGGCAGCCGGCGGACACCGGCGTCAGGCGTGAACCTCTGCTCTGTGCGCCGGCGGCCTCGTGGCAGACAACGTGTTAAAGCAGGACTGGCCACGGCGTGCAAACCTTCGCGCAGTTCGGGTAAGCGGGCCGAGGCTCGGCCCGTCTCGACTTTGTTCGTTCGTTCTCGGAAGTACGCAGTATGGAACGACGTTTCATTTAGAACTGCAGTGTGACATTTTTCGGTTGGCAGAACTCTCTTCAGTTCGGCAGAATCATGGTGTCAGCGCTGTTTACCCTTCGCTATTTGATACTGGTATGAAGGAGGTTCACATATCCAGCGCCTGTTTGCACAAAATAGAGGCAGCCTAGGGTTTATCGTCACAAGTCTTTAGAAATGAATGTGAATGTTACAAAGGGTGGATGAGTACTGTCAATATACATTATGCAGTCGCATAGGCGACGGGTACTGCAAATTTGCTATGAAACTGTATTACAAAACCATTCAGAAGTAATTTAAGGAGAGTACGTACATCCTACACCTACAGTGATCAATTGTCCGCCCCCGGTAGCTGAGTGGAAGCCGGCACGGTAGCTCAGCGTGTTCGGTCAGAGGGCTGCGTGCTCTCTATAATAAAAAAACTGAATCAAGGAATCAAGGATCGTCTTGAACGGACGTCTTGTGACGTCCGTCCGGGCCCGGGTTCGATTCCCGGCTGGGTCGGAGATTTTCTCCGCTCAGGGACTGGGTGTTATGTTGTCCTAATCATAATCATTTCATCCCCATCGACGCTCAAGTCGCCGAAGTGGTGTCAAATCGAAAGACTTGCACTCGGCGAAAGGTCTACCCTCCGGGAGGTCCTAGTCACACGACATTTTTATTAATGTTAAATTTGCAATACTGATGATCCATTATCTCAGAATCTTTGACAGATAGAGATCATAAATTTTGGGAAGTATAGTTCCGTTCCTTTTCTGATTACTAAACTAGAGTCATAATATACAGACAAATAATTAGTTATGATTGTTTAAAATTCATGTTCCATTTTTTAAATCCACTTTTGATCTAGAAGTAGAAAACCATTATAGGTAGAAATGTTTCGGTGGTTCAGCAGCAGCAGCAGAATACTAAGAGGTAACATAATGTAAAAGTAGATATACGTATCTGTAATAGTTCCTCAGGCAATGGGTCAAATATTAAAAAAGAAAGTTATTCTCAGGAAATTAAGTTTAACTGTTTAATTTGATATTAGCTCACATATGGAGGCATGCCAGCTCCTAGAAACAGCCAGGCCCATAATCAGAATTATCTATATCCTGTTCTTGATCATCCCGCAAACCCAAATGCACCTTTCGTTTCCTGCCTCTTGCTTCTTTAGTCATTTCCTCTGCTGCACGCTGGGGTTTCGCGGTCCTAAGTCGATGCATTCGCTGCAAGGCTTGCAATGTGTTAGTTCCTGGAGTGATACCAAATTGCTCTAGTACCTAATTCCTCCCTTATTACCATAACTAAGCGTTATCACAGCGTCAAAAATACCCAAGCAAAGAGTTTTCATTCCTATACAGACATTTTTTCGTATTCGGGTCCAAATGGCATTATTGAAAGACTAATTCGGGTTTTGCGTTCGACCATGGAGACATTTGGAAAGAAGGACACGATGAGCGAACACTATATTGGTTTAATGGCTTGCATCACTGCAGATGTTACGCTATTTTTGTGCCTACAGTGTTTCTCTGTACCAGCTGCCTGACTTTTGCTGTACTTGCAACATTAATCAGCACCAGGTGGGCAAAGAACGTGTATAGGTTTATCATCAGAGGATAATTTGTGGAAGAATGTAGCCCACACTTCTCTTTTCATCCCTTGTAAGTCATGTGTATCGTTTCTTATTGCAATTCCATAATATTGCTGGAGTTCATCAATGTTTTTGTCTGAAAGTCTTCCTTTACCATTAGAGTCTCCACAAAATTCAAGTGCAATACCGCCATTTCCGTTTACACATTGCACCCAACCCCTTAACACGAAAATTAACATGGATTCAAGGAATAAATAGCTGAGAACAACAGTCTTCTAGATTGAATAGTTCCGGAGACAGAGATACTTAATTAAGTCAGAGCAGAACGACTGGATTTTTTACACTTGCACTATTAACTTAGAAATAATAAAAACTACGCTTCCAATTGGAATAAATCGACAAATGGTGCATCAAATTATTCAGGATGGATCAAATATTACTAACGGATAATAATCGGAAAATGTCACATTTTTACCAATTTCATCACAGCCTTGGTTCACAACTAAAGATCAAAAAATTACAACGATAGATAAACGGGATTAATTTTTCTCAGCATGTAGAAGCACTTTGTGCTAAATCTGCAAGAATGCAGCACGTGAAGGAATGGATGGTCAGAATAGTAATACAATGGAATGAAGAGTGCCGCTTCAAAAATTTTACCATTCGTACCATCAGTTTCTTCGCGTGTTGCATACTATTGGTCTGGGGAAAAAACGGTTAGTATGGCAAGTGTGGTACTTTTATGGCTGTAAGTTGGCATCACTGGGATGAGCCCCGATCAGCTGATGTACCAACATTGTTTTGTTTATAGCCTCAAAAATACAGTTCACGATGGCGAATCCGCTTGAAACGTTCACATTAGTTGAACAACGTTCTATTATTCGTTTTTTACTTGCTGAAAGCGAGAAACCAGTGAGTATACACTGTACACTGTCTTAAGTTTATGGTGAAGGTTGTATGAATCGTGCAAATTTTTACAAGTGGGTAGAGCAGTTCAAAAATGGTCGCGTCTCAGGGACTGACGAACACCGTTGTGACCAACCAATTGCAGTTTCAAATCCCTCACTTTAAAGTAGAATTGACGACATTATTCGTGCATACCGCTGTGTGACTGTGGAAATGATAGTTGATAAGGTTCAAGTTAGTGCCAAATGGTTCAAATGGCTCTGAGCACTATGGGACTCAACTGCTGTGGTCATCAGTCCCCTAGAACTTAGAACTAATTAAACCTAACTAACCCAAGGACGTCACACACATCCATGCCCGAGGCAGGATTCGAACCTGCGACCGTAGCAGCAGCGCGGCTCCGGACTGGAGCGCCTAGAACCGCACGACCACCGCGGCCGGCTCAAGTTAGTACCGGTACAGTTCATAACATTATCTGTGACAAGCTGACGTACCACAAAACATGTGCAACTTGGATCCCAAAAGAGTTGACGCGACACACAAGGAAACAATGCTGAGAGTGTGCACAGAGCTAAAGGAACGTTATGAAAGAGAAGGTGAGCACTTCCTCAACAAAATTTTAACTTGTGATGAAACTCGGGTTCACTATTATATGCAAGAATCAAAAAGACAAAGCCTGTTGTGGAAGCACACTCACCTGTCAAGAAAAAATTCAAAACCCATGCATGAGCAAGGAAAGTCATGTTAACGGTGTTTTGGGATGCTGAAGGTCCAGTTTTTGTGATTACCTCGAAAAGCAGCGTACAATGAACAGCCAATAATATTCAGATTTGCTTTTAAACAAAGTGAAGCCAGCCATGAGAGAGAGACGTCGTGGATCACAGAGGGGAGGTGTGATTCTCCAGCAAGACAAACAAAACGTCCTCATACTGCTCAACCGACAAAATGGGCTGGGAAGTACTGCCTCACCCCCCTTACAGTCCTGATTTAGCATCTAGTGATTTCCATTTGTTTGGTCCACTGAACGATGTATTACGTGGGAAGAGGTTCCAGGACAACGAGGGCGTGAAAAAGTTTGTGGGAAATTGGTTCAAACATCAAGATAGAGTTATTTGCAGCCCGAATAAAAAAATTTTAGCCCGTTGGAACAAGTGCATAATTGTTCAAGGGGATTATTCTTGAAAGTAGAAAAAGTATTGTTTTGTAAAAATAAACGCTTTTTTATCCAGACCAATTTGTCTCTTTAATTACTGAATGACCCTCATAAACGTATCATTTTAGAATGGAGAAATTCTGACAAACACCTTCCAGTTCCTAAGCTAAGAAAATGCCAGATCTGAAGAATTCCTTGTCATCTTGAAAGAAAAAAAGCTAGTTTCCCCAAAAGTTTTGCAAACACTTCCAGTCTGTTTTGCAGCTATTTTAAAGACCGTTTCCCGCTTCAGTTGAAAGTTCCCTTGTACATGTGCAGATGTAACTGATTGACCGGCAGGTTTGAGACAAATCCTCTACATTCCTTTCGGCGAGTAGAGTTTCCACGTCTCCAAAATGAGGTCGTAAAAAGTGCTACGTATTTGGAACAACATATTTGTGTGAAAGGCCTTTTTTTCGACTGTGAAACTAAATAAGTCACGATTACGTGGTAACTTGAGTGCGAAAATCTGAAAATATATACGTCTTCCGTATTCCAATAGTTTACACCAGATAATAATGTTTTCAGTGAACCAAACATAATTAAGTAATAATGAAAATTTGTTTTGTTTGCGATCTATGTTTTTGAAAAATATGAAACATTAAACCAAATCGTATGCAGTGTGCCTGCACTGCCGTTTCATTGTGGAGCGTTCGCAGTTTCGCCCTCCTCCCCCTCCTCGTAATCAGCCAGCGTAGCTCGGCGGCGCGGAAGTTCGCAACGAGGCTTACATAAGGACCGCCTGTACAAACTTCCCCTCACTAATGTGATGGCCGCGCGGGGTAGCCGAGCTGTCTCAGGCGCCTTGTCACGGTCCGCGTGGCTCCCCCCCCCCCCCTCCTTCGGAAGTTCGAGTCCTCCCTCGGGCATGGGTGTCTCTCTTGTCCATAGTTTAAGTTAGATTAAGTAGTGTGTAAGCTTAGAGACCGATGAACTTAGCAGTTTGGCCCCATAAGACCTTACCACAAATTTCCAATTTCCAATGCGATTCATATTGGTAGGTTGCGTAGGGCACCATTAGGACTTCAACATATGTTAAATAGCAAGACGTAGCTCTCAAGCATTTTCGAGAAAATCGAGTTTGAATATTTTACGAGTGCTTACATACTTCGGTAGTAACGAAGCGCTCCGCAGCAAAGCGAGTAACAGCTAAATTTCATAAGCGCGACGTCTTTGGATCGAATCTCGCTTCCTGTACGCTTTTTTTATTTCATTCCCACGTAATTCTAACAACAGATGATGATTGGAAGCCAGCGAAATTGTGTGATGACCGAGAACCGCTACGAATGTAACCTGAGTTTGCTATGCAATAGACAGAATGAAGAAACAGTGCACAGGCAAAGATTCAGCCTTCATTACAAGCGCTTTATATCGCAGTAATTATTGTTTCCCTCGTTTCTGTGATCAGTGTCATCCTAATCCGCTCAGTGCTCCATAGGTTACGCGTTATTCTTGCCACACACGTCGATAAAATAATATAAACATAATGACTGATGATTTGACTGAAAGCTATTATGTATCCATTTTTTCGATCTCATTGGGAAAATTTTACGAAATTATGAAAATAGTAAATGAATAATTCAATAATGAGTGGTTGCACTGTCGTAATGATCACGTAGGAAAAAAAAGAGTGCAGGCATGTATATTCGATCCTGAAACTAACCGCTTAACAAGCTCAGCTGCGGCCTTCTTGAGCACTACCGACCATAAAAAATTAATAAATACAGGTAAAGTCTTCAAATTCGACATTCTCGGAACGCTTGAGAGTTGCGTCTTCATGTTTATATATGCTGAAGTCGTAATCGTGCGGTACACATACTATCAATATGATTCAAATCGTTGAGGGGAAGTTTGTACTGTCCCCTCCTCAGCGTTATGGCGCCCGGGCCAGGGCGCGGCTCGGGAGACGAATTCTTGGCCACCCCTTGGTTAAAGCAAACGCAGTAATAGTTGTCCTGTAACAGGACAGGACCTACTTTCTTCTCCATGACTTCCTAGTCTCAGCCTGTGTTCCGTCGCTGATGACTTCCTCATGCATAGGGCGG
The DNA here is from genome assembly GCF_021461385.2 of Schistocerca piceifrons. Lineage (NCBI taxonomy): Eukaryota > Metazoa > Arthropoda > Insecta > Orthoptera > Acrididae > Schistocerca > Schistocerca piceifrons. The sequence continues at coordinate 679,082,857 of NC_060149.1, forward strand.
GTGGTGCTCACATTGCCTATATCTAATGTCTTCCTGGCCCACTCTCCTCCCTTCGTTGCCACTCGTGATCCACGCAGTTGTTATCTACATTATAATGTGTCTTCTTTATTCTAATAATGACTTCAGCCTTATACCTGTAAATACACTGGTACGTAAATAACTAAAAGGGCACCCATGGGAGTGATTCTGTGAAACGGTGGCAATCGCAAGAGCACTCCTCAACGAATGTAGCCACGTTTCCCCGTTTTAATTGCCTTGAGCTCTATTCCCTTCTGACTTGAAATGGAACAATAAATGCGAAGCTTTCTCCGTGATACACGATAACGACTTTTAAGAAATCTCTAGCGCTGTCCGGGATTGGCTTAGCTCTTCTTACTTCCTACAGCTACTCCCTTATGGTTAGACAATTTTATTTTTCTTCTGCGGCCCGAAGCTGATCCTGTCGCCGCAGTTTATCAGTTACCCAGTGGAGCTAATGTAGTGTGTGCTATGCGTCTGAAGTGTACAAACATTGTACTATGTGCATTCACTTTTTCACTATCTGTGAATGACTTCTGCGGCAGAGATTGGGAACTAGTTTCCCAGTTGCTTAGGAAGGGGCAGGCCGGAGTGGCCGCGTGGTTCTAGGCGCTACAGTCTGGAACCGCGCGACCGCTACGTCGCATGTTCGAGTCCTGCCTCGGGCATGGATGTGTGTGAGGTCCTTAGGTTAGTTAGGTTTAAGTAGTTCTAAGTTCTAGGGGACTGATGACCTCAGAAATTAAGTGCCATAGTGCTCAGAGCCGAGCGAAACACGTCGTTGCGGTAACAGCTCAGCGTAACGTCGTTTTGATGATATTACATTCTGTCCAATGAATTCATACACGAAATATATATTGCCCATCCCTCCATGAAGCTGTGATTTATCTGGTAACGACTTCAGCGTCAACATTCCTAGTAAACACGACGCCTTCGCGATGGCAACAATACCGACGTCCAACATTCCATTTTGATTTCAACATTTGAAACCTCTTCTTATCTACTGCAATAACAAAGACATCATTATGCTACATCATCCTATTTCACATCAATTTAGCTATTAAATACTTCTAAAATAACTTACGCTTGTTTTTCTGAAGTAGAACCATGTGTAAGAAGTGGTTCCACAGTACATTTTATTACGTACATTGATTATTTACTTTAGAAAATAACTGTGTGCGTAATACTAGAAATTTCCAGTACTGTATTCGTAAGCGTGCCTCCACTAATGCTACCTAATGGCCACAGTTTGTTTTACTGAGAGCAGTCTGAGTTACTAACCACTACCATTAGTCTACGACGCCCCAGTATACTGAAATTTTTAATTACACTCCTGGAAATGGAAAAAAGAACACATTGACACCGGTGTGTCAGACCCACCATACTTGCTCAGGACACTGCGAGAGGGCTGTACAAGCAATGATCACACGCACGGCACAGCGGACACACCAGGAACCGCGGTGTTGGCCGTCGAATGGCGCTAGCTGCGCAGCATTTGTGCACCGCCGCCGTCAGTGTCAGCCAGTTTGCCGTGGCATACGGAGCTCCATCGCAGTCTTTAACACTGGTAGCATGCCGCGACAGCGTGGACGTGAACCGTATGTGCAGTTGACGGACTTTGAGCGAGGGCGTATAGTGGGCATGCGGGAGGCCGGGTGGACGTACCGCCGAATTGCTCAACACGTGGGGCGTGAGGTCTCCACAGTACATCGATGTTGTCGCCAGTGGTCGGCGGAAGGTGCACGTGCCCGTCGACCTGGGACCGGACCGCAGCGACGCACGGATGCACGCCAAGACCGTAGGATCCTACGCAGTGCCGTAGGGGACCGCACCGCCACTTCCCAGCAAATTAGGGACACTGTTGCTCCTGGGGTATCGGCGAGGACCATTCGCAACTGTCTCCATGAAGCTGGGCTACGGTCCCGCACACCGTTAGGCCGTCTTCCGCTCACGCCCCAACATCGTGCAGCCCGCCTCCAGTGGTGTCGCGACAGGCGTGAATGGAGGGACGAATGGAGACGTGTCGTCTTCAGCGATGAGAGTCGCTTCTGCCTTGGTGCCTATGATGGTCGTATGCGTGTTTGGCGCCGTGCAGGTGAGCGCCACAATCAGGACTGCATACGACCGAGGCACACAGGGGCAACACCCGCCATCATGGTGTGGGGAGCGATCTCCTACACTGGCCGTACACCACTGGTGATCGTCGAGGGGACACTGAATAGTGCACGGTACATCCAAACCGTCATCGAACCCATCGTTCTACCATTCCTAGACCGGCAAGGGAACTTGCTGTTCCAACAGGACAATGCACGTCCGCATGTGTCCCGTGCTACCCAACGTGCTCTAGAAGGTGTAAGTCAACTACCCTGGCCAGCAAGATCTCCGGATCTGTCCCCCATTGAGCATGTTTGGGACTGGATGAAGCGTCGTCTCACGCGGTCTGCACATCCAGCACGAACGCTGGTCCAACTGAGGCGCCAGGTGGAAATGGCATGGCAAGCCGTTCCACAGGACTACATCCAGCATCTCTACGATCGTCTCCATGGGAGAATAGAAGCCTGTATTGCTGCGAAAGGTGGATATACACTGTACTAGTGCCGACATTGTGCATGCTCTGTTGCCTGTGTCTATGTGCCTGTGGTTCTGTCAGTCAATAAAGTTTCCCCTTCCTGGGACAATGAATTCACGGTGTTCTTATTTCAATTTCCAGGAGTGTATATACCGTGCATCGATTTCTAATAATATGATATGCTCAGTTTTTGTACAAGTATATGTTTATCGTATCATATTGTGCTCTGTAAGCTAACTACATTCCATTTGCGATATTTGATCTGATAGGTTCTTAAGACAGCTTGAAGCCGAAACGCATAAAATTATGAAGTTTGTAACAAAAAAAAGCGATCAAGACACAGTCCAGTCCTTCAGTTTACCCACGTATACTGTTGTAGACCAATTTTAACGTTCAACTAACACTGCCGAATAACGGACTTGAGGCAGAAACTTCCAGTAATGCGCGCGACTGCTACGGTCGCAGGTTCGAATCCTGCCACGAGCATGGATGTGTGTGATGTCCTTAGGTTAGTTAGGTTTAAGTAGTTCTGAGTTCTAGGGGACTGATGACCACAGACGTTAAGTCCCATAGTGCTCGGAGCCGTTTGAACTTCCAGTAATGAATGCAAGCTTGAAGACGAAGAATTTGTTTTTGGATACGTTCCTTCCCTCCTCCAGTAATTAAAATTTCTTTTCCAGACATGTTTCGCTGTAGTTAGAGTAGCATAAAAAATGGACTTATGATTCTGCAACTTCAGCGAAACATGTCACCGAGCGAGGTGGCGTAGTGGTTAGCACAGTGGACTCGCATTCGGAGGACGACTGTTCAAGCTCTCGTCCGCCATCCTGATTTAGGTTTTCCGTGATTTCCCTAAATCCCTTCAGGCAAATGCCGGGATGGTTCCTTTAAAAGGGCACGGCCAATATCCTGTCCCATTCTTCCCTAATCTGATGGGATCGATGACCTCGCTGTTTCGTCCCCTACCCCACTACATCTGTCAATCAACCGTAACACGTATGGCTAGAAAAGAAGAAAAAAATTAATTTGATCAAGGCGAAAACTATCCGAAATAAATTTATTTGTAAGGAAACACTGACCTAAGATTGAGCTTTAACCTCAATGTGAGTACTGCACACGACAGGCTTCTCTGGGCATTACTGTTGTCAACAGTAAGTATCCTGAGAGAGTGTGTGTGTGTGTGTGTGTGTGTGTGTGTGTGTGTGTGTGTGTGTGTGTGTGTTCTTAAGGCACCAAACTGGAGAGGCCATCGGATTTACACACTACTTAAACTGTCTTAAACTAACCTATCCTAAGAAACACACAAACGCCCACACGCCCACACGCCCACACGCACACACACACGCACACACACACGCCCACACGCACACACGCACACACACACGCCCACACACACGCCCACACGCCCGAATGAGAACTCGAACCTCCAGTGGGAGGAGCCGCGCAATCAGTGACATGACGCCTCTAACAGCGCGATCACTCCGCGCGGCATCTTAAGCGAACAGAATTTGTATGTTTCTGAATAAGACAGACAAAGTGAATACCGTTGATAAATATTGTCGGTGTAATACAGATACAAAGATAAACAGAGCTACGAAACCTAACTAATTTCTGTCTCTCGAGGCAAAGGATAGCATAGCTTCCTTATACGAAGATATTCTCAAAATATCCCTGAACAACTTTCCAAATCTTGTCGGTGGATTTCGGGTTCGCTTTGTTAGTGATGTCCTAGGGTACACAGGCCACAATAGAAGCAATGTAATTGCATTACACTTTATGTTAACGATTAAGTCGATTCTAGGAAACGAAAAAATTAAATAGCATAGACTTGGTAGAAATCTAATTCATCTACGGGCCCAGGAAAGCGTTCATGACTCCACGCTACGTTGGTTGGAGAGATTGGGGGTGGGAGGGGGGGGAGAGGGATGGAGGGAGGGAAGGGACTGACGCCTTTCAAAACCCTTTGTCGCGGCAGCCCTGTAAGTGCGTGAGACAGAGTCGAAAGAACTTCATTAAAAAGCCGCCGCCTCCAGTTAAGTAAATATTTTCGGCCAAGCAAAATATAAAACAGCTCCGCAGTATAAAGCTCGCTACTCCAACACCTTTAACACTCCGCTAGTAGAAAGACCACTCTAGGTACTTAACTAAGAGATTAGAGCTTCGCTACTGAGCGTCAAAGAGGCAACCTCGAGGAATTCCGTCGTTACTTCCCAAATCTGCAGCTATCTGTACTCCAAATCAAATGTGTGTGAAATCTTATGGGACGTAACTGCTAAGGCCATCAGTCCCTAAGCTTACACACTACTTAACCAAAATTATCCTAAGGACGAAAACACACACACACACACACACACACACACACACACACAACCGCGCGCGCGCCCCTCTTGAATTGCGGACCTTAGAAATTTTGTCAGTAAAGCTAACCGCGATGCACAACCACCTCCTTGCAACGTCCCCCACTGCATTTCGCTGAGCATTTATTTGGCTCTCGCGCTGCCTAAGTAAACCAGAGAGAATCACGCTCCTATTCTTTGATTCTTCTGTCTTTTAACTAAATTTTGTAATTGCCCCTTATCGACGAACAGTGCTCAATAACAGGACGAACAAGGATTTTGTAAGAGATTTATCTGGCGTGAATTACACTGACATCTACATTGAACTCTGGAAACCAGTGTGAAGTACGTGGCACAGGGTACTTCCCATTGCACTATCCATAATGCTTTTTTCTGTTTACATTCATGTACGGAGTGCAAAATAATGACTCCTTAAAGGGTTCCGTGCGTGCTGCATTTAATTTAACCTTGCTTTCGAGATCCCTATGGTAGCGATACGTCGGGGATTGTACTATATCCCTACATGTTGTTGTTGTTGTCTTCAGTCCAAAGACTGGTTTGATGCAGCTCTCCATGCTACTATATCCTGTGCAAGCTTCTTCATTTCCCAGTACCTACTGCAACCTACATCCTTCTGAATCTGCTTAGTGTATTCATCTCTTGGTCTCCCTCTACGATTTTTACACTCCACACTGCCCTCTAATGCTAAATTTGTGATCCCTTGATGCCTCAGACCATGTCCTACCAACCGGTCCCTTCTTCTGGTCAAGTTGTGCCACAAAGTCCTCTGCTCCCCAATTCTAATCAATAACTCCTCATTAGTTATGTGATCTACCCATCTAATCTTCAGCATTCTTCTGTAGCACCACATTTCGAAAGCTTCTATTCTCTTCTTATCCAAACTATTTATCGTCCATGTTTCACTTCCATACATGGCTACACTCCATACATAGCTCATTTAAATCTGGTTCCTGAAACTTTCCAAGTAGGGTTTCTCGGTATAGTCTGCGTGTATCTTATAAGTCGCTCCTCCTTTGATTTAATCGAACTCGCCTATTTTAGCTGTCTTAATTTTAACGGGCAATCGGAATTCTTACGACAGCATAGAAGGCGAACTTACTGCCAAGATACATGCGTCAGTTCGACAAAGTTTTTAACAATATGCCTGCTGAAGCTCCCGCCATAATACAATCATTCATATGACGAGGATACATTAAGGCGACACTGATTTGACAGCACCCAGTGTATTTTAATTTAATCAAAAAAAGATTATCCCTATGAGTCTAATCACAGTCGTTCTGCAGCCGCATTCATGCACTACACACTTTTTGTATCGAGTTTGCTATTGCTAGTAAGTTCCTTACGGTCGTCCATAATTTAGGATCATCCCGTTACTATCAAAATAATTTCAGTTCCACAAATTATTATCTTTTATTCCCGATAGCGTAACGCGTTCGTATTCTTTAATAAGGCTCATGCGTGACTGCCTCCCTCAAGCTTCACAGCAAACGCAGGCGTCTAGCAGCACACTTCTAGTACAGCGGGGCTTCCCCATCAGCGACACTAACATGCTCGGTAAAAGCCATGTAGGGTACATTCTGCGTGTCCACGACAGGATCCATATTTGTACGTTTACGATCTTCAAGCGTTTTCCAGTAATGTCCTTTCCGCATCTCCGTGATATTGTCCGAAGGGATGAAACAAACCAGTGACCTTTCGTACTGTCCTTCTCAGTACTCGTTCAGTATCCCCCGTTAGTTTTATTTGGTACGTGTCCCACACAATTTACAGATATTCTATAATGAGCCGTATGAGTGTTTTTCTTTGCAGACAAACTGCATTTCCCCAGTACTCTTCCAATCAACCGTAGTCCTTAAATCGATTTACCTACGGCTCGGTCTATGTGATGGTTCCATTTCATGCATCTACCAATTGTTACACCCAGGTGATTGCACGAGTTTACAGACTCCAATTGTGACTCGATATTGCCATCGTAGGATACTACGTTTTTATGTCCCGTGTTGAGCAAATACTTACATTTGTGAAGTTTTAAACCAAGGTGCCTATCTTTGTACCACTCTGAAATCTTATCCTGAGCCGATAGAATATTTGTGCAGCTTCTCTCAGATTACGTTTCATTTTACATGGCCCCTCATCATAGAAAAGCCTCAAGTTACTATTGATATTGCCGGCAATGTCACTGATATACAATATCAAGAGCAGAAGTCCTATCACAGTTCCCTGGAACGAATCTAAAGCTACATCTGTAGATTATTCTCCATCTGAAATAACTTGTCGCTTCCTCCCTACCAATAAATATCCTTCCGTAGGAAACAACTAATAAATCTGAGTCATGCACATGCCTTCCCTACGCTTAGATTTATGTGATCAGTCCACCTTAAATCATTCCAGACAGAAGCTTCTAACAATGGAAAGGTCCAATCCAACATGTCGAAACCTACCCTGAACTTTTTTACACAGGAAGAACACACCGAAAGAAGTACAGTGTCAAAATTTTAGCTGATAAGACGCACGGTTATGATTCAAAAAATGTTGGTAAGTGTCAAATTCGTAGCCCGCCAGGTGCTTGGAGAAATGTACACCCCTATCCGAGCTGTGGAGGACTGTGCACGCTCAACACGGCAGATGCATAGGAATGTTAGATGGGGCATCGATAAACAGGTAACATGACAACCCAATCGCAATTTCTGAAGTGATTTTCTGTTTCCGTTGATAGTTTCTATGACAGCTGTTCACATTACTAATCGCTGGGAAGAACATCTCATTTAGCATCCATAATAATAACCAGTTTTTTTGTGGCATCAGTTTAACAATGGAGGGAAGTTGACATATTTATTGTGTTTTCTTTATAATGTCTGCTAATAGCATTGTCACTGTGCTAGTTCCAGTGTTTCACAGCAATGTGAAATCCAGTTTACATTGTGGAGCTCGCAAAAAATGAAATATGAAAAACGTGGTACGCAATCGGAATCACCTTCTCCTGAAGACCTACATATGTATTATTTGTCAGTTAATTTCTCGGCAATTAATTTGAATGACGTCCATATTGCGTTAGAAACTGTAGAAACGTTCGAAGAAATAGTACATAACTCTGACCATTGTGGTACAAAAGATGATTGTTGTTGAAGTATGAGTCTAGAACAAGAATACCCACCTAGTGCAAAGAAAACGTGCACAGTACAGTAATACCTTCCAGTGATAAAGAAAACGCTGTGTACTTTTGGTTAAACGAAGGAAGAAGGAAAAGGTATAAAATCTGACGGTAGACTGTATAAATGGAAGACGCATTCACAAGAAGTAAGAAATATGCCCCTGAATGAACCTTGCAATAGTGCGAAAGAGAAACTGTTCTAAAGAAATAAACTGGTCGTGAGAGACTATGCACCGTTACAGATGGAGATCTGCGAGGCTGGCCCTCCAAATTACAAGTCACATTAACATTGTTGATTTCCAAGTTTATTGGACCTGATTACGTAGGCTTACGAAATCATAGAGTAGGAAGTCGCGAAACTACTAGGTTTTCTTGAAGAGGAGATGCCCTTAATAGGTAACACTACAGAGAAATTGTAGCCGAAGCTTACCGTTAACCCCCCCCCCCCCCCAAAAAAAAAAATCTCCTGTGTATAACACTGATCAGTCGGGTTTCGTCAAAGAACAGAGCGCGAACAGCACTTCATCATTTCGGGGCCAGAAAGGGCCAAAGTTGGTTGTGCAATCTAATACTGCCATGACATATTCATATATAGTAATGTCAGTGGTAAGTATGAGAGGATTACTGTTTCTCCAGCCTTGTATCTGTTTTCAGGAACCTCAGAGCAAATTAGGACACAAAATATTAAAAAGGATTGGTTAGTTGCAAAAATATTTTAATCGGCGCATCAAAATCTAGATAAATGGGAAAGAATAATGTTCAACATTTCACTCGAAATGTCTTGTTGGAGAAAATAATTCACTGCTTTTGTTGGATTTCTCGCTCGACGTTAACTACACCCATCTCTTTGAATTACATCAACAGTTTTCTCGTCGTCCTCAGATTCCACATGGAATTACACCGCACAAACAATAGAAACCCCACAACTGTCTCCCACTGACACGCTTAAGTTTGAAATTCAGCTCAAAGGTGCCAAAAACCTCCCTCTGTAATGGCGCTGGAGAGTGGCGCTCTACTATATCATCCTCCGACTCGGCGACACTTCAAACAGCAAGGTGTCGACACATGCGAAAGAAAAGCCATAGCTCAGGAGTTCATGTGAGCTATATAGTGAGTTAGTGATGTCACACTGGCACCTTTTCACCAAAGTTCTGCTGCACACCACTGTGGACGTTTCACGAGATGGGAATGCCGTCACACTCACTCTTTCCACTTTTCACCCCTTTCTTTGATGCCTCTGCGATGGAGGTCAGACCCGCGACAGCGTTGAAATCGCTCGGTTTTCTTATGGTTGGCCGAAGAGAACATTTCGAACACACTGCTGCTCAGAATCGACACGTGAAGGCCTAATGGGGTGGCATAAAGGGCGTCAATGAAACTACTACTTCACTTGGCGCGTTGATTCCCACATATTTCGCGGTCGAAAACGACAGTCCGCAGTGAGATGAGCAACAGGACGACTTTCTTGTCAAATATGGTAACTGCTGCCAACCACTCGGCATTTCAACCCTACTCTATGGGCACTGCGGGGCAACAATCCCACTGAACGTCATCGCATCCCTTTGGACAGTAAAGTGACAGCCGTTTTTTCTAGTCCATAGAAAATAGAACCACCAAGAGTCGTTCGAAACAATTCGCCGAAATCTGAAAGCGACTCGAGGCAAAATAATGTTTTTATACTTTTCATCCCTCGTTTTCCACATCCTCTGTTGCGTTATCACCGAAGTGTTAGACACATTCGTGAATAAAACGGCCAAGCGTACTTTCAAGACCACCCAGTTTGGCAACACCTTCGGTGCTACCCGTGCACCATTTTGAGCCCGTTACGAATGTGCCTGTCTAAAACTTTGACAAGTCAGCCTGGCTGCTATTCTAGCGCCTGAAGGTACTGAACTCCACCTAAGGATGTCCAAGGGGTTGTCAAACATTCAGGCGCTAGAGCCGCCTCTCGGCTTATTGGTGTCGAAATTTCTAACAGTAACATTTTTAACGTGCCCAAGAAATATGGGTTGCATCGAGGATGTTGTCGAACTGGGTAGTCTTAGGAGGACACTTTGCCATTTTATTCACGCATCTGTCAATGTCCAACCCCGCCGTGATCACGCCATAGGAGGGATGGAAAAGCATAAAAACACGTTACTGCTTCCGATCACATTCAAATTTCGTACCGAGCGGTGTAGCGCTGTGGTTAGCACACTGGACTCGCATTTGGGAGGACGACAGTTCAGACCCGCATGCGGCCATCATCATTTAGGTTTTCCGTTATTTCCGTAAATTGCTTAAGGAAAATGCCGGTATGGTTCCTTCGAAACGGCACGGCCGCTTTCCTTCTCCATCCTTTCCTAACACGAGCTTGTGCTCAGTGTCTAATGACTCGGCGTCGACGGACCACAACCACAACCACCACCACCATAAATTTCGTCAAATGTGTTTCATGGGTCCCTAGTGGTTCCACAGTGTATTGCACAGCAAAATTTGCTGTTACCCTACACTCCAAAGGGGGTGAGATCACATTCAATGAGGTTTCAGCCCAGCGATTTCCTTAGAGTAGGGTTGAAACGCCTAAGGGGTGGCAGCAGTCAATAAACTTGACAAGAACGTCACACTGCGGACTGTCGTTTTCGACCGCAATATGTGTATGTGGGAATCAACGTGTCAAGGGAAGTGGTGGTTTCACTGATGCTTTTTTGATTCTGAGCGGCGGTATATGTGAAATGTTTTCCTCTTCCATCAATAATAAAACCGCGTGATTTCAACGCTGGGTGTCGCGGTTCTGATCTCCATGGCAGGGTAGTCAAAAGAAGGGTGAAATGTGTGTAAGAAGAGGTGTGACACCTTTCCACCGTGTGACACGTCCACAGTGGCGTTGGGCAGAATTATGATGAAATTTGGCACCAAGCTCACATGAACTTCTGAGCTGTGGGCTTTTTTTCGAACGTGTCGACATCATCCTGCTTGCAGCGTCGCCAAGCCCGAGGGTGACGTCGCAGGATGATGCCCTATTGCACCGTTACAGTAGGAGGTTGTAGGCACCCTTCAGCCAAATTTCAAACTTATGCTTTTAAACGGAAGACAGTTACGGGGTTTCGAAAAGGTGATCCTCTACTTTTGTTGCGCAGTGTACCAATGTCAGCCAGCTACTCGATAAAAAATAGTTTCGACAGAGCAAAACATTTTACCGGAAACTACAAGACAATATAATTTTCTATAGCTCTTCTCCATTTCAGGTTTATCAGCAGAACAATGTCCTTAAAATTTAGTTATGTAGGCAATATCAGGTAGCAGCGACACGTTTCATGAATTGGCTGAAGTATACGCAGAACGACGGGTGGGACAATTTGTTACTCAATATCAATTCCATCTACATAAAACTAGTAATTACTGTGATGTTACTGAATGCAATAATTTCTCTTTTTTCAGGTATGCCTGTTGAAAGGAAAATGTTAGTTTTCGTCATTCAACAGCTACTTTGCGTTTTTGCGACGACTATAGCAAATAAACAACAAACTGTTACATTATTAGTACAATATACATTGTTCATACATCATCATAAAGACACTGCTACAAGAATTGTATGAATGATGTAATAATATTTCATTTCAAAAGTCCCAATTGATAGAATTATTTTGTAAAGTAACATCAAACGCTGCTTTGAGATTCTATCCTCTGCTATTCAGCTTGGTAAGAATTACGTTTTCATTAGTTCCTCTATTGTTATTCAAAAAATTTATTATGGTACATGACCGTTTTTACATTATTCAGCCGATCAGGTTTCGCATGTTTGTACTCTGGAGTTTTGTTCTACACGGCGCATTACACACTCTTGTCACGAATGTGCCTGCTCATTCACCGATTCGAGGCTAGGTAGGAAGGGCTGTACAAGCGGTTCCTCGAGGGGCGAAAATATGCAACTTCAACATTTTTTTAAGTGCTTGCAGTGCGCCTTAAGAGTTAAATTTTTGATTATAAGTTTCTCTCGGCGCATTCTTCCTATGTAAAAATTTAAGAGTAGGTTTCGACGTGTCGTACTAGACCATTGCGTTGTAAGATACCTGCAAGCTGTGACTGGTTCACAAGATGAATCGCCCATCTCTTAGTCGAACGATATCGGAATTTACCTCTATCTACGTGCAATACATTAATTCCTTTGTGGCTTTATAAATAAAGTAAAGACATTAGCTGGAAATAGGCACTGGTTTATATCAGTGGTGAAGTTGAAAATTTGTGACGGACTGGGATTCGAACCCGGGTCCTATGCTTACTAGGCAGTTGCGATGACCCTACACCATCTTGACACAGTCGTCGCCATAACCACATGGACTACCCCTAGCCCACCTCCCTTAAGACCCAAATTCTCAACTTACACCGCACACTACTGATGTGCCTCTGCTCATAAGCCTCATTACTCGCGGCATCTCGTAGATTCCCGTAAGAGCTCGAGTTTGGTCTGCATCTGCACTAAAGGGATCAATGGCCGTCACCGCCGTAGTAACATACGTGGTGTCTGCTTATCCCCAAATCCATAGATCATAGATTCCATAGTCAGACCCCACCTCTGGAGATTAGCTGTATCCATTGTGACGCCAGAACTGAGTCGACTGAGTGAGTTCCAGTGAGTCATTCTTCTACGTGGCCATAAGAGGGTCGTCCTTCGGTTATGATCAGTCTTTCCAGCTGCTGGATGTAACACGCCACATCTGTAGTATAGAATGCAGTGACGTCTTCTGTTGTCCCCAATTAAATCTAAGACGTCGTTGCTGGTCACTGATACTCTTGCTTTGGTCTTCACTTTTCTGTCTGCTACTAAACGTCATATCAGGGCCTACGATTACAGCGAAACAGTAGAGCTACTTTAGAGAAATGGACACCAGACAGCCTGTGAGAGAACGATGTCCCGTTGACAGCAATATCCACTATTTTTTTATGTGTTAAGCGCCACACGAGATTTCCGAATCTAGGTTTTGGAGTAGCACAAAGCTAGTGAAGAAGTTATCGCAATTTTGGTTGCTTCATACCACAAGTTATAATATAGGCAGGAACTAATTTACATTAGAGTGGCAGTGCCATGTATGGATTCAATCTTAACTACTGGTTGCCAATTGAAACAACTAAAGAGGAATGGAAAACGTCAGTAAAATTTATATGTTATTCTATCAACAGAAGCAAATCGGTAAAAAAGTTTTATTATGTGGTTTTTTTTATTCTCCTAAAACTGTTCATAAAGTTCATTATTTCCACAGTGGTGTCTCATAAATTCATTAGGTTATATGAGAGAACGTTAGCCAGAAACCTACACAGCTGACAAAATTGTGTCTTATTTTAACAACGAACGCTACTCAGCGTATTGCAGGAAACTGCGGGACGCAAATAACATAGCCTGCTGGCCATAGCCTGTCCTGAAATAACAGAACGCTGTCTCACGAGCGCTCGCGGCTGCTCTCAGCGCGAACAAGATTCGTCAATCGATTTTAGAGTGGCAAGAACTTTCTACAAGGTCGCTGCCAAACTGGAGAGTAGAACGGGAAAGTTCTCCATGCCACCTTAACTTCATTAAAAGAACACCATACTTATTCGCATATGAATTTATAATCTTAACATAAAACTTACAGAGCATGGCGGAAAGTACGTTGCAACTCATTCTTGCTCAAATGACGTTAAATAACTCCTTCCTTAAAGTGAAAAGATGGAAGACTAGGATTTAAAGGACAGTCAATAGAGATATATTCACAGACCATCCCCGTATTACAAATCATTCTACTTTCCCTCTTACGCACAGTGTTTAGAAGTGTCACACGTCCCTATAGGACAGTGCCGGCCAAACGCTGCACGGTGTGCAGACGTGCGTGCTGCATATGTGCGCACGTGTGCGACAGCGACATCTGTTATTAGACATGTGTCCTAAATGAACGGCGGCGGCTCCACTTCCCTGTTTGTGGTACATGCAAAAGCGCAACATACCCCGTCTCGTTTACCCCTGGTAACCGTATCCTTAACCGATAAGTACTGAGAAATGGCAGGTACTGTGAAAAAGCAAAGGACGGGAGATATATGTTCTCAGTCGTTTAAAAATGACTGGGAACTGCAATTCTTTTTTGTAGCCGTTGGTGAAAACTCACAGTGTTTGCTATGCCACCGAATAATAGGCGGCCAGCGTAAGTTTTCAATTGAAAGACACTACAATACATATCACAAAGACTAGTGTAGTGTACTCAAGAGTGAAGAACGGCAAGCAAAATTATATGTCCTTAAGAAAATGGATGAGACATCAACTCGATTATCATTTCTCATGACCAGTGATAAACGTGTTTGGATTTATTCCTTTCATAACTAAAAATTATTGTTTACTAACTGTGCATTAGTGCCTCATTCTGCTCCATGTTACATTATTATCAGGAAAGTTGGTCATTAAACCGATTGTTCCAATGTATACTTACATTTACGGCTTTTTTTTAATGTTGAAGGGCTACGCTCAGCTGAAGTCGATAAAACGTAACATTCATCTAATTGTCGGTTATTATGCAGATTTCAGACGGAGCTGATGAAAGATTTAGCAATAATGGTATTGAAATAACAGGTGATAATCGAGAGGTCTGCGGTTATCATTCTGTTCAGAGGTCAATGAGACAGAAATTATGTGGATGTAACTGAGGGCACCAAGAATTAGTTATAGGAAACCTTGCATTAGTTTAATGATATTTGAAATTATGAATAAGGTTCGTTGGAAGTCGCTAAGTGCTCTCTTTCTTAAATACTAGATCAAAAACATTACTCGTATTAACGTGCCATCAGTCAAGCTGCCTTAATAAAAACCCACGGTTGTTAACTGTATTACTTATCTTACTGGGTTAAACTGTTAACATAAAAGTAGACGTCTCAATGAGTAGACAGTGACAGTATTTTAAATGTTTAATACGCGAAATACCTTCCCGTGGTTGGCTTGCAAGCTGTGGAAAGACCACTAGAATGCGCCGGTACAGAGTATCCCAGCAAGTGGATAAAGAGACATCTGTGGGTAGAAACATGCACTACATGAACGCTGACGGCTGCGGCGTGCACGCTGTGACCCGGAAGTTTCACATGTGCAGGAGCACCGCACGCGTGCAGAATTTCTGGCCGGCCCTGCTATAGGAGGTAGTATTGGTAAAAACTGAACGAAAACTGCCCATAATTTTACGTCCGGAATCCGATATCTGTTGAGATTTTAACCGGTTTCCATGTAACGAGTAATGTGTAGTATTCGGTAGTGTAAGACATCTTACTGCTGCTGGTCATTGCCCATGTCTGAATCGTTGTGATTTGCAACACACTGATGGTGGTGGTGGTGATGGTGATACCAGACATAGCATTGCAACGATCTGTTACATCAGGCAGTTGTGGGTGTGCTGCCCTTGCACTGCGTTAGCTGAACAAGATTAGTGATTCCGAGCAGTGTGGACTAATTGTACCGTCAACAGTGAAACGGAGGTCTAGTATTCCACGAGGGAAATAGACATATTCTGTTACGAGTTAGCCGATGACAGTGACTGCGAGGACCGTGAAATGTATTCAGAACGACATTCATAACGCGCCATTCCATCTGCAAGAATATCCAGCAGGCTATTCCACCAACTTGCAGCCGCGCGGGATTAGCCGAGCTGTCTTGGGCGCTGCAGTCATGGACTGTGCGGCTGATCCCGGCGGAGGTTCGAGTCCTCCCTCGGGCATGGATGTGTGTGTTTGTCCTTAGGATAATTTAGGTTAAGTAGTGTGTAAGCTTAGGGACTGATGACCTTAGCAGTTAAGTCCCATAAGATTTCACACACATTTGAACCAACTTGCAGACATGGATAATTCGCACCAAACACATCGGACAGCGGTAGGCCTCGCATAGTTCGAATGCCGCATATCGAGGGACAGGTGCAGCGACACGTAGAAGATGATCCTGAAACAAGTATATGAAGAACTGTACTTGCTGCGGGTGCCAACTATACTCTTGCGTGGTTAGTTTTTCATGAGAGCTGATTTGCCTCAATCATATGCAGCATTTGCAAGTTCTTCGGCGAGCACGCATCACGATGAACTACAGTTTTGCCAACAGTTCGCTACTTGCATTTTAGTAACAGATGTGGCAGGATTCGCAAGAGATTGCATAGTAAATTACCACAAGACGCACGTCTGGGTAGATGCAAGTCCTCGGAGGAACCACAGAAGTGGAGCATCAAGATCGCTTCAGTATCAACGCACGGGCAGAAATTGACGGTGAAACACCCAGAGGGTCATACACTTCAACGAACAGATTAATAGGTGCTGTATCACCGTTTCCTGTACGATGAATTATCAGCGTTACTGGAGACCGCTAATCTTGCAGAAAGAAAACGATTGTGGTCTATCCGCGATGGGATGCCATTCTACTTTCTGTGGATCATGCAGCAGTACCTTGCCGCAACGTTTCATGGGCGATAGATTGGTCGAGATCAGACAGGATGACCTCCCCGATCACCGGACCTGAATCTGTTTTATTTCTGGCAATAAGCACATTTAAAGGCATTGGTGTATGCCCAACCCATCGATATCGCGCAGACGCTACAGGAGAGTGTGACCAATTCTTGTGACTCAATCCGAATGGAGCCAGACATATTCGATGGAGTGCGTGATGAACTGCGAAGAAGGGCTGAAGGATGTGCCAAGATGCATGATAACCACATGCCGCACCGCCTACACTTTCTAGGTCTACGTTACAAACAGATGGAAGTGAGAGGACAGGTTGGCCCGTATCTCAACGTATATTGGTTTCCACAGGTAAGACTACAGGAACTCTTGTTCTAGTTTAGACCCATACTACATCCTGCAGGAATATGACATTTTTAAGCACTCTGCATACATACAGTGACTTATTTACTTGAATATCGATAAGAGTATCTGAATCAAAACAAAAATTAATATTACATGTAGCAAAGAAATGGACATTTGGGCCCTAGCAGACCACGCGAAGTACAACAACCCACGTTTTCTGGAAGTTCCTCATTATTTCCTGTAAATAGAACTGTACGACTACTCGATGGACATCCAAGGACACCAGACAGAAGATGTCACTCCCAGGGCTTTTCATTTGAGTTCACGAAGCTGCTCCTTACTACTTGCCTGTTGTTCGAACCTACCGGTAACAAATATGGTAGAACGCTTCTGAATTTCTTCTACGTCTTCCTTCAATCCCAACCGGTGAAGATTCCAAACACACTAGTAGTACTTAGGGATGCGTCGCACAAGTTTTCTAATGGCGCTCTCCTTTGTGGATGAGTTACACTTACCCAAACCTCTCCCAATAAACCAAGTCGACAATTCCCCTTCCATACTACAATCCTTACATGCTCGTTCCATTCCATACAGCTTTGCAGCGTTACACCTAGATATTCAATCAATGATTGAAGCAGCAGAATACTAGTGCTGCATCCCAATATTACGGGTTTGTTTTTCCAACCCAGATTAATAGGTGCTGTGTATCACCGATTCCTGTGCGATGAATTATCAGTGTTATTGGAGAACGCTAACCCTGCAGCAAGAAAACGATTCTGGTTTATCCGCGATGGGACGCCATTCCACTTTCTATGGATAATTGCATTTTTCTAAATTTAGAACTAGCTGCCATCCATCACACCAAGTAGCACTGTTGTTTAAGTTCTCTTGTATCCTAGCAACGACGACACCTTTCCATATACCACAGAATCATCAGCATACAGACTAAAATTGCTGCTCACGCTATCCGTCATGGCGTTTATGTATTTAGGTAACGAGCAGTCCTGTTATACTTCCCTGGAACACTCCTGACGATACCTTTATGTCTGATGAACACCCGCCGTCGAGGGCAATGTACCGGGTTGGACAGAAGCTTCTCTGTCTCAAGGGAATTTGTCATACGATATTAGAGTGCCTGCTTTAAGAATAAAAATACAATTTTCCTTTAGCAATTGCGAATACGAACAACCATCAGCTGTATAAGGGAACAACGACAGTGAAAATTTGTGTCGAACCGTTACTCGAACTCTGATTTCCAGCCTTACGGGAGCGGTCGCCTTAACCGCTTTGGCTATCTGTGCACGACTCACAGCCAGACCCAAACTTCCGTTTGTCGTCGTTCCTTCGTCACAACCTGTTCTCGTACACACATCGTATAATTTCTGTATAGGGTAGGATATTTTAGTTGAAAGTCCGAAATTCGAACTTAGGATATGCTCAAGAAATCTGCAGCAAACCACCGTTGAGATACTTATCTGTAATTTTGCGGGTCTGTTCTTTTACCTTTACATACAGCAGTAACCAGCGCCTTTTTAGTCGCTCGAGACTTTTCGCTGGGCGAGAAATTCGTTTTAAATGCAAGCTAAGTAAGGGGCCATTGCCGTAAAGTACTCTGTGTAAAACCGAACTGGTATTCCGTCCGGACCTGGTGACTTATTTGTTTTCAACTCTTTCGGTTCTTCCTCAACGCCAGGGACGCCATTTCTATGTCCTTCATACGGCAGCTTGTGCGGCGGTCAAACGATGGAATGTCTGTATGATACTCCTTCGTGAATGGATTTTTAAACGCAATATTTAAAACTTCACCTTTCTTTTTGCTCTTTTCTGTTGCCACACCAGACTGTTAGCCCTCGGGGAAAAACAGAGAGGGCTTCTGTCTCAAAGGGCGCAAGTCGAACACAGGAAGAATGTAGATCTAGGAATCATCGGTATAACAGTTGCAAATTGTCGTAGCTGTGTTGGAAAATTACCAAAGCTTCAAACGCTAATAGAAAGCACTGATTCTCAAATCGTCAGAAACTGAAAGCTGGCCAAAGCTGAAGCAAGTTCAGCCGACATCTTTTGCGAAAGGCCTAACGATGTTCAGAAACGATAGGCTAAATACACCTGGCGGTGGCGTGTTTGAAACGTTAGAATTAATTTATCATGAAGTGAAATTTAAGTAGACGGTTGTTGTGAGTTAGTACGGGTAGAGGTCATTCTTGGCAACCACTATAAAATAACAATTGGATCCTTCTATTAACTTCCAAACTAAGGTGTTTCAATTTCTGGCAGAGTCAAAGAAAACTTGAGTCCAATTTCAAACATGTACTAGACTCATATAATCATAGGTGGTTGTGACTTCAATTTATCCTCGATATGCTGGCGCAAATACGTGTTCAAATACGGAGGCACGCATAAAACACATCCGAAATTGTGCTACACGCATTCTCTGAAAATAATTTCGAGCAATTAGTGCATGAGCTCACTAACAGTAAACGGTTGTGACAACACACTTGATCTTATAGCAGCAAAAAATCGTGAGCTAATAACGAGCATAACGAGCATCAAAATGGATACAGGGATTAGTAAACAAAGAGCTGTCATAGCGGGACTGAATACCGTAACTCCCCAAATCCTCCAAAAACAAACTAAAAGTGTACCTATTCAAAAAGCAAATAAAAATTCCTTTTACGTCCTCCTAAGAGACAATCTCCTCTCCCTCCAAATTAACGATGTAAATTTAAACCAGATGTTGCTTGAATACGGTAATAGTATCGTCAGCAGTTGAGAGATTTATACCAAATAAATCAAACGACGGGGTTGGTCCCCCTTGGTACACAAAACCGATCATAACACTGTTCAAAAGCAACGAAAAAAGCATGCCGAACCTAAACGAACGCAAATCTCTAAGATCGGCGACCTTTTACAGAAGTTCGAAATTTAGCGCCGACTTCAGTGCGAGATACTTATAATCGTTTCCACAATGAAATTTTGTTTCGAAATCTGTCAGAAAACCTAAAGAGATTCTGGTTGTATGAAAAGTAAGCTAGCGGAAGACACAATCAGTACCTTCTCTGCGTGAAAACAATGGAAATACTATCGATGACAGTGCTACCAAACCAAAGTTACTAACACGCGCTTTCGAAATTCCTTCAGGAAAGAAGACGAGGTAAATATTCCAGAATTCGAATCAAGAACAGCTGACAACATGAGTAACTAAGAAGTAGATATCCTCGGAGTTGTGAAACAATTAATGAAAGCAAGTCTTCCAATCCAGACTGAAAACCAATTACGTTCATTTCGGAGTATGCTGATGCAATAGTTCCATACCTAACAATCATATACAACCGCTCGCTCGACGAGAGATCCGTACCGAAGAACTGGAAAGTTGCACAGATCACACCAATTTCAAGAAAGGCAGTAGGAGTAACCCTCTAAATTACAGGCGTATATCATCAACGTCGATATGCAACATGATTTCCGAAAATATATTGTGTTCGAACATTATGAATTACCTCTAACAGAACGGTCTACTGACAAACAGTTATCAAGGATTTAGAGAACTTCGTTCTTATGAAACACAACTAGTTCTTTACTCTCATGAAATGTAGAGTGCTATCGACGAAGGATTTCGAACTGATTCCGTAGTTCTGTACTTCCAGAAGGCGTTTGACAAAGTACCTCACAAGAGGCTTGTAACTAAATTGCGTGGTTATAGAATATCGTCTCAGTTATGCGACTGGATTCGTGATTTGTCGGAGAGATCACAGTTCGTAGTAACTGACGCAAAGTCGTGGAGCAAAACGGAAGTGATTTCTGGCGTTCCCCAAGCCGTCTTAGGTTATTCGCAGATGATGCTGTCGTTTATCATCTAGTAAAGTCATCAGAAGATCGAAACAATTTGCAAATCAATTTGGAAAAGATGTGTACGTTGCGAAAATTGGAAATTGAAACTGAATAATGAGAGGTGTGCGGTTATCCGTTGAATTAAGCAAATCTAAAGACTGTAAATTCAGCTAAATACCTAGTAATTACAATTACGAAAAACTTAAATTGGAAAGAACACACAGAAAATATTCTGGGGAAGGTGAACCAAAGACTGCGTTTTATTGGCAGAACACTTCGAAGATGCAACAGTGAGACTGCCTACACTACGCTAGTCCGTCATCTTTTTGTAGCACTCTTGAGTGGTGTGAGGGTCTTTACCACGTACGCTTAACGGAGTACACAGAGAAAGTTCAAAGAAGGACAGCACATTTCGCATTATTGAGAAATAGGGGAGTGAGTGTCACGGACATATTACAGGATTTGGGGTGGACATCACTAAAATGCAAGTGTTTCTCGTTGCGGCTTGGTCTTCTCACGAAATTTCAATCACAAACTTTTTCCTCTGAATGCGAAAATATTTTATCGACGCCGACCCTCATAGGCAGAAACAACCATCACAATAAAATGCAGCACCACGTGGAGGTGGGTCCTCTAGGTGGTCTTTTGTCCTCTTTCTTTGTGTAAATGACAGCTGTATTACACTTACGAAACTATTATACATCTTACAGGAAATAGTAAATTAACAGAGAAAAAACTGGTTTAATAAGAGCGACAACAGAGGATAGGATAGATCAAGTAGTAGAGGTCCTTTTCACCTGCGCTGTCCAGGGAGGTGGTCTCCGAATGTCATTTCGAGCCCGACATCCCTGTGCACTGTCTTCCAAGATTACTTTCTAAATCATGTCGATATGATAGTCTATTTCATTCTAGGTTAGTGTGGTGCCTTGTACAATAACCGACCACACTACGTCATACATACGTCCCTGTGTTTGATGTTCCCATGTCTGGGTATCTAGATGATGTTCTTCGTGTGTTACGCTCTCTATGTCAGTGTTGGAGGGGACTGTAGCAGACGCGCTGTAGGTACTCTGATTTGGGACCATGCCCAGTCAGGAAATGAACCATTCCACGGCCGGGATCGGCATGATTCACCCGTAACCGTTGCCTCACGTTAGGGAAAAATTTGTACACTTTAAGGCCTTTGTCACTTTGGTCCCACTCCCGTTGCCAGACATCCAATCGCCAAGTGTTTAGTTGACGTTTGTGTCCGATGTCTTCCTCTGTTATTTTCCACATGTTATCCTGTCTTCCACTCTTAAGCCATCAGCATGCGGACCGTTATTTGATCGCCGACAGCATCACGAGTACACTCCTTTGTTCACGCCTCACTGCTGTCCTGTGGGTCACTAGTGCATGCATGTGTGGCATACAGTTGCTGTGAAGTTCACCAACCATTCATAGAGAGCACAGTGGTATGCTGTGATGTATCTTGTTTAAGCGTGATAGTTTGTATTTTCTCTGCTTTACTGGAACTCATGAGCGTGTCTTGGATGAAACACTGGTTTTCGTCAATGTATATTCCCAGATACCGTGTGGCTGTTTTTCTTTTAATATTTATGTACTGTATTTTGATCGATGGGTGTCATACGGCTTTCAGTAATATGTATGCTGTCTTGTGCGCTGCAACTGTTAGTCTGTTTGTGTTGCAGGAATACAGTGTAGTGTTCAGCATACCATTGGCTTTGCTTTCTAGTTGTCCGCAGAAACCATTACTAACAGGCCATAGGCGTATGCCAAGACCCCGTCGGTGTGTGACACCTCGTCTGTGAGAGAAAGAGGGGGGACAGACTGCCATGTCCTTGGGGGTGGTCCCTGGTCATCTTTTTGATTACCTTCTGGTAATCCCGCCTGCCACTCAGTCACTCTGTTTATGCAATAAACGATGAAACTGTTTTAGAGGGATTCAGATATCTGAAGCTCACCCAGTCGAGCGAACAGTACAGACTACGAAAGATTATCGAAGGCACCTGCAATGTCTACTGAGATTGCGATAACAAATGTAATATGAGTATACCCTATGACGTTAAAATCTTTATTTACTGCGTCGTCTATTGGTTTTCCTACTCTAAACCCATGCTGATGTGGGCGAAGTCTGTAGAGTCGTTTGACCACACGACATGCTACCAGTTAGCTACTATCCAGTTTCGTTGTTGTCTGGTCCACTGGAGAGATAAAACAGATTTGCTGCTGCCACCAGTGACCTTTGCGAGGTGCCCAACTTCAAATCCCTCTGCATTTAGTTCCCTTCGAAACGTTCGTTTGGAAACTGGTTGGGGTAGACCTGCATTCACTGCCAGCATCAGTCGGAATGTTGTCGTTTGCTCCAATCTGTATTCAAATAGTGCAAGGGGCGTTCAGTAAGTAATGCAACAAATTTTTTTTCTAGGTAAATTTCCGTTGAGAACATGCGAAATTTGTTGTGAGACATCGTAGAATATTCCCGCTTGGGCCAAGAAGCTCCGTATTCTTCAAAACATATTCTTCAAAACATATTCTTCAAAATGGCGTCCGTAACGGAGATGTGTTCCAAGCAGACACATGTCATTGAGTTTGTTTTAGCGGAAAACCGAAGCATCGTACATATTTATAACCGCTTGCATGATATCTACGGAGACTTAGTAGTTAACAAAAGCACGGTGAGTCGGTGGGCGGCCATCTTTCATCATCGCAACATGGTAGCACTAACGTTTCCGATCTCCCGCTTACGGCCAGCCGCACACAGCTGTGACTCCAGCAATGTTGGAGCACACTCATTCGAACCGCTCGACGGATGCAATTAGACATCTCGCTGCACAACTGGACGTCTCGTTTGGTAAGGCTGACACACTCGTCAACCCGTTGGGACAGCCAAAGGGGTGTTGCCCGCTGGGTTCCTCGCCGCTAAACACAGGACTATAAGGAGCGACGAAGAGCCATCTGTACGGAATTGCTTGGGCGTTACGAGGCTGATCATGACAATTTTTTGTCAAAGGTCGTCAGATGTGATGAAACATTGGTTCATCACTTCGAACCAGAAACAAAACGGCAGTCCACTGAGTGGCGCCACACCACCTCCCCTCCGAACAAAAAGTTCAAAGCCGCGACCTCAGCTGGTAAAGGCACGGCGACGGTGTTCTGGGACACTGAAGGGGTTATTCTGTTTATAGCGTCCTCTCTAATGGTGGAACGATCAACTCCGTAGTGTATCGTGCTACCCCCAGGAAATTGAAGGAACAACGTGAGAGGCTTCGTCGCCACGAAAATGCAAACGAACGTTTCCTCCTCGATGACAACACTGGCCTCAAGTAAGTCTGCGCACAAAACTTTGCTGGTCTGTTCTTCCTCATTCACCCTACAGCCCCGATCTCGCACCTCCTGCCTTCCATTTGTTTCGCCTAACGAGAGATGCAATCAGCGGGAAGCAGTACGTGGATGAAGCAAGACGTTGGCCCCGGCGTTGACCAGTGGAGTGGTACCATGCGGACATACAGGCCCTCCAAGTAAGCTGGCGTAAGGCCGTCGCATTGAAAGGAGATTATGTTGAAAAAATAGGATTTTGTCGCCAAAATAGTGAGGAATAATACAGTACATGGGAATCCTGAATAAACCGAACCTGCTTTCAAAAACGTTGCATTACTTATTGAACGCCCCTCGTATACTGGCAGTGCTGCTTTGATGTCACTTAAACTCATGCCTTGTTATAGTCAGCAGATGATTTGGTGGACTAGCAAGACCCAACACAACTATGTATCCCGCGGGCAGAACCCTGTCATTCCAAAAAAGTTTCGAGACTGGATTAATAAACAAGTGAGGAAGTTAAGATGGTTCTTTTAATACGTCAGAGAGTCTACGTAATCTCTCCTCACCCGAATACAACGCACCAAACGATCATGTAACCATGTGAGTGTGCCAGAAAAGTCTTTCTTCCGGATGATGTTCCACTCGCATGCCATACTGGCTGGAATGTCGGTTATGTCGTCAAACCTTGACGCCCCATGTGAATTTCTGCAATAAGTCGTTATGTTATAAGTTCGTA
This sequence comes from Schistocerca piceifrons, assembly GCF_021461385.2. NCBI lineage: Eukaryota > Metazoa > Arthropoda > Insecta > Orthoptera > Acrididae > Schistocerca > Schistocerca piceifrons. The sequence continues at coordinate 679,107,609 of NC_060149.1, forward strand.
TTGATAACATCACGTCTCATCACTAGTGAAGATTTTTTCCAGAAAAGAACTGTCCACGTCTTTCGTTTCAATAAAGTCACGACAGGCGTCCAAGCGTCGTTTTTGTTCGGGAGTGAAGATGTGCGGGACAAACTTTACACACGCTTCTCTCTTCTTTAAAACATTCTGGTGAATGTCTCGATGACTTGATTTAGAAATAATGCTCCACTGCAATTTTTGACAAAACAACGTTGACACGCTACAGCAACACGTCCGCTGCTGCTCAACAATGCCTGCTCACAACTTACTGGTCGAATGCACATCTGTTGTTTTCACTTGTTGGCCGAAGCTGCCACCATAGTTGCTTACACCTCACGAATAATATCAGTCTCCATAAAAGCACGGTTGTCGCCGGAGGATTGGCCGTTTTCTATACAGGCGCTAATTTACGTAGTGGCTGCAACCAGCGTCGCCGCGCGGGATAGCCGCGGGCTCGCGGGCGTCTTGTAACGGTACGCGCGGCTCCTCCCGTCGGAGGTTCGAGTCCTCTCTCGGGCATGGGGGTGTGTGTGTGTGTGTGTGTGTGTGTGTGTGTGTGTGTGTGTGTGTGTCGTCCTTAGCGTAAGTTAGATTAAGTAGTGTGTAAGCTTACGGACCGATGACCTCAGCAGTTTGGTCCGATAAGACCTTGCCAGAAATTTCCAAATTTCTTTCAGCCAGAGAGAGAGAGAGAGAGAGAGAGAGAGAGAGAGAGAGAGAGAGAGAGAAGGGTGGGGCTGCGCTGTCCGGCTGATATGTAATTATAAAGCGAAGGCAATTGTGCGGAATGATGACACAAACACTTTGTTATAGAAGAACAGCCTGTTGCTGCACCTAATAACAGACAATTTTTAGAGCTACGCCGTAGTCCTGGCATGTAGCAAAAAAGCAAACGAAGTTACTCGCTCCGACCCAGACGGGATCTTCGGGACCGTCCGACCGTGTATCATCCTCCGCCGAAGGCGTCATGCGTACACGATATCAAGAGGCAGAGGGTCAGCACTCTGCTCTCCCGCTCCTGAATTGACATCACGAGGTTGCGTGCACACCGTTCCAGTCCTCTCAACGAGGAAAATCCCTGGAAGTACCGGGAATCGAACCCAGGTCCTCCACATAGCAGCCAGTCACGCTGACTACTGGGCTATGATGGCGAACTGGGATGTAACAAATGTAAATAATAATCGCCAATATGAATGTGTGTCCTTGTTAGGAGTTCTTTGTCATAGGTGACATGGGGGCAGTGTTCGTTGGAGTGTAGTTACAAGAGGCCAACACAAGACGCGTATTCCCCACTGAGCACGAAAGAACTGTAGTTACATCCGATTGCCGCTTCAGTTGTTTATGCAGCGTACACGAGGCATTCAGTGATGTAACAAATACTATGTCACCGATTGTCAATACTGTCTCACCAGCTTTATATTTCTTCTTTACATGGGTTGCTTATGCCTTTGAGTAGTGCCAAATTCATGATATTATACATATTTTTATCTTCAAAGTGTTATATTCATAATTAAAGGCTAAAACTAGGAAATAGCTTCCTCAGAGCAACTCAGCCATAAGAACACAAAACACTGCCTACGGCAGATATGTGGTGACCTTCATGGAGTATCATTGGATGGTATCACCACGAAAACTAGCCACTAGCCATATCGAAAAGTGTAAAATCTGGAAATAGCTCTACCGACTGCGGTCAGGAACTACAAGATCCAAAGCAAATCTTTAAAAGTGGGGATAGCCCCTAGCGTCTAACCGCTGTAAGAGTCCTACGGCACAGACAACCAGTCACGTATATTCTTGGCCAGACTGCACAACACATAAAAGGCTCGAGAATCTGATGTCAGCAAATTCTAATTCAACTAACGTCACCCACTTTTGATTAAATTATCCTAACTATTCTTTTCAGATTTCTATGTGTTTAGTTGTCTTTTTCCTATTCTTTGCTTTAGGTGTGCAATTTGTGGTGTTATCAGAACTTCCAAGTGGTGGAGCCAAATTAACATATTTCTAGTATTTCGGAACCCTTACCTCGCCTACAGCAAAAATGGAAAATTATAAATTAAATATTCTAAGCGATAGAGGTGTACTTGCCTGTTCTATTACCACGATTTCTGCTCTTAATTTGTAATCTGATGCTTCTCACGCGAATAAAACTTGTAAATATGTATTACAAAGGCATGCTGAAAAGTAATCCCTCCAATTTTTCATGTGAAAACTCTTAACTGTTTCTAATAAAAAAAAACATTAACATTCTACATCTTTACTCATCATGTCCAGCTATTTGCAGCCCTCTGCTACTGGAGGGCTCAGAATTGTAGCATGTAACATGGCAGTGTGTAACGAAACTATAATAGTATGTGAGAAACAGCGTGCTGTAACTGAGTTTCGGATTCGAAGAGTTGTTCCTCACATGGAGCACCCTCTCCTTCAGCATGAGAATGCCAGGCCACAGAAGAGCATTACGACATCTGAAGCAATCCGACTTCTTTGGTTCACTGTCATCGATCATTTTCCTTTCAATCCCGACTTCGCCCCACCCGATTTAAACTGTTTCACTTTGATAGTGAAGAAGCGGTGCAAGTAGAGGTGAGACTGTGGCTCCGCCAACACTAACGACATCAACGAACTGGTCTCTCGTTGGGAGATATACTTCTGCCTCCAGGGTGTCTACATTGAGAAATAAATATGTAGACATTTAGAATAAAGACGTATAACATTAATAACGTTTCTGTTACTTAAAAAGCTTTAATAGTTTTCCCATAAAAATGTCAGAGGCCTCACTTTTTAGCACGCCCTCGTAGTTGGTCTTATGATTAAAAATGAATAAAGAAACAAAAATGTTACAGGACAATTACCACGTTCCTAGTGGATGAATATCTGCACACAGAAGCTGTAATGATAATCGTGCTGACGAGGTATTACTACAAACAGAATCCCACCCACCTCCAGCAAAACTTTAAGAGTTGAAGTCACGAGTTCAGATTAATAAAGAACCGAGCAGGAAAAGACATAAACTTTTTCTAACGTAACTTCCCGGTATTCACTTTCGAGGATTTGTTGGAACAACTGAAATCTAACTCTAGCTGGTCGGACGACTGTTCGAATCCAGTTTCCTCGCAAAGCGAATCCAGTGTGCTATCCATTGTGTCAAATTTCTGTTTCTTAGCGTGATTCCAGCTGTAATATGTTGAAGATGTGTGGAAAAGTATGACCTTGAAACGAACTGGACACCAGCCGTAGCAAATGCACAATAAAGTGTTACTAATAAAAATGGTCTTCATATTTGAGGTACATCCATCTGCCATGCTACCTTACATGTATTACACTTTTACTACAACTGCAACTGTCAGTTAAGCTGCTGGAGTCTGTTCAATCATAGGGATTCGGATGTTTAACCATAAGAGTAAAAATTTCTCCCTCTTCGGGAATGGTTAATTACCATCGTTTGTAGGTATATGTAAAACGGACAAGCTCAGGTCTGTAACATAAGCTACATGGCCTCATTTTCAATTGGAGATAAAGGCATGTGGGTTCAAGTCAAGAGTATTTACATATTCGTGAAACGTCGTCTTAAAAGAATCTTCGACCAATATAGCTTTTTCACAATTCAGTTTATATACTCAATATCGAGAAAATTATCCTACAAAAATGATTCCTGAACTTGCTGCGACCATTACAGCTCAAAGTGATAATTTATCAGCAACGTACCCAATTTCAACAAATAAACTTAACTTTGGGTAAAAAATGTTTTTAAAATGAAGAAACATAAATGATGCTTACTAAATTCGTGAGGGCTACTGGCGGATGTAGAACTGTGAGGGTGGGTCGTGCCTGGATAGTGGGTCATCTGCCTGCCCAACGCAAAGTCTCCCTGTTCGAGCACCGGTTCCGACATAGCTTTAATCTGCCAGAAGATTTCAGACCAGCAAGAACTCCGTTGCAGAGCGAAATAACATTCTAAGTAATACTTTTTCAACGTTAGTTCTCAGTTGTGTTCGAAGTTCAGTCTGCTCTTCGCTTTAGTTCTCATTTCTATCAATGTCGGTGATTCACTTCAACAACTGTTAGCTGTCCTAAATTAAATCAATTTCCTTCAGGCTTTTCGCAATGATAATGGCTACGTCGAACTGCTGCTATCTCCGAAATGTCTGAAAAGTTTTACTGCCGTTCCAGTTTCACACTTCGTCGATAATGGACTGCCTCACGTACTGTGAACTCTATTTTTCCAGTAAATGTAATTACTCAAATGAAATTGTATGGTTCCAGAGGCCTTTTCAAGTCTCAAACATATATGACGTATACAGACGAAGCACCGAATGGAAATTTGTTCTAAGGTCAGGATTGGAATCTGGGTCTCCTGCTCGCTAGGCAGATGCCCTAACCACTGCTCTACCCTTGCACAGTGGCTTTGCACACCTGAACGGACCACCCTAGCATGCCTCACTCCTCAGTCCAAATTCCTGTTCCCGCCTTAACCCACTTAGTATTCACTCTAAACTCTAATGCCGGCTATGGTACAAATTTTCATATTCACTTCAGTCTTCATATATACATCACAGATTTGTGAGACTTTAAAATGCCTCTGGAAACCTGGAGCTTCATTTGATTAAAAGTACTGTACCTGGGTTTCAGGAAAAATCTCCTATTTTGTTTGATGCTGAGGTTCTGTTCGAATACAGTTGGAGAGCCTCTGAAATGCTGCTCGAGTTTAGGGGGAGTACCAAGTGGGCTCATGCCCGAATGAGAACGTAGACTGAGGAGGGACGACTATTAGTGCAGTCCTTAGTGCAGTCCGTGCAGTTGTACAAACCCACTGTGCCAGGGTGGAGTAGTGGTAAGTACATCTGCCTAGTGAGCAACAAATCTGGGTTCGAATGCCGGGCTTGGTAAACATTTTCATTCGTCGCTTCAATCTGCATATATACATCGCCAATGGTATTACTTTCGAGTGGCCCCGATTTCTCTGCAACAGTTCGTCGAAATCTGTAGATCTCAGGGTCTTGCCTCTTCCTATTAGTCACACTGAAACCCTGTCGCTCATTTTAAAACAAGTGTTCACTTTCGGCGCCTGATACAGAACACACATTCTCTGAACAGCCTACAAATACTCTATCGCCGGAATACGAAAGATGTTAGTTATGAGTCGTTGCATGAAGTTTTAATAACCAGTTCGTAATAATGTTTTGATTTGTTTGTCGCTAAATAACTGCTCTCCTGGTACACATCGCAGTCCCAGCTGCAAGTAACGTAGCTGCTAGAGGTGCCAAAATGAAGTGGTGCAACCCACAGGCGAAGTGAATTATCGTGAGGTAATTCATGGAAACAACACTACAACAATCCATGCTGACTCGGTGTAAGTGTACGACAGTGTACCACCGTGTCATTGTGGTCAATTGGCGCATACACTTCCAGTGTGATCAAACATCTCTGAATGATGAACAAAGTGGAAAATCAGGAGTCAAAAGAGAAGTAGAAGCCCTGGTGACCGTTGACGGATGTATCACAATGGAGATGACAGGAAAAGCGGAAAGAAAATCAGTCGTGCATCAGTTTTCAGCATCGGGCACGACACTTCAATCATCACCGCCCGCTGGGTTCAGTGACTACTCCCAATAATTCAAACAGGCAACCGAATCTAAACAACAGACTAAATTTTTCAGCTGTGCCAGGTCAATCCAGATGGCGTCCTTAGCCGCATAATCTCCGTAGACGAGAGCTGTGCGTATCAGTATGATCCCGAGACAAAAGAGCAAATGAAGTAATTGGAACATGTGGAACCGCCGAAAAAGATCGAACCATCATTTGGTAAGATGATGATGGGTGGTTTTTGGAACTGATACGGTGTGGTGCTAACAGGCTACGCTCGTAAGGTGCAAACTATCTCAGGATCATACTACCGAAAGTTCTGAACGAGGTGACGAGAGACCGTAAAGACAAAGCGTCGTGAAAGCTGTCCACAGGGATATATTTGCTCCACGATAATGGTTCACATCATTCCGCCGAGGACGAAGCTGCTTCTTGCAGCTATCACATTTTGTCTCACCTCCCGTATTTTCCTGACGTGGCACCCACTGATTTTTCCCTCTTTCTTCGTATGACGAAACGATTCCGTTGCAAGCATTTGTAGAATGACAACAAGGTGAATTTCGAGGTGGAACGTTTCCCGAACCGCAGACCTCTACAACCAAGATCTCTGCCATGTCACCTATCGTTTGGGAAAAAAGTACCGCTTTGAAGGGAAAACATGTAGAGAAGGACTGACACCACCACAAGGTCTCATGATCGCAGCTTGTAATTATCGCCTTAAAAAAAATGTTCGACCACTACTCGAAAAAATATGTCGCACTGAAACATCTGTGGACTGCTAGCCGCTATTTTTTTTTTTTTTTTGTGGCAGTGCTGGAGCAGACATAGCGAGTATCTGGAGGCCACTGTAACTGTGGCGGGAGGTCCCGTGGAGGTGACCGCATTAAAAGCTCATCCCGGGCCAGGCGCGCTCATTTCACGGCGCGCGCCTCTGCTCTCGCCTGAGCGACACCAGCCGCTATCCGTGCCGCCACGACAAAATAAGTTCCGTGTCTACTGTGGAGCTGTGCGCTACATGCAAGACATGCTGTCTGTACAGAACAAACATCAGGTCTCTAACAATCAAGAAACGACTAAGCAGGCACACCCGACAAAATATTAATCACTTCTTAAGATGGGAAACTGTTCTCTTTGGACAGCTGTAGATGGTGTAGAGCCGGTACAACGCTCTCATGTGACTCTACAGCACTGATGTAAATCATGGTAGTGAAATAATGTGTGTAACAGTTATTGCTTCATTACCGCATCATGTCCAACCTGCAAGGAATGGTATACAACTCACAATTACTTAACATAACGTACGAACAGTAGCAATAAAAAGGACCTAATCGACACGAACCGGAGACGAGTGGTACGCTTAGTCGATGACAATCTATTTCAAATTTCATATTCATCTGCACTTGCAGAAAGTCTACGAAGACCTGACTGAATAAAATCACGATGGGTCGTTGGGCGAGGCATCTGCCATTATCGCAACAAGGTCGTGCAAGCGTGCTGGACTGCCGCACACAGCCGTGACTCCTGCAGTGTTGAAATGTGTGGACCTATTCATTCGAGGTGATCGACGGATCACAATCAAACACCTCGCTGCAGAACTGGATGCCTCTGTTGGCACTGCTGACACACTCGTCCACCAGTTGGCGTACTCAAAGGGTGTGTGCCCACTGCGTTCCTCGACACCTAACAGAAGTTCATAAAGAGCACCTTCCAACTTCCATCCGTTTGGCCGAATGAAGGATACACTCCGCGGGAAGTATTACGTGGCCAATGGGAAGCCAATGGCTTTGTACCATCACAGCCATAAATCTAAGGGATTAACGTCAGATGAACGCGGAGTACTACTGGATCTTCTGGACCGATCTATCGCTCATCAAACGTTTGTGTTCGGTATCGTCGTAAGAAGCATAGAAAACAGAATGCTATCGTTCATTAACCATGTCCACTGTCTTTCTGCAATGGTAGCGCCGTCCAATAGCGCATAGGATTTGTCCCGCGAAACCTGGTCATGGACAGCATCCGGAAATTGGTCTGTCAATTAATATGACCCTAAGACTATGTCACCCGCAATCTCTACCCACACACTGATACTGAAGTGAAACCTGGTATCTCGCTTCCACGTTTACTCCAAAGGCTTGCATTCTTCGCACAAGTTGTGATTATTTGTTATCATACTCTGTGAGAACCCCACCTCGTCCATAAATGAAACCCAAGCTGTGAATCGCGGATCTTCAGTGCTTCGACTTAGAATTGTTTTGGTAGAACTGTAAGCTAGCAAGATTTTCTTGCGGACTAAGAGCTTGTAGATAACATGGAAGTGATACTGATGAAGTAACTGCTGGTGCAGAATTTACCAATCAATACAGCGATTTATGCCTTCAGGAGCCCCGCTTCGCAGCATGTGTGTTCAAGAACCACCTTTTACGTATTGCAAACGCCCGCACCTCCATATTCAGTGTGTGAACTGTGGGAGGACCACAGCAATCCTTTCTGCTTGGTGCAAATTAAGTCGTGACTGCAACTCGCTGAAATAATATGCTGGGCATTTTCCAAATAAAATGCGGCTATGAGGCTTTGTGTCAGCGTACTTAATACATGCCTCCCAATTACCGTCGTTGATTCAACCATAGCAGAGTACATGTGTGCTATTCCCGGCATGGACTAACAGGACTCAGTTTCACTGTTTAATCTGTTCACACTCCATGTAATCACTTGCCTTGATTTAATGCCAACACATCACCTAAACGTTACGTGTGGAATGACTGATGTAGAATAAAGTGGTAAGTGTGCTGTTTTTCACAGCAGCGTTAATGGGAGGAGTAACTAAAGAGACATACACAATCAATAAAAAATCAGGAAAACGTCTTCCACCACTGTTTTCTGAAAGTTCTAGACAAAAGCAAAACGGTCCATGTATCAAATGGCTCAAATGGCTCTGAGCACTATGGGACTTAAGATCTGAGGTCATCAGTCCCCTAGAACTTAGAACTACTTAAATCTAACTAACCTAAGGTCCATCACACACATCCATGCCAGAGGCAGGATTCAAACCTGCCACCGTAGCAATCGCGCGGTTCCGGACTAAAGCGCCTAGAACAGCTCGTCCACCACGGCCGGCTGGTCCATGTATGACTAAGTATTTGTTTCCAGATATATTTTAAAGGTATTTTTTGAATTTTTTACCAGTATTGTATTCTTTAAGATCGAGATCTGTTTTTGTAGATTCTTGAATATCGTCAATAGGTAAATATACATTTGAGCGAAACGGGGCAGCACGAGCAGATTCCAGAATAGTGTGGATTTTTTAAAAAGCAATTGCATAGTGAAGCTTTTAATTAACATTTATTTTTGAAAAATGTTAACTGGAAAAATATTAGTCGTACGAAGGTTGCAGTTATGATATACAAACGGCCAATTCCGTTGCTGGATAATTATTTCCTCTAAAACGCAAATGGCCATCGCATGGAGTCACGTTTGCTGATAACCGTACATTGACAAACCAAAACAACATGATCACTGTCCACCGCGAGATTTAATGCCGCCAAGTGACGTGGGCGTGTGACGCGCTATGGAAAGTACGTAAGTGCAGCAGAGACGGATGGGGCTCACCCTAGCGAAGATGGGCAAATCCACTGAGATAAGTGACCTTGTCGAAAGATAGATTATTATTACGCAAAGCATGTGAACGAATGTCTCGAAAACGGCCAGACTGGTCGAATGTTCACGTGCTACTGTCGTGAGCATCTTCTGAAAGAGGTAGAAGGGCGGTGAAACTTCCACTAGGCGCTAAATTGTTGAAAGTCCACGACACTTCGTATAACGTGGCGTTCGGTAGCTTATTGTGAAGTAGGATAGATGGTGATCCGTGGCATCTCTGCCAAAAGAGCACAATGTTGGTGCAAACACAAGTGTTTTGAAGCATATCAATCATCGTTTCTCAAACGTTGACATAACAACATCGTGAATTACGATTTCAGTGGGGAGGGAACCATCGGGATTCGACCGCCGATCAATGGAAACGTGTCGGCCCTTCACGTGAATCACATTTTTCGTACACTAGGTCGATGTTTTCTCCACAAATGCCATCATCGAGGTGAACGGCGGCTCGAAACGTTCAGCATGCCACGAACGCAGGCTGGTGGGAGCAGTATTTTGCTATGGGAGACATTTTTCTGCGCTTGCATGGGTCCAGTGGTAATAATCGAAGACAAGCTGACAGCTGCGAGTCACCTGCATCCTTTAATGCTTTATGTCTTCCCCGACGGTGATGTCATCGTTCAGCAGTGTAATTGTCCATGTGTCAGAACCAGAAGCGTGCTACATTGGTCTCAGGAACATTATAGTGAAATCACGTTGACGTCTCCGCGACCAAATTCGCCTGATTGAAATCTTATGGAACCCCTCTGGGTCGCTATTTGGGGTCATCACCGCGTATGCATATTAGCGGTCAGCTATTTACGCAAATAACATGAACTGTGCGTAGAAAACTAACACCACATACCTACCAACAATGGATGCGAATATTTTAATAAATCAAACGCAGAAATAATCCTTATAGTGTGATATTTAATTATCAATATTCACTTTGCCACATAATCACCAGCCAATTGGATACATTTCTGCCAACGATGAACAAGCTTTCTGAAGCCGTCACGGAAGAAGTCAACACACTGTTTCCGCAACCACAGTCTCACAGTTCTTTCAACGTCTTCATTAGAAGCATAATGATGTCCCCACAGATCGTCTTTCATTATCAGGAACAGATGGGGGTCAGACGGTGCTAAACCTGGACTGCATGGAGGATGCCGTACAGTGCTGAGATTCAGTCTCCCTGAAGTTCTGCTATGGTGGCGCGTGCAGAGTGTGGTTTGGCATTGTCATGCTGGAGGAAAACATTCCCCTTTTCCTTTCGGACCCTTGTTAGCCGTCGTTTCAGAGTTTTCAGCGTTGTGATGTAACGCTCTGAATTTATTGCTGTTCCAAGATCAAGAAAATCAACATGGATAACAGCATTCACCTCCCAGAACACTGTGGCCATGATTTTTCCAGCTGAGGGCTGACTCTTGAATTTCTTTTTCTGGGGCGAGTCTTTTAGTCGATATTCCATAGACTGCAGTTTCGTCTCCGTGTGGTAATGGTGTACCCACGTTTCGTCTCCTGTCACAACTGAATGGAGAAAGGGGTCACTTTTATTCCTGTAACGCGAGAGGAGTTCCTGGCAAATTTCAAGTACGTGCGCTTTCATTTCAGGATCTGCATCCTGGGTACCCATCGTGCACAGATCTTCCGATAGCCAAGCAAAGCAATAAAGTGACCCACACGTTCTTGTCAAATGTCGATTGTGATTGAAATTGATCTCTGAGTGATACGACGATCGCCCTGAATCAATCTGTCAACATTTTGCTTTTGAAACAAGATAGTTGTTGTCACAGGACGTCCAACTCTGTTTGTCACGTAGGTCAGATCTTCCTACCTCAACATCTGTAAACTTACGCGCTCACCGACGCACAGTGTTCACAACACAATCACCATAAACTGCTTTCATTCTTTGATGAATCTCCTTTGGGGTGACATCTTCTACTGTCAAGAATTCAATGACTTCACGTTGCATAAATCGCATTAACCGACCGTCTGCGCAGGGTTCCATACTTTACACTGTAACACCACAACCGTCCAGTGCCAAGGCTTCCCGCGAATTGGAGCTGTAGAGAAGAGGCAACGGAATAACCTACTACCTGCCGCATTCCAATGCTGCGAACTGTTGAAGAGTTATGAAGGTGGAGGTATTACTTTTCAGTCAACCCTCGTAGTAAAGTACTCAGGGAACATCTCTGAACATTTACCGAAACTTTGTCCTGGCTGTTTCTTTCTGGTGGTTTTGTTGGCGGTTCAACACTCAAAAATTTAGTATTGATGTTCGAAGACAAACAGTTAATAAAAATAAGAATTTCGCGTGGAAATTATAACTGTTGTTTCAATTACGTAAAAATGGAAGCTAGTGAGTGCAGCACGTTTTTGATGATCTATGATATTGTTACAGAATTCAGAGAGGTAAAATCTACCGAGTGTTAGCTTTATATACAAAAAAGACTAATATTCTCTGATTTTAATTCTGACAATTACTTTCTTAAAAAAGAGAATCACATGAATTTTATTGTTGCTCAACTAACTGCAAATCCTCCATTTCATTTCTCAGTCCGTTCTTATTTAACTCAACCATTATGTATTCAGTTCGAAGCATATTTTTTTATTTAGGAAAATCCAAGATTTCTAGAAAGCAAAGTATTTCTAGAGGTTATTAGAGCCACCTACATCGTGTGGGTGTTCGCTGGTTCTTCTATTAACGAAATCATTTAGTCTGCAATCACTTTAAACCGATCAAGTTCCTGCACGTGCATGCATCAGTCCAACTCTCCCGGCATGAAATGCCCAGCAATGTCGTGTGCGCGATTTATCCGTCTACATACATACTCCGCAAGCCACTGTACGCTTTATGTTGGAAGTAACATGTACCACTAACAGTCATTTTCTTCCCTACTCCACTTGCAAACGGAGCGAGGGAAAACGACTGTCTAAATACCTCCGTACGAGCCCTGACTTCCCTTGCCTTCGCGGTCTTTGCATGACATGTACGTTGGCGGCAACATAATCTTTCAGCAGTCCACTGTAAATGCATGTTCTTCGAACTTGTTCAATAGTATTTCATGAAAAGAACACTGTCTTCCCTACAGCGATTTCCATCTGAGTTCACGATCCAACTACTTAATAGTCGCGAGATGACCGAACCTACCGGTAACGAATCTAGCAGCACGCCTCGGAAGTGCTTCAATGTCTTCCTTTAATCCGACCTTGTGGAGATCCCTAACACTCGAGCGTTACTCAAGAATGGACAACAGTGACGTTGTATACGCGCTCTCCTTTGTAGGTGAAATATAGTTTTCTAATGCTCTACCAATAAACCTAAGTTAGCCATTCACCTTCCCTATTACCGTCCTTACTTGTCCCTTCCACTTCATATTGCTTTGCAATGTTACACCTAGATATTTAATCGACGTGACTGTCTTAAGCAGAACACAACGAACGTAGTCTCAGAACAATACCGGATTGTTTTTCTTTCTGATATGCATTAACTTTCATTTATCCACGTTCACACTGCCTGCAATGTATTGAGGTACCCTGGCTCTAGTCGTAAGCAGCTGATCGGATAATAAAAGGCAATATGTCCAGTGCGTAAAAGCCACAGTTAGTAATCGTCTGGCGCTGGGAACAGTCATCTCAGAAACGGCGAAGCTCGTCGTTCGCGTGCTACTATAGTGAACGTCAATGGAAAGTTGTTGAGGAACACTGGAACGATAAGTACACGTCAAGGTACTGGACGTCCAGCCTCATCACAGAAACGGTTGCAGGCTCTGGAAAGCTGTATGGACGGCAATCTGTGTCAGACGTGACGACACTCTACAGTGCTGGTGTTGGCACCAGTGCTTCAAAGCAAACCGTTCAGTGCACACTGTCGAACATGGGACTCGACACACGACAGTCACTACGTGTTCCTGTGTTGACCTAACGACAACGTCAGTTACGATTGCAGGGGACATGTAGACTGGACCAGGAAATGGAAACACGTCACCTGGTCCGATGAATCTCCTTTCTTGTTACACTTGGTCGATGCTGATGTCCTAATGCGTCGTCTTCCTAGCTAATAGCTGCTTGAAACATCCCATGTGCCATGGACACTGGCCTACGGAAGCACTACTATGGCTGGTTCAAATGGCTCTGAGCACTATGGGACTCAACTTCTGAGGTCATCAGTCCCCTAGAACTTAGAACTACTTAAACCTAACTAACCTAAGGACATCACACACATCCATGCCCGAGGCAGGATTCGAACCTGCGACCGTAGCGGTCTCGCGGTTCCAGACTGTAGCTCCTAGAACCGCACGGCCACTTCGGCCGGCCGCACTATTATGCTATGGTGTACATTCACCTGGGCCTCCAATGGACCTGTGTTACTTAATAACAAGTTTGTGCTGAACCCCGCTCGCTCATACTGTATCCCCAGATGGACCTTGATGGCTTCGCCAATATTCTGTCAATCAGACTTCTTTTATTTCGACATTTGTGTTGTGTATTCTTGGATAACAGAAGCACAGGTGGTATCTGTATTATTCTATAGCCTTCCGATAACTTCATCACTCACAACTCAATTCAAAAATGAAAGTAGTTCCCATACAAAAAAGCATAGGAAAGTTATCTATGCTCCTACCGCTGAAGCGGAGAAAACTCCGTCTTTCTGTGGTGGTTTCCTACAATGTCGACAACCTGCGGCACACGAGCGAATATCAGAGAATGTGGACCCAACAAGACTGAATTCTGTTCGTTCGCGATCGCCTTTCATTTACCGCAGGGAAAAATGACCTTCGTTGAGTCTCGCTCGGTTTATTCGTTTGTGTTTGCTACAGTGTGTATCAGACTTGAGGGCAGCGCAAAATTGACGGGTCATCAGCATGTCGGCTTCCTTCCCAAGTCATGGGCAGTGCATAAGTAATAAGGATAGCGCTTCTTGAGTGAAGCTCTCTGCAGTGATCTTGTTACCGAACACCTGAAGAAGCTTGGAACCCTCAGCACGATTTGTCAGCTGCACTAAACGTCAGGTTACTGCACAGGAAATGACAGTGCATGATAGTCTCACTGCCATATCTAACTCTGTAGAAACATCGTTAGCAAAGAATATGCACCATCCGGTGCAACAACTCTTGCCAGAAGAGTTACTAGAACACAAACTCCACATCCGCAGAACTTACAAAATAAGATGTAGAAACTACTAAAAAGGTGCCAGTGGCACTTGGACCACTGATAATTTTTTCTCGATAGCAAATCGACCAGATTAGAGACGGATGTAATGTCTATGCATAGCGCAGAAGTGTCTCAATTTGTGTACTACCCAACTTCGTCGATGTAGTGGTATATTATTTATAGCTGTGCCCAAGACTTTGTACACGTAGAATTTTTTTCTGATTTATAAAGCTTCTTTGTGTGCAAAGTTTAAAATAGCATTTTTGGGGGCATGAAAGAAGAGCTTTATTGTTTCACTCACATGGGAGAGAGCCATGTAGAGCTGGCCATGCGAAAAGTAACTGACGCTTAGGTTAATGCCCTCAACATAAAATCTCTGGCCTTGTGCTTCAGTTTTGGTCGTGGAATAACATAAGCTCATCAGGAATTGTACACGTTTAAAGCGAAATGTTAAATTTTTAGGACCACGCGGGCTTCAGGGTATAAAAACTCTATTTCTTTAAAGTCAGTACCGCCACTAGACTTGTTTATTTACAGTGTAACATTTACACTTACACAATCATGATTTCGGCTTCGAAGTGCCATTATAAAGTGTTTTCTGAAAACAGATTAGACAGTAACAGTGAAGTACGTAACAAGTGATGTAACTGTATAACAATCCATATGTGTAATGCTTACTTACCAGTGTTATAAACTGCCTAAGATGGCATACTGTCTTGTTAAAATACACTATTAGACACATTGTCTAAGAGTCGATATTTCTGGCAGAGCCTACTGCTTTGTTTCATTACTGAGTACACCATCTTGACTGAATGACAATTGGCTAAGTGTCAAATTGTATTGGTTACAGAAATTCCTGTTACAAGCAGCTGACCTTTTTTTTTAGTCTTTGGAATCATTTTATAACACTTGTAAGCAAGCATTACAAATATGGATTGTTATACGGTTATGTCACTTATTATGTATTTCATTGTTATTGTTTAACCTGTTTTCAGAAAACATTTGATAATGGCACTTTGAAGCCGAAATCAGTATTGTGTAAGTGTAAATGTTACACTGTAAATAAGCAACAGTCTAATGGCGGTACTGAGTTTAAAGAATTATATTATGACTATGGTCCCGCATTATGAAAAAATAATATTAAAAAACTCACTAGTCTGCACCACTCCCTTTCAAGATTTCTGCTTGTATGATGTGTGTGAGAGAAGTAATCTTAAGCCTCTGTACGTGATGGGTTCTGAGGAGCGGGATAACGCATGACTATCAGAGTTAAGTCGCGCCTCGCTTTCGGAAGGAGTTCCCGAAGACTAAGTAAGTTATAGCCTGATGTTCTCGAGCTGCAGCAAGTCTCGCCTCACGATTTTCACTGGTTTCTTGCGACCGCATAGTACTCAGTCGTTTAGCGATTTAAACGTATTCAGAGAGACTCTACCGTTTTCTGGGCATTTTTATTCGTAAACAAAATGAAATCAAAATGTAATGGGTAGACACCTAACTCACAAAGAAAACTTTGTGAACTCTTTTTTTTTCCTAAGACTGAATACAGTAGTAGAAATCAGTATAAAGGCAGGGTTTAACGAAAGTAAGTGGATACATACAAGGCAGAAAAAAAAGCATAACACAATTACGAAGTTTCTTCCAGAACACGAGTAATGAAGTAAAGAGTTTGCATTTGCTAGATGAAAACTGGCATAAAAGCAGTCACTGTCCTGTTGTGTTATTGCATTGTTAGTACTTTTTCCAACCTCCATTCTTCCTAGTTACTTCGGAAAGTCTCTTCAGCATTCATTTTGTTGGGTTTATAGTACCTGCAGTGAAAATGTATTTCTTTCCCACATGAAAGAAATACATTTTCACTGCAGGGTACTATAGAGGAAAGAAATACAGTAGAAGAAGAATGGGTAGCTCTGAGGGATGAAGTAGTGAAGGCAGCAGACTATCGAGTAGGTAAAAAGACGAGGGCTAATAGAAATCCTTGGGTAACAGAAGAAGTATTGAATTTAATTGATGAAAGAAAATATAAAAATGCAGTAAATGAAGCAGGCAAAAACGAATACAAACGTCTCAAAAATGAGATCGACAGGAAGTGCAAAATGGCTAAGCAGGGATGGCTAGAGGACAAATGTAAGGATGTAGAGGCTTGTCTCACAAGGGGTAAGATAGATACTGCCTACAGAAAAATTAAAGAGACCTTTGCAGAGAAGAGAACCACTTGTATGAATATCAAGAGCTCAGATGGCAACCCAGTTCTAAGCAAAGAAGGGAAGGCAGCAAGGTGGAAGGAGTATATAGAGGGTTTATACAAGGGCGATGTACTTGAGGACAATATTACAGAAATGGAAGAGGATGTAGATGAAGACGAAATGGGAGATAAGATACTGCGTGAAGAGTTTGACAGAGCACTGAAAGACCTCAGCCGAAACACGACCCCTGGAGTAGACAACATTTCATTAGAACTACTGACAGCCTTGGGAGAGCCAGTCCTGACAAAACTCTACCATCTGGTGAACAAGATGTATGAGACAGGCGAAATAACCTCAGACTTCAAGAAGAATATTGTAATTCCAATCCCAAAGAAAGCAGGTGTTGACAGTTGTTAAAATTACCGAACTATCAGTTTAATAAGTCACAGCTGCAAAATACTAACGTGAATTCTTTACAGACGAATGGAAGAACTGATAGAAGCCGACCTCGGCGAAGATCAGTTTGGATTCCGTAGAAATGTTGGAACGCGTGAGGCAATTCTGACCTTACGACTTATCTTAGAAGAACGGTTAAGGAAAGGCAAACCTACGTTTCTAACAATTGTAGACTTGGAGAAAGCTTTTGACGATGTTGATAGGAATACTCTCTTTCAAATTCTGAAGGTGGCAGGGGTAAAATACAGGGAGCGAGAGGCTATTTACAATTTGTACAGAAACCAGATGGCTGTTATAAGAGTCGAGGGGCATGAAAGGGAAGCAGTGGTTGGGAAGGGAGTAAGACAGGGTTGTAGCCTCTCCCCGATGTTATTCAATCTGTATACTGAGCAAGCAGTAAAGGAAACAAAAGAAAAATTCGGAGTAAGTATTAAAATTCATGGAGAAGAAGTAAAAACTTTGAGGTTCGCCGATGACATTGTAATTCTGTCAGAGACAGCAAAGGACTTAGAAGAGCAATTGAACGGAATGGACAGTGTCTTGAAAGGAGGATATAAGATGAACATCAACAAAAGCAAAACGAGGATACTGGAATGTAGCCAAATTAAATTGGGTGATGCTGAGGGAATTAGATTAGGAAATGAGACACTTAAAGTAGTAAAGGAGTTTTGCTATTTGGGGAGCAAAATAACTGATGATGGTCGAAGTAGAGAAGATATAAAATGTAAACTGGCAATGGCAAGGAAAGCGTTTCTGAAGAAGAGAAATTTGTTAACATCGAGTATAGATTTAAGTGTCAGGAAGTCGTTTCTGAAAGTATTCGTATGGAGTGTAGCCATGTATGGAAGTGAAACGTGGACAATAAATAGTTTAGACAAGAAGAGAATAGAAGCTTTCAAAATGTGGTGCTACATAAGAATACTGAAGATTAGGTGGGTAGATCACATAACTAATGAGGAAGTATTGAATAGGATTGGGGAGAAGAGAAGTTTGTGGCACAACTTGACTAGAAGAAGGGATCGGTTGGTAGGACATGTTTTGAGGCATCAAGGGATCACAAATTTATCATTGGAGGGCAGCGTGGAGGGTAAAAAACGTAGAGGGAGACCAAGAGATGAATACACTAAGCAGATTCAGAAGGATGTAGGTTGCAGTAGGTACTGGGAGATGAAGAAGCTTGCACAGGATAGAGTAGCATGGAGAGCTGCATCAAACCAGTCTCAGGACTGAAGACCACAACAACAGTGAAAATGTCGCTCACTCTTCTCGTATCACTCTTTTCCCCTCACATACGACCTCAGATTGTCTTCCATTGTGATAAACACACCTTTCAATCATTGCACAAAAAATTTCCATTGGGTTCAAATCCGGGTTACGTACAGGCCGGGGCAAGAAATTGATATCTTGGTCTTCAAATCACTTCTTTGGTTCCAGAAGCACCATACACAGATGCATTACCTGGTTGAAACATTAGTCTTCCGCTTTCTACGTTCTCATACATTCTAATCAACTCTGTTTTTAGCATCACAGTGTTCACAGTGATCATTCTAGTGTTCAGCCAAGCAATGCATCCTGTAACTTTAGCGCATAAGGCTGGCCAAATCGTAACATGTCCACCACCGAAATTTCTCCTAGTTCTTATCTGCTTCTCTGTTCTCAGATCACGCCAATTATAGTGAAATCCATTCTGCCCATCTACATTAAAGTCTTCCCATCACTGAAGCTCACTTTACCCCATTCTGAAGTCCATGACGTATGTTTTTTAGCAACCTCCGATCTAGGCTGTTTATCTTTGGCTGCTAATGCGCCTTTCTGCAGTCGTTTCTCGAATGCAAGATGTTTGTCATACGACAAAATATGTCTTACACGTTTGGCAGTTAGTGACAAGTGTAAAGCTGCAACAAGTTGAGAATGATAACGGTTTGTGGCCCTTGATTCGTGCAAAAGTAATCCTTACTATGCCTCAGATACCTTTCTACTTTGGTCATATTTCCCGTGATGTCTACGTCGTGCGCCCAAAATAACGAAATTATCAACCATTGTACCTTAAAAGTTCGTCTTCGTGGCATTTTGAGATGAGAGAGCCTCATTTCCTTCTACGTTCCGATTTTTTTTCCTTTTCATCGCATGATAGCTGCCTTCTGCGTGGCACTGTCACAATTGTTGTTTAGGTACACAAGATTTACTGTCAATAATGGTGTCTGTTTCTGATATGCAGTAAAGGCACGTACGCACATATTAACATCGCACGGAACCTGTTGCCTTTATACCGAGTTCCAGCCTCACCTAAATCGTTGATATCTCATTATATACTGTGCTACTGACATCAAATGCGAAACCATTTGACTGCATTTGTCGGTATACTGAATATCGTACTATTGAATATACATTTTGCCCAACTATTCCAACCGAAAATGTTTGTTTTCCTGCAAACATCCTTGCCCTTTACCGAGTTCCACCACTGTACAAATAAAACCCATCGAAAGAAACAAAGTAATGTCCTTGAGTTTGTAATACACAAAACGAATTCCTTAAAGCCATATGTCCTTGCCAGTAAGTTCAATGCTAGTTTGTATTTGTGAAGATAAGAGTGTGGAGCTTAATTCTATCATTGACGTTAACTTACGAAAATACACCTTGCACTGAGTTTAAAAAGTAACAGCGCCATCTATTGATTCTTTGGTGCATTACACTGTGATAATTA
Organism: Schistocerca piceifrons; assembly: GCF_021461385.2. Lineage (NCBI taxonomy): Eukaryota > Metazoa > Arthropoda > Insecta > Orthoptera > Acrididae > Schistocerca > Schistocerca piceifrons. Next base: position 679,127,343 of record NC_060149.1, read on the forward strand.
AATATCCGAAATACTAAGCAGAGCAGACTATTTTATTTACAACTTTACACTAATGTATCTTTTTTTATTTCAGTGTTCCGATTTTGATTAAATAAATCCTGTAAGTTGCCCCAAGCTAAGCTGAAGATACCTATGAAAACCCCCACGAAAATGTATCTAGCTGTTTTGGAGAATAGTGTGTTCCAACAGACAGGCAGACACGACTATTTTTAGTTTTATTATTGGTATAGACATGACTAATTTTGGGCCATTTGCAGATTGTTTTGCTGTAAAGCTATCAACCCTCCACCTTAATAACAACTGTAACAACAGTGTATGTACTATACTTTCGGAAGTCGAATTTCTTTATGGAGCAGAAGGAACTATTTATACCTAACATTTTGCGCCGAAGTTAAAGTAAATTTCGTACTAAGTTTGTGTCATGTTTTCATGAACTGATACACTGTGACATTTTGTCTTGAGGAGAGAGTGTCCATTATCGAACAAAAACTATAGGATGCTGTCTAAAAAGACGTAATCGCTTTTCATATCTTCATAACGAACCGAGTGACACAAATGGCTATCACGCTGGTTAATGATTCCCTCCCTCCTCCCTCGCCCTCTCCTCTGGCAGCTGAACAATATTTGCTTCACACATATTTTATCTTGTTTCTAGACAAACACGTCATTTGCGTGCGTGCAACCTACTTTTATTTTTCATAATAGTTCGCACGCTCTGGAGAAAAATAGGTTTTGATATTGAGTAACGAAGTTTATTCTCTCTATTGATATTTTATTATTACTGAGTAAGCCTTTTGCTTTACAGTAGATTTTATGCTACTAAGTAACGTGCTGGCAAATTAAAACACGGTGGAAAGTTAACTGCTCAGCTTCGAGTCCAGACTATTCAACATTTTTATATCCCCACTAAGTACCGACGCCAAGATGATTATCTTTGAACTCCTACCGGAAAGCGACATCGTTACGTAGGCCATGGATGGTATCAGATGGACGACGTGCTTGGCCATTAATCCTGACGCTGATAGAAGCAACCGTAAAGTTCGTCGATATGTGGAACCTGTAACTCGTTATGCCCTATGAAGTCAACAACACAACAATAGCGTCCTTTCCTCCACCCCCACATATTCAGCAAGCCAAGATGCGGCGTGTGGCAAAAGGTACTTCAAATTCCAGTGCCATTTCTCTTCCTGTTCCAGTCGCGCATCGAGACCGGGAAGACAAACTGTTGGGAAGACTCTCTATAGATAGGATCTCCGTCATTTCATCCTCAATGCCTTTTTCCGAGATTTTGAGAGTGTTTGCTAAGAAACGAAATAAAAATATTGCCTATTGAATGTTGTTTAATAGCCACGGGGGCATTAACAAGCACGACTACCTTTCTTGTGACTTTGCGCGTTGTGGAGATGTGAACAGCAGCATATCTTTTTCAAATGGCACCCTATAGCTTTCAATTCGTTTATCTGTTTCCTCTCCTCAAGCTCTAGTCAAATACCGTTCGCAGTGTACCATTCATGTAAACATGACAACATCAAAAACTAAACATAGTTCGCCCTTGATGTCCTGTTCTAATACACAGTGCAGGTACCCGAGATAGCCCAACTCTTCCACCTACTGTAATTTCCAATAATTAAATGAAATACACACCCATTATTCAGTCATCGGTCTTCAGTTGAAGGTTTATACGAGTACAGTGTACACCAACGAATAGATGGTAGAAATGCTTCGTATCTATGAAGACTATACAATGAAGTGACAAATCTTTGAATACCTCCTAATATTGTGTCGGACCGTCTTTGGAACCGCGTAGTGCATCAACTCTATTTGGCATGGACTCAAGTCGTTGGAAACCCCTGCGAACATATTGAGAAATGCTACCCTTATAGCCATCCACAATTGTGAAAGTGTTGACGATGCAGGATTAAGTGACCTCTCAATTATGTCCAATAAATGTTCGATGGGATTCATGTCGGGCGATCTGGGTGGCCAAATAATTCTCTCGAAATGCCCAGAACATTCTTCAAACCAATCGCCAACAGTTGTGGAACAGTGACATGGCGCATCGACATCCATAAAAACTCCATTGTTGTTTGGGGATATGAAGTCCGTGAAAGCCTGCAAATCGTCTCAAAGTAGCCGAACATAAACATTTCCAGTCAATAATCCGTTCAGTTGGACCAGAGGACGCAGTCCATTCCATGTAAACACAGCCTACGCCATTATGTAGATACCACCAGCTTGCAAAGTTTCTTGACAATTTGGGTCCAAGGCTTCGTGGGGTCTGCGCCACAAACTAATCTCACCTTCAGCTCTTACCAACTTAAATCGTGTCTCTTCTGACCAGGCCATGGTTTTCCTGTCGTCTAGGGTCCAACTGGCCGGCCGTTGTGGCCGAGAGGTTCTAGGCGCTTTAGTCCGGAACCGCGCTGCTGCTACGGTCGCAGGTTCGAATCCTGCCTCGGGCATGGATGTGTGTGTGATGTCCTTAGGTTAGTTACGTTTAATAGTTCTAAGTCTGCGGGTCTGATGACCTCAGATTGTGAGTCCCATAGTGCTTAGAGCCATTTGAACCATTTTGGTTATATCGTTACGAGCCCATTCTACTTCAGGCAACGGAATCCTCGCAGACTTCGCACAAATGAAGTCGCCGAAACGACTTTTCTTGCTTCTATTGCAATGACGGAACATCAGATTCAAATAGGTCATCAGCTCCAACCTCATCATGTAGGCCTATGCTTAACCAAAAATTGCATGGAAGTGATTTCCAGAAATGTGCGAAGCTCTTTCAGTGGGCATTGCAGCATATCCTCGTCAACCACAACAGTGGGGGAAATTGTTCGACCTTTTGTTTAATTTCCTTAATTTCCGGCCAATTTAAATGACATTTCCAATGCAAATACCTACTTAAACCAAACTACAATCCCCATTTTTATATCCAGCAAACTGAAAAACATCTTTTTAGTCAGAAGGCTCTCGGTTCGACCCCCGCCGTGTTCAACGTTCTTAAATTTTTACAGAATTTCTTCAATACCTACATATATCCGCACATGCCCCAAGATCCGGCCGCCTCATCGCACAGCCACAGAGGAAACGTTAAGATATTACCCCACATTTTAACTGACCTTCGAAATATCAGTGGGGTGGGGTGTGGGGGTTACTTGATAACTACGTTTTGAAAATATAATTTAGTGATGTACTTTATATTTTCAAATTTTGAAAAAATATTTGTCCTTAATAAAGTCTTCTACCACATTCGATAAATGTTTTAATTTATTGATAATACACTGGTATTGCTAGAGTTGACACAGACTTCATGCTTAACTCACCAGTACCTTTTTTTTTTTCTCTCTCTCCATGACGTTTCATCAATATATGACGTCTCTGATACCCATACAGTACGGAAGAGAGAATTTCCCGTTTTCTATTACGTCTATGAAATTCCACGCTACGATTTTGTGAACTTCGTCACAGTTTTCTGAAGACTCCGCTTTCTTATTGTATGAAGCAAAATCCGTAGTCATGGTTCAACAATTAAACTACGCAAGTTGCCATCATGTTACAGTGCAATTAGTTTAAGCAATGATAATGTCAAACACGCGCTATCAGCATGCTGAAGCAAGTTACAGTGTTCCAGCGAAAGTCATTTGTCACCTACACTCATTAGCAAACGCGTAATGATAGTGGAACCTGTCTTAACAGTGTATTACCGAACGTGAGACCGGTGTACGACAGACAAGTTATCACGTGCGCAACTCGTCCGTCACCAACCCTACTGAGTAAATGGGTATGGAGGAATGTGAAATCCACGTTAACGACATATTACTGAACGTAAGTCAGTTGAAACAGGATTTCAGACGTGTTAACATCATGTATGTTCCCAATACCGAAATGCTCGTAATATTGTTCTGTTTACCGTATCATAGGTAGCGCATATTGTAACGAGATAAATAATTATTAATAACTGGATAAGAATGTATCAGCAGAAAAGTGCTCCTATTGGAGCACAAAAAATGTGAATATGTTTATATGAAAGATTGATTGAAAAGCGGGATACCAGCTGCTTTCTTCTACCTTCCTCAGCACCTTTAAATGTTTTCCCAAACGTTTTCCCATGCGGACATATTCGCACTTTTTTTGTAGATGCAACTCACCTCAAACTCCGACAAACACCCCTAACTGTGACCACCCACATCCTCTAGTCCATCGCTAAGTCGCTCGTATCCATCCAGTCCCAGTTACTCTCTCTCTCTCTCTCTCTCTCTCTCTCTCTCTCTCTCTCTCTCTCTCTTATCCATCCCAGTTCATTGTCATTATCTGTATCTGTCTGTGTATCTCTGTGATTGTCTCTTGAGTCAAAGCCGCAGTCCCCTACGTTCTGTCCTATTACTACAGTCTCCTCTCCCTCTTGCTCGCTCTTACTGCTTGTAACTCATTCTTCCTTCCTTCCTACTGCTGCTGTTTCTTATCCCTCTCTCGTCGTCGCCGTCGTCACATACTCCGTCTCACGTTATTCACGTTATTCACTGGCTCTCACTCACTTCCACACTTCCACACTTCCATTTCCCTTTCTCTTCATTGTCCCGCCCCCCCCCCCCCCCCCCCACACTTCTCCCCCCGTCACTGTTTCCTTCATTCTTTTCCTAGAATTGTTCTGTCACTGCTAACTATGTTCCATTGCCACCCCCTCTTTCTCTCACATTGCCATTGTCTCCGTCGTTAAATCTGTACCACAACCAGTGTCTGCTATCTTCTAGTATTCGTTACTTTTCCGTCTCTGCGCCAGTGTTATTCTCTCTCAGTATAACAAAGTGCGAATATCTTCTCATGCCAAATTTTTACGAAAATTTCAAAGAGGCTGAAGAAAGAAGGTAGAATGAGGTAGCTGGTACCCCACTTTTCAGTCAGAGTCTTTTAAACAGGGACACACTGGCATTATTTACGCTCCAAGGGCAGCATTTTTCCAATGATTCCCTTCTTTTCTCTGCTGCAGCAGGGCATGTAACTCATATGGAAAGAAATGTATTCGTCAGTAAAATTTAGGTAGATTACTTATGTGAAACTAAAATAACGCAAAACTGTACCTCAGACCGGATCTTACGTGCAAAAAACAAATTGATTGTGCTTCATTACAACATGTTCTTCCTAGATGATAACAATGGAATTTATTAAACCTGCATTGATGATGATGATGATGTTTGGTTTGTGGGGCGCTCAACTGCGTGGTTATCAGCGCCCGTACAATTATCCAATCTTTGCTCAGTCCAATTTCGCCACTTTCCTGGATGATGATGAAATGATGAGGAAAACACAAACACCCAGTCATCTCGAGGCAGGTGAAAATCCCTGACCCCGCCGGGAATCGAACCCGGGACCCCGTGCTCGGGAAGCGAGAACGCTACCGCGAGACTACGAGCGGCGGACAAAAAACCTGCATTGAATGTTATGTTTGATGGTAGGGCGGGTAGTGGCATTGACGCTCAGCATAAAAACTTAACAGTTTACCTGTGATTATATATATATATATATATATATATATATATATATATATATATATATAGTGACGATCTAACCGCCCTTTTAGATTGTTTAAAACTGTTGACGGCTCCGGAAAGCGTTGGGAATATTGCTCAAAGGAAATCATACCTGTCATTTCAAAACTACGAGAATTCCATGTTATCGAATAGTGAAACCTGTGGTTAACGGACGTCATAAGCTCACACGAGGAAAGATTCAACGTAGATATTTTTTAATACACAGCTTAGACGACTTATGGCAAACGAATCGTGTGAATATGAAGCAGTATCAACGAGAGAGTACAGCTTTTAAGTGTATTTTAATGATTATTCATGCAGTACCTCGTCTTCTATCTTCCAAACTTCGCAGAACAGCTTCTGTGAAGTTTGAAAGGTAGGAGACGAGTTACTGGCAGAACTGAAGCTGCGAGGACGAGTGGTGAGTCGTGCTTCGTAGACCACTTGCCCGCAAAAGGTAAAGGTCCCGAGTTCGAATCTCGGTCCAGTACACAGTTTTAATGTGCCAGGAACTTTCAACGGTGGAATCGTTTTCAGGATAATACTTAATTAAATAGACATCGAATGGTCACAACAATAAAAAATGGGGCATATGCGAGCTGCCACAGAAGGGTCACCCTTAACGGAAGCATACTTTTCTTTTGCTCTGTTTAACTAAGCTGGCGGTACAGTTGTGCAATGCTACACCACCATTTTCCGTACGTCTATTTACTACAGAATATCCGAGCATGGGTATACTCACACTTTTGGAAGACTGAAGAGTTTCTCTCAGAAATCGACCAAATTTTGAAAAACAGATAGTAAACCATTTCGTTCACATTTGTTGGAGGAATCTGGAAGGTTGTACATGGCTACGCTTAGTTAGCTTAATCGCGAGTTTATTGACAGTATTTATTACAGTATATATTGTCACAAAATAAAGGAAATTCACGGCTGCTGTACAATGGACAAAATACGTGCTTAAGAAAACGCAAAATGTGAGAGTATATGAGCACTTTTTACAGCACTGTTTGCTGCGTACAGTAGAGGAATAGTTCTGAGACGATGGTTGGCTGTATCGGCATGACAATGCACAGTGTCATAAAGCAGAATCTATGAGACAATGGACTGTGAACGACACCACTACTGAAACGAACTGCCCTGCTCCGAGTTCATGGTCTGAAACCAATGGAACACCTTTGGGCTGAGACATAACGTCGACTTCGCTCCAGACCCCAGCGTCCAAGATCACTACCTTCTCCGGTTTCAGCCCTTGAGGAAGAATTGGCTGCAATTCCTCCTCACAAATTCAGACACCCCATTAGAAGTGTACCCAGCAGAGATCAAGTCGTCTTCAGGACGAAACGTGAACACACACCACACTGGTGTCCACTAATAGGTGTACGGAAACTTTTGTCCAGATGGTGTATACTTTGCAAACAACCTTACGGCATGTGGTCGTGAGTATTTCATGTACCTTTAACTCTTTCACGTTTTGTTGTTCGTGGGATGAACAAACCTCTGTAGAAGCTCTAATTTCATCGTTGTGGTCATTAGTCGAGTCGTGGGAGGAGGTAATACGATGACCGACTCCTCTTGGAACGCATACTATAAGAATTTCAACAACTGACCTTTCCGCCAGGCGAAAATTTTGTCCCGTAGCGTTTGCCAGTGGAGTTTGTCGGTGTCTCTGTAATTATTTCACGCAGAGTAAACGATCCTACTACTACACGCGCCGCTCTTACATTAATCAGACTTGATAAGCGCCCTATACCGATGAACAATACCCAAGAATCACAAGAGTAAGTGTTATGCGAGCCGCTTCTTTCGTGGATGAATTACACTTTTCAACATTTCCCCAATGACTCTCAGCATGCAATCAACTATTCGTACAATTGGTTTTATGTAGTCCGCGAATAGCCACACCAACCCTACAACGTTAACCACAGGACCATCAGTACAGAATGTTAAGAGAAACGGCCCTTCACGAGTCCGTTGATGTACTCCTGACATTACTTTTACAGTTACAGATGTTTTCAAAATATTTGATCTTTCTGTGTTTCTTAATTTTTGAAAAATAGTGGAACCATTTTTAGCGAAATTCTATAGGACTACATTGATGCAAATATTAAATATGCTTAACACAATATTGTTTTTTAATACAAAGTCAGCGCAACAATTTTGTGTAAGAAGTGAACACCGTTAGCCATATTATTGTAGTAAGAGCAGTTAGTAAGTAACTGAAGCAAACTTTAAGCAATCTGCTGAGAAGACTGCAGCCAGAGCTGGGAACTGTCAAAATGTCGATTACATCAGAACAAGATGGGTTACATGCCAATCACCGCAAGGTCGGAAATTTTTTTCCGTGCACAAAGACTGGGAGGCGTGGCTCCATTAGACTATATTCATTGGCCATTGCGTAGCACGTATCACCAAGCCGATACGATGGACAGAGGACAGAGTGAGGGACACGGGCGACGAAACTTTTAAGCAGGAGCAGCCAAACAGAGGTTCATGCAGGCAGGCAGTGAGAGATCAATCAGAAAATGGCTAGTCAGGCAGTTTGACAGTGAGGAAACTGTGATGAGACAATGAGCAGTCAGAGTGTTAGCAATGCAGAGTCGGAGGACTCAGAAGGGATTGCGAGTTTGTATTCTGTGGGCATGCCAGCCTATTTTCGTCCCAGACTTCGAATTTTGAGCCAGATCCCCGTGGTCATGCCACTACATATCGTCACTTTCTGACGTATTTCCCACTCCATGTTGAATAGAGTTACCTTGTTGTCCAGTACTTGAATCTTTAGGTATTCGACAGCTTCTCTTTGGCTAACCTCAGCCAGAAAATATGCAAACACCACTTATACGAGACAATTAACGTGAATAATAGTTGCCAGGAGCGGAAGCATAGGAATATCGAGCGCTACCTGACTGAGTAAGGCCAGCTATCAGCCACCACAGAAGAAGGAACAAGTTGAGGCACAGCCGCAGAACATAGAAGATGAATGCTGCCGACTGTCAAATCGCCGGCATACCAACAATGAGGTGTTACATGCAACATACCGACCTTCCATCTGCCACACATGCCTTCATGCAAAACTGACTACATCGAGTGGTGTGATGAGATAATCAATGCCCTTCCCTAGTTTCCAGCTATGGAGCCACGTCTATTCCCAGTCGAACTGGCTGTCAGATTTGTATATGCATTGCTGATATTACGATAAACGTAGATGTTTTATTCTTTTGATGATTTGCTTTCACTGTGACCTTTATTGTCAAATTTCAAATCGCTATATTCTGGAGCCAGGCGTCGGGTCATTTGCATATAAATTTCCATGATGAATGAGGCATTTAAGCCAACATTGTGAATATGAGCCAGAATGTTTACTTGCACATTCTCCGTGGCCAAGTGTTGCCATTTCTTGTAAGACTTCATGGTCACTATGCTTTAGACATACTTATGTTTCAAAACGACAACACCTGTGTTCACAGGGCTGTATAGGTGAAGCAACTTGTGGACTCTCTTCCTAGCCAAATTGAGGCCATTATCAAGGTTAGAAGTGATGTTACACGTTATTAGCGTGAAGTCTCCTGAGAGGGACTTCCTATATATGAACCACACACAACGTTGATGGATTACTCATTTTAGAAGATAAACGAGACATTTCGAAGCACTGCAGGTCCTTTTCCGGCATCAAGGAATGCAAAACACTTAAATACTGTTTACATTACTCAGGTAATGTACATGAATTCCAAAAAAATGGCTCTGAGCACTATGGGACTTAACATCTGTGGTCATCAGTCCCCTAGAACTTAGAACTACTTGAACCTAACTAACCAAAGGACATCACACACATCCATACCCGAGGCAGGATTCGAACCTGCGACCGGAGCGGTCACGCGGTTCCAGACTGAAGCGCCTTTAACCGCACGGCCACACCGGCCGGCGTACATGAATTCCGTTTTGGTTTGTGATACAGTAGCATAAACAACATCTCAGAAAAAGTAATTGTGTTAAAGTGCCACCAGTCTTCTGAATGTGTCTGCCTCCGTAGCCGAGTTCTCAGTGCACCTGACAGATGAAGGGGACCCCGGTTCGATTCGCGGAGGAAAAAGATGACACGGCGGTCGGTGGGACCCGATTGGCCGGTCTAGGGCCAGAACGCGGACGTCTACAGTTACCTTACGTGCTGAAGATGACTGTTTCCTTATTTATTATGTTGATCTCCTATACGAGACATTTCGCTAATACCGTCTAACACTGCCTCCAAGTTTTGTAATATCCTCAGTTCAGGGAGGAGGAGCATACGCAAGTTTCTTAATGTGTGCCGTATCCATGCTGAAACTACTCAATGATGACTATATGACAGCGAGCTTCCTAACTGCGGGGATGTTGAGTGCTACGTTTCATCTTCCGCTTCAGTATGAAGATCGAATAATTTAGCTGGATAGTCGATAAGTACGTTAGGATGCTTTGGTGTTCTTCAAACCAGAAACGGCTGTTGCTATTTTGGAAAATGTGAGTTCTCATCACGAAGATGCAGAATTAAGGGAACATTTGCTCACCGGGGATGTCGAAATAGACATCCTGGGCGATGTTCATAGTAAACTGAATGAGAGGTCTCGAGTCATGGTGTGGTAAACTTCCCCAAAACGTGACAGAACCACTTCTGGCCTGAACTACACACGCCACACACTGAATTAAATACGTCACTGGGACGCCTGTGCACTTGCTGCATTGCGTAATTTAAAAGGGACAAATCTTCGAGTCGTCCCCCACACTGAGTGTTTTTAGTCGGCTATTGTGTTGTTTGGCCCATTAAACACGCACAGTGAACCGTGAGCTTTTGTAGAAGTTCCAGTCGGATTCGAAAGTCACTGTCAGTGATGAAGTGACACACTCGACTCAACTACCCATCAAATAGGGCCTTTTTACGACCACTGTTCTTAGGAGTTTTTTTACATGGCTGCGAGTGGTATACCGCTCCTTGCAGACACACTGGACGGTCTGCGTTCATACACCAACAAATCGGGTATCTTCTTCGTTCATGCTGTGGCCCTGAGGACGTCCAAACACGCTAGCTTTTTGCTACCATTCTGTCAAGTTTCCTCGTCAACCCACCATACTGTGGTGATTCTATACAAACGAGCGGTACAGTCATACCACTTCACTACCAGGACTTACGTCAACGATGAAGCGCCATTAAAAAAGAGTGGAAATGGAATATGTTCCAAGTGCCAAACCTGATGTTTGTCAGGAGAATGGAAGAAAGAAAGAAAGAAAGAAAGAAAGAAAGAAAGAAAAAGAGGAAAAAAAGGGTATACCCAAAATGTGGAGAAGGAACACCACAGAATAATGGCGTGCACTGCACCACAGCAAAAAAATAAGCCAAATTAGAAAATAGATGGTCTGTGAAACGTGTTCTGAGCGTCGTATCAGGAAACTCACTGGTTCTCACTGACGGTAAGACATTTTTTATAAATCGACTCTTGTAAAGGAGAAAATAGCAACCAGCTATTATTAATAATACCACTTATTTTCACAAATCGCGCCGTCACCCGTTTCAAACCGTCAGGTGTATCTTCAGACGACTTTTCACGCTGATATTACATTTGTTGTTGTTTTCATTAGTTGCAGAAAAAAAACTAGCCAGCTACTAGTGTAAATAGCAACAAATGTGATACAAACGTGAACAGCCGTCTGAGGATTAACCTGGCTGGTTTCTTCTTCGCTAGAATTAACTACTATTCTGTATACAACTACGGTAAGAAAGTGTTTGTTAGAAGTGCCATTAATACTGAGATACAATGTTTTATTTATGGTGATTCAAGCGCAGAAACACAACACTAGGTTTTTAACTTATAGAAATGTAATCAGCTGAAACAACATATTTTTAAATTTTGGAACTGCAGAGGGTAGGACAGCCTGACGCAGACACCACGCGTCCTTTACTAACGCATACTTGAAATACTTTCTGCATGGATTAGTACTTGGATTAAGTCTAGCACCATGTAACAGAATACCAACAACAGAACAGCACTGAATAATCTTCTTGTGAGGAAACGGCATTTAGAACGTTTTCCATTTCCAGTCTTCGTTATGACCGCCTGGTACTAGTTCAACTGTTCATCGTTACAGAACTACACACAACTACCAATTTGCTCTATTAGGGGGGAGGGGCCTATTTTGTCGGGGATCTTATGAAGTGCCCTTTAAATAACGCATCTTCAGTCTTGACGTAAGCATTACAGAGCAGTCACTAACACTGTTAGGGGATGGAGACCGGGAATCAGCCTTGGATTCTCAGGGCAACGACTTTATCCCGTGCATCAATTTTATACGTCGCCACAAGACGTCCTGGCAGACGGTAGCTGCGGAAAGCAGCCATAATATTTTCGCCAAGGAACTAAATATAGCTGTCCTATGATGATATTCGTTGTCAAGACACTTCACCCTAGATGTTGACACTCTGAGTGGTCAGTGTGAGCTGCTAGGCAGATGATGAGTGGACAGACAGATCGGCTGCTCGCTTACTGTCTCCGCAGCTGCGGCGGCGGCGCGTGCGTCCCACCGCGGAACTGCCGTTGTCCGTAATCAACGTACGGTCCTCCGCCGTCGCTCCAAAGGATTCGATTTAGTGGTTGTCGGCTCCACGCTTGCCTCCCTCCCGTTTGTTTCCCCGTTGCCTATCCCCGTGCTGCACCACTGGACATGGATGCTTGAAACTTAAGGACGACATTGTCAGTCTGCAACGGTACCTGTAGAACATTGTCACGAGTTATTTACAGAAGAATGGAGAAACGATGATGTTCGACAGTGCTGAATGTACCCTAATATGGCGAGAGGTGGGAAAAATCATCGGTTTGGTGGGAGGAAGCATCATGAAACTTCCTGACAGATTAAAACTGTGGGCCGGACCGATTGGTTGGTTGGGGTTTAAGGAACCAAACAGCAAGGTCATCAGTCCCTTGTTTCAAATGTGGTCCATTCCGCTAATGTGACATCTCAGGAAAGTCAGAACAATAAAAGGGAAAAGGCTAAAAACGTAAAAGGGCAGTCATGTTGTCAATGGTAAAAACAAAATGAGGAAAGTCAGCAAGAGAACGAACCCAACGCTATGCTGAAGCAGTATGGGCAAGACCACCAGTGACTTAAACGGTGCAACCGCTAGAATGTAGAAGTACGTATGGGAAAAGGAGACTAACCAATCCTTAAAAAAAAGGGGGTAAAAACACAGTAAAAGGGGAAGAAAAGAGGATCTCGGTCAGGGGGGTGAGTCGGGAATCTCCAAACACAGCTTACAGTGGGAGACACCCAAACACTCACCGCCCTGCCGCAACACCAGAGAGAGAATAAAAACCTTAAAACTGAGAATAAATACCACTTCCCCGGAGGAAACCGAGAACCAGAGAGAACATCCGGGAATCGTCAGCCAACATCAAAGGTAAATTGTGGGGGAGTCTGTACTTAGCACGCAGAGCCAAAAGAAGGGGGCATTCAACAAAAATGTGGGCGACTGACTGGAAGGCTCCACAACCACAAAGTGGGGGTGGCTCATCACACAAAAGAAAACCATGGGTCAGCCTGGTATGGCCAATGCGGAAATGACACAGTGTGGTCGAGTCCTTTCGGTAGAGGCGAAAGGAAGAACGCCAAAGGGCCTGGTGTCACCTTAATCACACGAAGTTTATTAGACAGGGGAGTAGCTTCCCAAGAGTGGGCTGGACCGACGCTCGAACTCGGGACCTTTACCTGGTGGAAGTAAAGCTGTGAGACCGGGGAGTGAGTCGTGCTTGGGTAGCTCAGTTGGTAGAGCACTTGCCCGCAAAAGGCAAAGGTCCCGAGTTCGAGTCTCGGTCCGGCACACAGTTTTAATCTGCCAGGAAGATTCATATCAGCGCACACTCCGCTGCAGAGTGAAAATATCATTCAGGAAGCATAATGTTGCAATGGGTGTAGTAACTTCCAGATCTTCGAACACATTACACTCACAAGTCACCGTTATTGTGACAGTCTACTCATTACCCATATGCGTCTTCCTAGGGGAACATTCAGACGTATCTGCATTTTTACGGATGGCAAGCTCGACCGCAAGTGGAGTAGCTCCTGGAACGAGAGTATATTCAGCGAATGGGCTGGCTTGCCCGGTTCCCCGACTTGAATCACATGGAGCGCATGTGTGATGCGTCGGGGAAACGTATTTCAGCACGTCCACAAGCGCCACCGGCCAACTAGCAATCGTCAAGCTACTGGAGGGATTTAATGCCCTGACACAAGAACTCTTTACCAACTTTGTGGCCAGCATGGGAATACTTTGCAGAGCACGCATGGCCGTCCGTGATGATTCCACATCCTGTTAAGAACCATGTCCCACCTTTTATAGTGCCCAGGGGACCCTCATAAATCGCGGTGACTTGAGTTTAATTATCGTCTTTCAATGAAAGTGCCATTTCTATTCGTCCAGTTGCATGTTTTTGTAGTTACTTTCTGTAATATATTGTAGCAGTTCTTTCTATCTATGGTCCAATTTTCATCGAGCTATGTTACTTTGCACTGACACATCATTCGAAAGTTACTTTCATTCATAGGTTTTGCACACCAGTGTAAAAATAAAATTGTAGACCACGAAATACGGTTTAATGCAGTATATCACGCAACAGGTTGTAACGTAGCGTTATGTTTTTCCTAATCCGCAGTCTGTAGAGCCCTACAAGAAACGGGGTACTCCGGCATCACCAAACTACCTTCAGATATTACAATACCTACTGTAGAAATCAAGTCAATCCCAAAACGGAATTAGGACGGGTTTATACGTCCGTTCGCAGTGATGTTCACAGTTAATGGGTGCCTCTTCATACGTCGTTACAAGCATAGCTGAGTGAATTCGCGTCGCCACTAATTTGACAGCTTGTCACATTTGCTACATCTTGAAAGGTAAATAACGCACCCGAAATGATCACCTCGATGCAGCAACATCCCACAGCCTTCCTCCTGCTTGGGGATTTCAGTACAAGTTTTCCTCTGCGGGACAGCGTCAAGTAATCCGGAAGGGGTCTCCTGACAGAAGAGCTATCTGATTTGGATCTGTGTTAGCCCAACGATCGATCGTCAACACATTCTGTAGTAGCCCACGACATTTTCTCGTCCATTGAACTTAGGCTCTCTCTTCCAACCATGCTAGCTCGATACAATGCACCATGGTAGTAGTATTGTCTATGGCGACTCTGGCGCACTTTATTTACGTTGGATGCTCTGAAGCACTTTGTTTATATTTGTGACTAAGCAACACCCCTCTATGAACTCATCAAAACCCAGCCCACTTTCCCGTCTCCCGCCGATGGCAGTGTAGTACTAAAATGACGGCGTCAATCATAATGTAGTTTCAATCAATAAATAAAATAAATCAAAAAACCTGTAAGATGGCGTAACTATCCCATTTGTGCTTTGTATCTCTTCCATTCCTCCTCTGCAGCCAGTCAGCGTAGTGTTGAAGCGGGGCACCTCATACAGAATGTAGGCTACTTTCAATAAATAAATAAAATAAATTCTCTCTTAAATAGTAATCCAGTTATCTTGCTTAACAGTTTTATCTCCTACTGCACACGCACACTCGAGTATTTATCCAAAAAGTTATACGATGGGTGTAACTTGAGTATTTCGGATATAGCTCTGAATATTTTGCGCCATTTGCAAATGTATTTAACCAAATCTCACGTCCAATGACACACGTGCCCCATTGCAGAACACACGTGAGCATTACTGTCGAGTTTAAGAAGCACTTGTCGACGAGAGTTACCCAAGTAAACAATACTGTTCCCAACTCTAAATTCAAGTCTAAAAGCGATATCGAAAATCGGCCAAATATTATAGTGACCCCCATTCTAGGATATTATCTTTATCTTCCAGCACAAAACATTTGCAATCTTCTGCTGATTATGCCGAATATTATAGTTTTGTAGTACATTTTCGAACGGGTAAGAAACGTAGGTTGTCATAATCGTCAAAATTGATTCCTAAACTATGACCGTCCAGTCTCAAATTAAATGCTCAATGTCATTTATATGTCTAAATTGTCCAAATTATTTTTATGTAACAGCATAAAACATTTGTAGCGTACTAAGCAAACAGCAGAAAGTTCCTCGTATCCCTAAAAGTTGTTCTACAAAACGCATGCTTCGCTAATTAACGTGTCAACTACTGGTAAAGTGAATTTAAAGTGTGACGCCTGAAAATATAATTGTAAACTCAAATTAATTACCGAAACGATATTTACAGATCTAAATTGTTCTGTAAGTTAACGAAACTTAGGTAGCAGTTAATGCAGTAATATTTAATGTCCTTTATTGAATCTCTCTATAATATTTGAGCTCTAACATTTGATCTCTAACATACTTCTGGTTGCAAGGTTATCACATTTTCCATCAGTTTACCTAAATAAACTGTACTAAAAATGAAGCATTTTGACGACACTGGTACTGTAGTGTATCATTTAAACTACGAATTTTCAAAATATACAGAGCCAAATTCATAATGTTGTGGAGATGAATGAACATCCCCAAGACAACGGTGGACGAAGACAGATGAAACGGAACCAAAGCTGATGTTTCAGCAAGACGGAAATAGGTCTATATTACGAAAATAAAATCTTTGATAGCGAACAAAAATTATTTACCAAAACACCTGCGTGTTACATGGAAGCGTAACTACTTATCTCCAAGATGCGAACTCTGCACCAAAATAACACCGTGTAATTTCTCAAAGTATGTTACATTTCGATCACAAAACAAGCTTTGCAAGCACAATGGAAGTTCATATTAAATATTCCCACAACTTAATCGCCTATGTTTCTTATTAAAGTCCACACAGTTTGCATACTGGCACTACTGATAAAAACTTTTAGATTAAGGATTACCACTTGATAACGAAAGTTCGATTGCTGTACCACGATTTTCAAGCTCTATGGACCTTGGAACTGAAATATTCCTGCATCTAAATTATGTGAACGCTGACTGTCATTACTCCAAATGCTGGCTTTACGCTTGGTGGAGACTACTGGGGTAACGTTGGTGAGCTGATGGTAATGCTACTCACTGTTTCCAATAATGGTAGTCACCATGATTGGGAGAAGATTCAAACCTCTGACTGAGGACTTTGCTTGTCTCGTCATGCTGACATCAACTGGTCTGAACTTGAGTGAGCAGGAGGCCCGGAAATGTTCAAAAGTATTCAGAACTAGTCGGCTGACTCAGCTGGAAGGGGGTTATAAAAGCAGGAGCAGTCACTCATAGCAAATTATTGATGCTGAACAATCACATCTGTCGTTCAGTGGTTTCTTCTTATTGTAGCACGTGAACGACTCTCCAAAACATGTAAGTCTAACATATATTACTATTAGCTATCTCACATCTTTTCGCGTCTAATCCTGACATCAACTGTGCAAGTTGAGACTTGCTGCGTCAAGATGTTATACAGTAATGTTGTTGTCTCATTAAAATGAGCACTGAAGTGACGAAATTTATTGATGTTGATAATCTGGAAATATTGTATGTAAATTTTTGATATTGTATCCACACATAAAACTTACGAATTACCTTAAAAAAGTATCAACTTGTCACGGAAAGTTTTGTCAGATAGTTCACAATGTCTGCAGAAAATAAAGAGTTGTCTTAAGTTGCTTATGGGAAAATTCAGCCTTAATTAGATAGATAATGATTAACTTACTCCAACGAGTCATAGCCTTACCGACTGGACCAAGACTGGGTAAGATTATGAGAGTAAACAACTCCACCTTCCCTGAGGATTTGGTCATCAACAAAAAGCATTTACATTACGGTCATGTTGCTATGAATTCCAAGATGCATGGATGAAATGCTTTTTGTCAGCATAAAATTTTGTTAATGTTTCCTTTGTTGATTCTCAGTGCACTTTAGGCTGTGAGTTAGATATTCAGCAGTGCTCATGTGTGTTCTGCAACCAGTATTTATCTATTTAGGTGAATTTAATGTTGTCAGTAAATGAGCTGCGTGTGTTTTAAGAAGTTATACAGACAATTTAGATGTGGAAATACTTCATTGTGCATGAGAAATGCGTTTTGTGCTCTAACTCTTGCATATTTTGAGAAATTATAGAATTTTATTTTCGTGCAAAGTTCACATCTTAGAGATCTGTACTTATACTTGTATGCATCCTGCATAGGTTTTGATAAATAATTTTAACTCAATGACCAAGATTTTATTTCCGAAATATCGACCTATTTCTGTCTTGTTGAACCATCGGCTTTGTGTCTGTTTCATCGGTCTCGGTCCACCATTGTCTTATGGATGTCAAAACATTACGAACTTTTATTTGCATAATAGGAAAATACAGGGTGTTTCAAAAATGACCGGTATATTTGAAACGGCAATAAAAACTAAACGAGCAGCGATAGAAATACACCGTTTGTTGCAATATGCTTGGGACAACAGTACATTTTCAGGCAGACAAACTTTCGACATTACAGTAGTTACAATTGTCAACAACAGATGGCGCTGCGGTCTGGGAAACTCTGTAGTACGATATATTCCACATATCCACCATGCGTAGCAATAATATGGCGTAGTCTCTGAATGAAATTACCCGAAACCTTTGACAACGTGTCTGGCGGAATGGCTTCACATGCAGATGAGATGTACTGCTTCAGCCGTTCAATTGTTTCTGGATTCTGGCGGTACACCTGGTCTTTCAAGTGTCCCCACAGAAAGAAGTCACAGGGGTTCATGTCTGGCGAATAGGGAGGCCAATCCACGCCGCCTCCTGTATGTTTCGGATAGCCCAAAGCAATCACACGATCATCGAAATATTCATTCAGGAAATTAAAGACGTCGGCCGTGCGATGTGGCCGGGCACCATCTTGCATAAACCACGAGGTGTTCGCAGTGTCGTCTAAGGCAGTTTGTACCGCCACAAATTCACGAAGAATGTCCACATAGCGTGATGCAGTAATCGTTTCGGATCTGAAAAATGGGCCAATGATTCCTTTGGAAGAAATGGCGGCCCAGACCAGTACTTTTTGAGGATGCAGGGACGATGGGACTGCAACATGGGGCTTTTCGGTTCCCCATATGCGCCAGTTCTGTTTATTGGCGAAGCCGTCCAGGTAAAAAAAAAAAAGCTTCGTCAGTAAACCAAATGCTGCCCACATGCATATCGCCGTCATCAATCCTGTGCACTACATCGTTAGCGAATGTCTCTCGTGCAGCAATGGTAGCGGCGCTGAGGGGTTGCCGCGTTTGAATTTTGTATGGATAGAGGTGTAAACTCTGGCGCATGAGACGATACGTGGACGTTGGCGTCATTTGGACCGCAGCTGCTACACGGCGAACGGAAACCCGAGGCCGCTGTTGGATCACCTGCTGCACTAGCTGCGCGTTGCCCTCTGTGGTTGCCGTACGCAGTCGCCCTACCTTACCAGCACGTTCATCCGTCACGTTCCCAGTCCGTTGAAATTTTTCAAACAGATCCTTTATTGTATCGCTTTTCGGTCCTTTGGTTACATTAAACCTCGGTTTAAAACTTCGTCTTGTTGCACCAACACTGTGTTCTAGGCGGTGGAATTCCAACACCAGAAAAATCCTGCGTTCTAAGGAATAAACCATGTTGTCTACAGCACACTTGCACGTTGTGAACAGCACACGCTTACAGCAGAAAGACGACGTACAGAATGGCGCACCCACAGACTGCGTTGTCTTCTATATCTTTCACATCACTTGCAGCGCCATCTGTTGTTGAAAATTGTAACTACTGTAATTTCGAAAGTTTGTCCGCCTGAAAATGTACTGTTGTCCCAAGCATATTGCAACAAACGGTGTATTTCTATCGCTGCTCGTTTAGTTTTTATTGCCGTTTCAAATATACCGGTCATTTTTGAAACACCCTGTATGTAGTTAAATGATATAACACTACCGGTGTCGCCAAACTTATCATTTTTAGTACAGTTTCTTGAGTTAAACTGGTGGAAAATGTGACGATGGATAAACCTGCTACTACAGGTGTGTTTGAGATCAAATGTAATGAATAAAATCAATTACAGTCGTCAAATATTGCTGCGTTGCCTGCTACGTAAGTTTTGTACAGTTATAGAGCAATTTAGACATGGAAATATCACTGTGGTAATTAACTTGAGAGTCTACAATCATGTTTTAATGTGTCTCACATTAACTGAACTTTTTCCAGTAGTTAACACATTATTTTAGCTAAGAGATATGTTTGTAGAACTATTTGGGCAAGGCAACAGCACTGACACAACCGTTGCGAGTGCGCACGCGCGTGTGCATGCAAAAATAAAGCCTTCCGCATTCAATTACTGTATTAATTTGGAAGAGTAATCACATATCAGAAGCATTTTTAATGCATGTTACTTATTTACTGAAACTACCTTCTGATTGGACCGCCTCATATTAATACTACGCTGTGATTGGCTGAGCACTTTAGAGGATGAACTGACAGACCCATACCTCCAGCGTCACCTTTGCAGCCTCTCCCCTCATACGCAATCAGCGATGGTATCCTCAGGGATGTCTCTTTTACGGTCATCCACGCAACGAAAACAGCGGTTCCCTTCCACGAAACCTCGTCACTGGCTTCTGATCCCAAGCCGTTCTGAAGAAATTATGACGACAACTTTGGAGCGTCAACATGCTCTGAAACAATACAGGTGACCCTCCTCGATAACAGACGTCATAACCTTTAAGCAGCTGTGTGAACGGGCTCTTTATAAAACAAGCAAAGGAAGAAAGATTGCTGAGAATGCCATGCCTCGTCTTTGTGAATACAAGCATCTTCCTCTCAGTTGTAGGCTTAGAAGCAAGGTCTAAGTAATAGACCAGGGACAGTCGGCAACCGCTGTGCCCTGCATATGATAGTGACTCTACTGAGTAACTTATTCTTGTCGCGCCTTGCTGAGCCGTCTGTCGACTTCCTATCCTTCCAGGCTCCTAAATGACTGGTGGAAGATGCCTACCTACCCTTTATTGTAGCCACGAGCTATCGAGAGAGCCTTGTATTGACTGAGAATTGCTTAGAGCTTCCTACTCGTCCCCAGTCCCTGATTGGAATAACAGACACACAATTCAACAATATGACTACTGGTCATAAAGACCACCTGCTGAAGCATTTTAGTCGTATCTGGCTTACAAGAGAATTTTCTTCTCAGTGGCAGGGCAGTGCCGTCATCCCTATCTCTAAGCCAGACAGAAACTCAACTTCCATCGACAGATGTAGATCAGTAAGTAACAGGGATCCGCTATGCTAACTACTCGAAAAGTTTTTTGGCCTGTTGATTACTCTGGATCCTGGAATTTTAGGGCTTGTTGTCCTAGCATCGGTGTGGCTTCTCGGTAGGGAGGTCCCCAACGTTCACCTGCTCCAGCTGGAAACGGTCATCTGACAGGGCTTCATCAAGCATAAACACTTAATGCCTGTCTTTTTCGGTATACAGAAAACCTAAGATACTGTCTCGCTCCAGTACATCTTAACTGCGCTCCTTGACATTCGTTTCCGAGTTGCTTCAAAAATTTTAATCGATGATTTTTCTGTTCATCGCCATTGGATCCACGGGTTCAGTAGAACTGCACCTCTCAGGGCTCAGTGATGAGTGTTACACTTTGTCCAACAACCGTCAATGGACATGTGGATTTCATGGATCCAATGACCGCTACTGCCCTTGATGTCTACGACTTTTACACTCATCACAGCTTTGCGTCTCTGGTCTTTGCCTTACACCAACTCCAGGAGGTCAACCGAAGGTCATCTCCTTGAGCCACCTGCCATGACTTCCAGTTCTCTCTCAACGAAACATGTGTCACGCGTTTTTATCGCCCCTTAATAGAATATCCTGACTTTAATTCCTGTTTGTGGAACGTATGTCTGGAGGTAGCTGCACAGAACCGTTTTTCAGGCCGCCCTTTCATCAATAATTTGACATGGCTACTCCATTATCGACTACTTGAAGCAAGTCGTATGCCAAAGGTTGATAAAAAATGGTTGAAATAGCTCTAAGCACTGTGGGACTTAACATCTGAGGTCACAGTCCCCTAGAACTTAGAATTACTTAAACCTAACTAACCTAAGGACATCACATATATCCACGCCCGAGGCAGGATTCGAACCTGCGACCGTAGCAGCCGCGTGGTTCCGGACTGAAGCGCCTAGAACCGCTCGAACACAGCGGCCGGCCGCCAAAGGCTAATACTTGCCTCTTGTTTAGTTATACCTCTTGGGGTGCTGATAATGCCGCCGTTCCGCCACCGTTCTACAGTTTTAGACTACATATGCCAAATATATGGTGTGGCAGCACCATCGGCCATGTAAATGTTCGATCTAATTTATCATCGTGAGATATACGTAGCTGCCGCTACCTCTCATGTCAGACCTGTTGCTAATCTTCTGGTGGACGCCGGGATCTTAATTTTACGGCTTCGACGCCACCAGCTGCTACTCCGTCCCCAATTTATACGAATTTTCTCCCTCTGAAGAGTGTCGATGCACCGAGAATCCAACTAGGGTAGATTCCCGCAATGGAATGTTTTTGCCGGTATTTCGTATTGACTTAAACCACCCACGCCTCTAGTGTGTCCATGAGATTATCCCATGTGATCCCCATGGGCTGCAACTAGATCACTGAACAGTTTAGGTCTACTGCATGGACGTAAAATCTCAGGTTCCCTACAGTTTATCAGTATAGCATCCCCTCAATCGTCCGAAACACCAAGATGCTGCAGTCATTTATACTCGTAGCTCTAAAGATGCAGTAAAAATGGGATGTGCTTTCACGCATGCTGAGGAAAAAAAAAACTTTACGAGAGGCCTGTAGAGACTTTACAGCGGAACTGGTGGCTAATGCTCGAAAATGTTCAAATCTGTCTAAATTCCTAAGGGACCAAACCACTGAGGTCGCCGGCCAGTGTGGGCGTGCGGTTAAAGGCGCTTCAGTCTGGAACCACGTGGCCGCTACGGTCGCAGGTTCGAATCCTGCCTCGGGCATGGATGTGTGTGATGTCCTTAGGTTAGTTAGGTTTAAGTAGTTCTAAGTTCTAGGGGACTGATGACCACAGATGTTAAGTCCCATAGTGCTCAGAGCCATTTTTTGAACCACTGAGGTCATCGGTCTCTAGAGTTACACACTACTTAAACTAACTTAACTATCTTTTTAAGAACAAGACACACACACACACACACACACACACACACACACACACACACACACACACACACACACACACACATTCCCGAGGGAGGACTCGAACCTTCGGTGGGAGTGGCCGCGCAATCCCCACATGTCGCCTCAAACCACGCGGCCACCCCGCGCGGCGTTAATGCTAGAGACCTTTCGTTACACCAAGAAGAAAAATCGCAACTGATCTTTTATATAAATGACGCTATGAAAAGTCTGCATGCTATTGACCCATGTTCCCCCTCACCAACTAGTACTGCTATCCGTGCACTTTTTAATGGTTTCAATAGTTCTCCCACTAGGTCCCACCATCCGACATTGGTAACGGACATGATGTCGAGCACTGATACACGGGCAGAGATGAGACTTCGGATCTATTGCAACTAGAGCAGGTAATAATGTGCTACTACCCCCCCACCTCCCCTAGTCCCTTTCCCAACTAACTGTGGTCAATTAAGGTGACAACTTCCGTGCCTCGTTCCGTTTGTCGTCGTGCCCCTTGTCTTACGCCGGCTTCATATTGGCGATACACTTCCTAAATATGATTTTTTTCTTGTGCAGTGATACATTTACCCAATGTGACTGGTTGCTTTTCGAACGGTGGCTGACATCCTCTGCACCCTCGATATTAACTGACGACTAAAAGACAGCCGAACAGGTCGTAACCGAAGCTGGTGATTCCGTGTGTGACCGATTCGTCTGCAATTTTAAATCACATGAATCGTAAAACCAGCCACTGTCTCATGTCTCATCGTTTTTAGGAGACAGCAGGGCGAGCGAAACGGCCGCGACTTTGTGTAGGCACAAAAAAACCGTCCAAACACGTACCGCTCTCTTGACACCTTGACACCTTTTGTCGCTTAGCTGAGCTTTGACATTTAATATGCACTTCTTTACTTTTGCTATACTGAAGATTCTAAAGATATTTAATTAGTTGCTGACCATGTGAAATCTAACGGAATACATTGTTATTTTTTAGGCAACTGATTTTATCTTAGGTCTCTCCCCAAAGAACGATGAAGGTAACGGGGATCGATTTACAATAATTTCGGTAAACAATATGAGATACTTCAGTGCATGATTACTTCACTGGTTATTTTTTAGCTTTATCCTCGTAACAGTCACGAACGGACTGCAGACTGGCATAATCTCATCACACGATAGTCGCTCTGTAAAAGATGCTATTTGCACGAGAATTTGCTGTCACCAGCTCAGATGGAGAAATTTAAGTATATCCTCTCAGAAGTTATTTAACTCTACAGAAATGAGTGTCCTCTAATGCAGTTTCTTTTTGTGTTTATTTGGAATCAAGATGAATGCAAGCTGTAGATGTTATAACATAGCTCAATGGCTACCATCTTTAAATTTTTTAATTGCAAATTCACGAAAATTAAAGAACTGGAAAGTAATGGTCGTGATTTTGTAAATTTTATGCCATATGTTGACAGTTTAGATTTACTCAAAACTATTTAAGTACAGTGGCAAGGAAGTAAGATACTGTCCATGTCCTTATGGATATTGGATCTGTAATTAACTTTTTAATATCTGAGTACTAAATAATGACTTACGTAATTTCGACTGTAATAGTCAGCACAGTTCTATATACTAAAGATTTAATAAAGGTTACTGGCTTCTTTAACGTTGACATTGTGGTGCCCGAGTTTAAGACTGCAGAATAATAATTGCCTAGGCTCTTCACGTGTTCTTTGAAATGGAATTTATTAATTACTACCACGTCGCTTGCGGTAGGTATTTTTTTCTTAATGCTGCATGGGCTCCAAATTCCATCACGGATTAATGTTGGGTCACTTTGCTTTCCAAAATCCGCGGTTTACTGAGACGACTTGACGACATTCAAAAAATATTAACATCACCAGACGTAACACACTTACGTATGCACACCAGCTAGTCTGGCTGCGACTGTCACCTTCTCACTTCTTTCCGTGACACTCAGTGCCAAGATCACCCACACAACGTGCGTTGAAACCCCGAAATTGATCCCCACCTTTCTTATCATTTCTGTCAATAGTAAAATACATTTTCAAATAACCTCTAAATATTACGGTCGTTATAATGAATATTCAATACTATACACTTCTATAAATAATACTTGTTGTTGTGGTCTTCAGTCCTGAGATTGGTTTGATGCTACTCTATCCTGTGCAAGCTTCATCTCCCAGTACCTACTGTAGCCTACATCCTTCTGAATCTTCTTAGTGTATTCATCTCTTGGTCTCCCTCTACGATTTTTACCCTCCACGCTGCCCTCCAATACTAAATTGGTGATCCCTTGATGCCTCAGAACATGTCCTACCAACCGATCCCTTCTTCTAGTCAAGTTGTGTCACAAGCTCCTCTTCTCCCCAATTCTAGTCAATACTTCGTCATTAGTTATGTGATCTACCCACCTAATCTTCAGCATTCTTCTGTAGCACCACATTTCGAAAGCTTCCATTCTCTTCTAGTCTAAACTATTTATCGTCCACGTTTCACTGCCATACATGGCTACACTCCATACAAATAATTTCAGGAACGACTTATTGACACTTAAATCTATACTCCATGTTAACAAATTTCTCTTCTTCAGAACCGCTTTCCTTGCCATTGCCAGTGTACATTTTATATCCTCTCTACTTTGTCCATCATCAGTTATTTTGCTCCCCAAATAGCAAAACTCCTTTACTACTTTAAGTGCCTCATATCCTAATCTAATTCCCTCAGCATCACCCAATTTAATTTGGCTACATTCCTGTATCCTCGTTTTGCTTTTGTTGATGTTCATCTTATATCCTCCTTTCAAGACACTGTCCATTCCGTTCAACTGCTCTTCTAAGTCCTTTGCTGTCTCTGACAGAATTACAATGTCATCGGCGAACCTCAAAGTTTTTATTTCTTCTCTATGGATTTTAATACCTACTCCGAACTTTTCTTTTGTTTCCTTTATTGCTTGCTCAATATACAGATTGAATAACATCGGGGATAAGCTACAACCCTGTCTCACTCCCTTCCCAACCACTGCTTCCCTTTCATGCCCCTCGACTCGTATAACAGCCATCTGGTTTCTGTACAAATTGTAAATAGCCTTTCGCTCCCTGTATTTTACCCCTGCCACCTTCAGAATTTGAAAGGGAGTATTCCTATCAACATCGTCAAAAGCTTTCTCCAAGTCTACAACTGTTAGAAACGTAGGTTTGCCTTACCTTAACCGTTCTTCTAAGATAAGTCGTAAGGTCAGAATTGCCTCATGCGTTCCAACATTTCTACGGAATCCAAACTGATCTTCGCCGAGGTCGGCTTCTATCAGTTTTTCCATTCGTCTGTAAAGAATTCACGTTAGTATTTTGCAGCTGTGACTTATTAAACTGATAGTTCGGTAATTTTAACAACTGTCAACACCTGCTTTCTTTGGGATTGGAATTACAGTATTCTTCTTGAAGTCTGAGGTTATTTCGCCTGTCTCATACATCTTGCTCACCAGATGGTAGAGTTTTGTCAAGACTGGCTCTCCCAAGGCCGTCAGTAGTTCCAATGGAATGTTGTCTACTCCGGGGGCCTTGTTTCGACTCAGATCTTTCAGTGCTCTGTCAAACTCTTCACGCAGTATCGTATCTCCCATTTCATATTCATCTACATCCTTCTCCATTTCGATAATATTGTCCTCAAGTACATCGTCCTTGTATAGACCCTCTATATACTCCTTCCACCTCTCTGCTTTCCCGTCTTTGCTTAGAACTGGGTTTCCATCAAAGCTCTTGATATTCATACAAGTGGTTCTCTTTTCTCCAAAGGTCTCTCTAATTTTCTTGTAGGCTGTATCTATCTTACCCCTAGTGAGATAAGCCTCTACATCCTTACATTTATCCTCTAGCCATCCCTGCTTAGCCATTTTGCACTTCCTGTCGATCTCATTTTTGAGACGTTTGTATTCGTTTTTGCCTGCTTCATTTACTGCATTTTTATATTTTCTCCTTTCATCAATTAAATTCAATATTTCTTCTGTTACCCAAGGGTTTCTACTAGCCCTCGTCATTACCTGTATGATCCTCTGCTGCCTTCACTATTTCATCCCTCAAAGCTACCCATTCTTCTTCTACTGTATTTCTTTCCCCCATTCCTGTCAATTGTTCGCTTATGCTCTCCCTGAAACTCTGTACAACCTCTGGTTTAGTCAGTTTATCCAGGTCCTATCTCCTTAAATTCCCATCTTTTTGCAATTTCTTCAGTTTTAATCTACAGTTCATTACCAATAGATTGTGGTCAGAGTCCAGATCTGCCCCTGGAAATGTCTTACAATTTAAAGTCTGGTTTCTAAATCTCTGTCTTACCATTATATAGTCTGATACCTTTTAGTATCTCCAGGGTTCTTCCATGTATACAACCTTCTTTCATGCTTCTTGAACTTAGTGTTAGCAATGATTAAGTTATGCTCTGCGCAAAATTCTACCAGGCGGCTTCCTCTTTCATTTCTTAGCCCCAATCCATATTCACCTACTATGTTTCCTTCTCTCCCTTTTCCTACTCTCGAATTCCAGTCACCCATGATTATTAAATTTTCGTCTCCCTTCACTACCTGAATAATTTCTTTTATCTCATCATCATAGATTTCATCAATTTCTTCATCTGCAGAGCTAGTTGGCATATAAACTTGTACTACTGTAGTAGGCGTGGGCTTCGTGTCTATCTTGGCCACAATAATGCGTTCACTATGCTGTTTGTAGTAGCTTACCCGCACTCCTAATTTTTTTTCTTTATTAAACCTACTCCTGCATTACCCCTATTTGATTTTGTATTTATAACCCTGTATTCACCTGACCAAAAGTCTTGTTCCTCCTGCCACCGAACTTCTCTAATTCCCACTATAACATTAAACTATCCATTTTCCTTTTTAATTTTCTAACCTACCTGCCCGATTAAGGGATCTGACGCTCCGATCCGTAGAACGCCAGTTGTTTTTCTCCTGATAACTATGTCCTCTTGAGTAGTTCCCGTCCGGAGTTCCAAATGGGGGACTATTTTACCTCCGGAATATTTTATCCAAGAGGACGCCATCATCATTTAACCATACAGCAAAGCTGCATGCCCTCGGGAAAAATTACGGCTGTAGTTTCCCCTTGCTTTCAGCCGTTCGCAGTACCAGCACGGCAAGGCCGTTTTGGTTATTGTTACAAGGCCAGATCAATCATCCAGACTGTTGCCCTTGCAACTACTGAAAAGGCTGCTGCCCCTCTTCAGGAACCACACGTTTGTCTGGCCTCTCAACAGATACCCCTCCGTTGTGGTTGCACCTGCGGTACGGCTATCTCTATCATTGAGGCACGCAAGCCTCCCCACCAACGGCAAGGTCCATGGTTCATGGCTCATGGGGGGGGGGGGTATAATACTTATTACTTCATTTTCTTGTAACATTAGTCAACGACACTTAACATAGCATGAAAACATCGATATCTGAAGTATCCATTTTTATGGTTACAGCTTAATCGAAAAATTTTTACTAAATTTTTAGTCAAATTTAAGCTGTTACTCTCCAAGGCCTAACGCTTTCTCTGACACATTGGCTTTAATGCGCAGCTTTAGTGATTCGACAGTACTCAGGTTTAAGGTGGGGTGGTTGTGGGAAGGTTGCATCCCGCCGCTTGCTGAATAGTGAAAAATATACAGAATGGTGCAGTTAGAAGTAGCCCTTCTGCCTTTGAATGTGAATGCAGTATTTCGACTTCTGAAAGAGTGAACAGCAACAGTGGGCAGTTTTATGCAGTAATCTATTGCTACCATTCTTCTGTTAGTGTATCAGTTTGGTTCAACAAGTGGAGTTAGACGTTTCCCTTTGCGGTCTGAAAAATGATTTTGTCGGTAAAAGAAAGAAGTTCGATTAAGTAAACTGGCGTAATTTTCGGGGTCAAGCATCCGGATAGAAGACTACTAGCAAAGAGAGGAATACAGAGAGTGTATAAAAACTGGCGCACCTACGCATCTGTGCAGAATGTGAAACTACAAAGCATTCCTTCAGTTCGCAAATCAGAAGTTATTGCAGCTATTCGCCGAAGAACTGTTCAGAGCCCAAAGAGGTCTTCTACATGTGCTCAACAGGTGCGTGTACGTGGGAGTTGCCAGTTGATACTGAAAAATCTTAATTTGAAGCCATATCGTGCGACGGATGCGAAGGAATTACGGTAAAATGACAGTCAGAAACTTTTACATTACCGCCGTGGCTTTTGAATAACATCAACGGTTGTTTGTTAGACCCTTTCCATTGTACCATTAGCGATGCAGAATGGTTTTTATCTTTCCGGTCCCGGGAATTGACAGAACACGAAATACTAGGCAACAGAGAACCCCAAAACTGTGTGTGAGCAACCACTCCATGATGAAAAATTAGGCGTTTGGAGCGGTATAACATGAACGAGCATCATTAGACAGATATTTTTTGACATTACCCTCAACACGCTTGCACAGATGGAAATTTTTGACACTTTTTTTCTCAACTCGCCGAATATGAAAGATAATACTGCTGCTTTCAGCAACATGGGCCAACATGTCATAAGTCTAAGGTATTCTTGGAACAAGTCGATGATGTCTTCACTGTGGAACGAACTGTCAGCAAACATTTATGGCTGGCCGCTGTAACCGAGCGGTTCTAGGCGCTTCAATCCGGCACTGCGCTGCTGCTACGGTAGCGGGTTCGAATCCTGCCTCGGGAATGGATGCGTGTGATGTCCTTAGGTTAGTTAGGTTTAAGTAGTTCTAAGTCTAGGGGACTGACAACCTCAGATGGTACGTCCCATAGCGCTTGGAGCCATTTGAGCCAAACATTTATGGGCACCACGTTCGCCGTATGTAACAACATCTGCGTTTTTCCTGTGGGGACACTAATAGCAAGGTCTACGAAACATCCATACACAGTAAAGGAAGTGAAAGACATCAGCAGCAGCGAATTTGCCGCCAACGATATTCGAACTTAATCCCGGGTGTACTGGATGTTCTTAGACGTGTACAGCTGTGTACTGATGCCGCAGTGGTCACTTTCAGCATCATCTATAAATGTATTTTTCACTGTATTTTTCATTGTAACTAAATGATAGGTCAATTTCAGCTCTTCGTTTCTGTTATTTTACTGCATTACACGGGTTACTTTAATCTGCGCCAGTCTGTATACTTTTATTCCATTCGCCGGCCCTCTCATTCTCGTTTACCTTCATTTCGTCACCTTTCTCGTCTTTCTGTGATATTTACTGCAATGATAGCTTATACAATTTTTACTTGCACTGACCTTCCGTCTAGTAAGAAAAATTTTTATTGTGTCTATTTTTTACGCATGTGTACTCTCGGCAGGGGGAGGGAGGCACTTATCGCAGCTGATTACGCCACTGCAACTCGCTTAGGTGGCCTCTAGTTAGCGACGCTGTTCTCCGTGGACTTGTTCCACGCAAGAGGGACTGATGACCTCGCAGCTGAGTCCCTTAATCCCCATATAACAAACATAAAGACGTACTGGATGGAATATGACGTTCAACGATCGTGTATCACACATACAGTACTGTTTGAGTACAGTGTAAAGAAAAAAATTTCACCCGGGGCGGTATGATTAAAAACGCAAAGGCTTAGCAACATATACTTCTCTGCAGAATTTAACGTGTCATTCGTCGATGAAGGGACATTAAAAACTACTCGTGCTTTCTCTTTCTGTTTGGCAAGTCCTCTCTGTCGACGAAGTGTTAAACTGAATTAGGGGTTTATGGGATCAGGGTACATTATGGGTGAAAGCAGCGAAGTAATTACTGACCTACACAGGAGCGCATTACATTTGATTTGTGATTATTATTGTGCTTTGGTTTGAACATATTTTGAGAGAACGCAGTATCCTTTGAGTAAAGTAATGCAGCGAAAAATGGGAGCAGCCAGTATCGATCGCTTATACACGTCGACAGGTAGGCATAAATTTCATTTATCCTCCGTAAATGATTCAGTTCATTCCCTGAAATGCTCTTAACGTGCAAAAAACGCTGGGCTATTGCCAATACCATTAGGCGTAAAGTGGCCCAGCGCCCAGTAAAGCCGAGCGAGGTGACGAAGTGTATCAAATCCGCCACACTAACTGCTAAACTAAAGGACGATGCTAACAAAGGAAAAAAAGTAGATCGTTGTAACTAAAATCAATCTCTAATATTGCTCTGTTATTTGAACAGTTATCCAGATTGCATTTCCGTGCGTAATTAACATCAAAATTGCTTTGGAAAGGTTGATTTAATACATCAAAGAAATTCCGCATACATGCATGTCTATAAAATTACAGCCTTTGAAATCCTATTTTCCTCCACTTCACGCTTTTTTCAGCACCGTCATTTAATATTTGAGTGGCTATTAAAAATTTATTGCTGAATAACATATTTTCTCTAACGGACGCGTTAAGCCTGAAAAAATTGTTTAACTGCGGACGGAAATTACACATTTCGTTTATCACCGGGTAACATGCAGCAACGGTAAGATTCTCCTTTCGGTGATAAAGACACACATTTCACAGATTCCGCGCACCGCATAACAAAGATTTTTCGTTAACTCTGTTAATATCCTGTAAGCGTTAACCGTTTTGCAGTGCGTGTCATGACGTATCAGCTCACAGAGTGTGCGCATCAAGAGCTTAAGCTGCTTTGAAAGGTGATAACAAAAAGCCGTTGCGAAACGCTGTTCCTTCGCAGGATTACCCTTGATACTTTTGTGAGCCAATAATGAAAGGTCCGGATGAAATATTATGGGGCAGTTGTACCTATTGTGTCCTTATGGCGTAAAACATTATGACCATCTGCAGACATGCCGAACCGTGCAAGAACGTTGCGACGTACACCATATTCACACACACACACACACACACACACACACACACACACACACACACACACGGGGCAACCTGATAAATCTGCAGTAGCGGAACATTGCCTGGACACGGGACAACATACGTTTTGCATAAAGACGGAAATTTTATCCCTTCTGAGGCTCCCAGCAATGGAAACTAGGAGCGCCGCTTTCCTCAAACTGCGAGTGTCTTCCTGCGAATGCGTATTGTCTGCTCCCGGCATCATGAATTTCGACGCCGCCGAACGATCATCATCATCAGTCGCGCCTTGCAGCAGTGACAGCAGCAGCTACCACGACTTGATGTCGAGCATCGATGAAATACCTTGTGCGAGTTACACAATATGATCCGGCGGT
Organism: Schistocerca piceifrons; assembly: GCF_021461385.2. Classification (NCBI taxonomy): domain Eukaryota; kingdom Metazoa; phylum Arthropoda; class Insecta; order Orthoptera; family Acrididae; genus Schistocerca; species Schistocerca piceifrons. The sequence continues at coordinate 679,159,260 of NC_060149.1, forward strand.
AAACCCGGGAAGTGTATTTGCAACAAATCCGTCGGGAAAGCATAAAAAGTCACATTATGACCATCTGCTTAATAGCGTTTTCATCCACTTTCGAAACAATACTGCAGCGATTCTGCGTGACATAGATTTCGTGAAGTCCTTGGTAGGTTTGCTGAGATATGCAGACCCAGATGTCCACGCAAAGCTCACGCAGTTCCCGCTTATTTGTAGGCGCCGACCTTGCGCCCGATAGCTTCCAGGATGTATACCACAGTAGGTTAGTAGTACCAGTTCAAGATCAGGGGCGAGGCTGATAACAACCCGCGCTTCCGGTGACAAGATAATGCTGCAACTGATAAGCAGCATTTATCAGTAGCAGGTACGAGCGCAGATAACAATCTTACTTCAACGTCACTTGTAAGATAAGTTGGGTTACTGGTTGCACACTTGGGCGGCTTACGTTTAAGGTCACCCCCACTCCCTCTCTCTAAGGAATCACCGGAAATTGATGAAGTTCATGCAGGGGAACCGCTCTCCTACCCATACACCTTAGAACAGTGTACGAGGGCATGACGGAACTTGACAGCCGCAGTGTGATATAAAATGGACGGGAAGCAACTGGACCGTTGGGAGCACACTAAACTGGCGGGAAACACTACCCCTGCCACGCCGACAACTACGACTAAAATGGGTAAATGACCATCCGCACTGGAAGATGGCGCAGTGTCAGAGCATTGCATGGTTTCACGAACCACAGTATCATCTTCTTCATGCCGATGGGATGGCGCGAATCCTTCAAGGAGAACAGCTCCTTGACACTTGTACTGCGAGACAGAGGAAAGCAGTCAGCGGCTCTGGGGAACATTCACTTGGGTATCAATGGGTCCCGTGGAGCTCCTGTAAGGGACCATGACGGCCAAGAGTGTAACACATTGGTTGCGGGCCACGTACACACCTTCATGACGATCATGTTTCACGACGGAAGTGACATTTTTCAACAATATAATGCGTCATAACGCAAGGCCAGGAGTGTGATACAGTGGTTTGAGGAACAGGGTGGCAAGATCCTGTTGATGTGTCGCACAGTCATCAAAGGTACACGAGTGAACGAGTAAGCCTTCAGCTCCGAAAGCTCATGCCGATGACGTTTCGTTGAAAGGTTCACGCGCTGACACTTGATGATCCAGCATTGAAATCTGCAGCAATTTGCGGAAGGGTTGCACTTCTGTCACGTTGAACGATTCTCGTGAGTCTTTGTCGGTCCCGTTCTTGCAGAATCTTTCTCCAGCCACAGTGATTTCGAAGATCTGATGTTTAATCAGATTCCTGATATTCACGGTACACTCGTGAAACGGTCGCACGGGAAAATCCCCACTTCATCGCTACCTTGGAGGTGCTGTGTCCCATCGCTCGTGCGTGGACTATAACACCACATTGAAACTCACTTAAATCTTAATAACCTGCCATTGTAGCAGAAGTAACAGATATAACAACTGCGCCAGACACCTGTTGGCTTACATAGGAGTTTCCGACCACAGCGCCGTATTCGGTCTGTTTACATACAGCTATATTTGAATACGCATTCCTATACCAGTTTCTTTGGCGCTTCAGTGTATGTTCAAGCATCTCGCGGTGTTTTCACTCTTCTGCCCACCACCTGTACTACTGCAATGATGTCCCACCAGTTGCGCTAGATAACCCTCAAAACGTTTATATTTGTAAGTATATTAATTTCCAGGCTTCTCACACAATTTTTAGAAGATGATGTCGTGTGAGAACAGTCTGAAAGTGAAAGGAGCTCTAGACAGTTACAGCCCATGTTTAACACACTTTTAAATTCCTCGCTTGAGGTCCCGTCTACATGGAAGCGTCTATGGCCTGACCGGCTACAGAGAACATGCCAGCCTGGTCAAAGCGTCCATTCACAGACTGACCATACCTGCTGCCAACAACAAATCTTGTCGGTTCACGATTCCTCATGTAGAACAGCAAAACCACAGCATGGCTGAATGGAAAAAGCCCTGCACTAAGGAAAAAATAGCCATCACTTATTTCTGATTCTAGGTAAAAACTACTAAAAGATATGGCATTCCTCTTATTTAAAAGCACGCACAGCCACAGTTTGTAGATCCGTGTTCACAATGGTAGTGCTAAGCTGAATACTGATAACGGTGTATGCACACTTCGAATTTACACGATGTGAATTATCATTCTTGTCGGTTACGCCGAAGCGATGTACTACGCTTTAATGTGAACAAGTCGTTATACTGAAACATGTTATATACGCTACTGCTACTATCATTATTAATTCTTAGTCAACTCAGGTACATAAAAAGTGGGAATGACAAATTTTATTTGGGGGAGGGGGGGGGGAAAGGGGAAGGTGAGGAGAAAGTAGAAAACAGTGACCTCTTCACCCCAGGTTCCAAACCTAAATCTGTGACTGAGTGCCACAACACACATTGCTTAGCCACTCCGTCAAGGCCCCGACAAAATCTGGTGTTCTCACATCAGCTTTGGCTGTAAGACTGGTGTGCTTCAGGCACACAACGTATTTGAATCGTCACATCCCTTGTGACGTGTCTGCCAAAGAGTTAACTATTTTCTCGTGCATGTTTAGTTCATTGTAAATGGTTCAAATGGTTCTGAGCGCTATGGGACTTAACTTCTAAGGTCATCAGTCCCCTAGAACTTAGAACTACTTAAACCTAACCAACCTAAGGACATCACACACATCCATGCCCTATGCAGGATTCTAACCTGCGATCGTAGTGGTCGCGCGGTTCCAGATTATAGCGCCTAGGACCGGTCGGCCACTCCGGCCGGCAGTTCATTGTAACAGAGCTCGTGAGACGACGTCCTCAGCGTAATAGGTGAAGGTCACAAAACGCTGATACACAGGTGGAACGTTCCCAGTACTGGCTAGTTACTAACTAAAACCAGTATCTATGGAAGAGAGCTCTCTGGGAAACTTTTGTTTACTGCCACAGTGATATTCATACAGTATTTCGCTATTAACTGGAATTGTTTGTGCCTGTACTGTAAGACAATCGCTTCTGAATATACAAGAACATGGTAGAACGTCCATGACGGTGTGAACCTGAACTGGGGGAAGCTCGAAAGTAGACGTTAACTGACCCGCGAGAGCAACAAGCAATTATTAAGTGAGGTATCTATGAATATGTATATGCGTATTGCTCTCTTAGGAATCGTGAAGACAAGGCGAGACTAATCAACGCGCGCACAGAGACGTTTGAGCAATCATCATTCGTCCACTCCACACTTGTGTGGAAATGGGGAGAAGCCCTAATAACTGGTGCAGTGGGAAACAACCTTTCCCATGCACTTCACGATGCTTTGCAGTTTAGACTTGGACGACCAATTGACGGTTAGTTGTACAGTATGCAGTGCCCAATAAATGGTATCTTCCAGAAATAGCCTAAGGCATTCTTACAGAAGCCTACCAACATTCCTATCAAAAGCCACATATTTCTTTTTTTTTTCTTTTCTTTCATAGAAGGCCGGATATGAGGCCGACCGGCAAGTAGTGAGAAACGAAGAACTGCCTTAAAAGTTTGTTCTTCACTACAAGCATTCCCTGTGCACCAGCTCACCGGGTATAATACCCTCAATGTCCTTAGTCCATAAAAGCTATTATTTCGGAAACTGGTTTCACGGCGATAGCACTTGCACCTCTTACGGTGTAATCAAACCTTGAGTGGACCGACTGCACCCTTGTGAATTACTCTCGTGGAAACTGCCAAATTCCAAGTGGGACTTACATCAGCGATGAACTTAGAGTCTGGCTGTGCGTGAAGGCTTGTGGGCATGCTATGATTGATGAAATCATCTTCAGAATAAACCAGAAGGTAACCAGACTTTTATCTGCCCCAATAATTTGATGATCGCTGCTACTTTCGAGGCATAGAAAAAGACTGATGTGACTTGTACCTACGATAACGAAACCTTATAACCAAAAAGCAACGTTTTCCGTTGAGTTTTCTTAGGACAGACAGAACCGGATCCTGTGAGACATGTTCCAGAACTAACACTGTGCACCAACTCCTGGAATTCTGGAAGAAAACAACACAGTGGCGACAGTTTCATGGTCTGAGGAATGTATCGTGGTTTTTTATGGAATAATTAATCCATCTGGAAGCCACTTTGCATAAAACTTTACGATTCGCTCGTTAATCAGTATTCCTTCCTCGTGCAAAACAATACTTTTCCACCCAGACTGTAAAAATTGTGGAACCGCGCGACCACTACCGTCGCAGGTTCGAATCCTGCCTCGGGCATGGATGTGTGTATTGTCCTTAGGTTAGATAGGTTTAAGTAGTACTAAGTTCTAGGGGACTGATGACCAAAGTAGTTAAGTCCCATAGTGCTCAGAGCCATTTTGATTTTGTAAAAATTGCCACATGGCTACAAGTTTCTAATAACAGTTCGAAGAGAATGATCATGATTTCGGAATACTTTACTGGCAACCTAACAACAGAGATATTCATCCTGCTGAAGTCTGTGGGTTACATCCAATGGCGTTGGCTGTTTGAACCCACCAATTTACTTGTGTAGTCCTATGAGCACCTGACATTGTCACTTTCAGCGTGTGTGCTTTTACAAACTATGTCACAATAATACGACTGTGGCGTAGGATTATTTTGAAGGAACAGTATACGTTACTTGATTGGTGTGAAGAAAGAGCTGTAGTAGTTGCAGGACAAACTGTAGAAGAAATTATTTAAGGAAGGGCCTTTTTGATACATACGATACAGTACAGTAACTCACTGTATCTTACTGTTTTCCTACACACAATTACGTCCATAAGGCTGGTCAAATGGTTCAAATGGCTCTGAGCACTATGGGACTTAACTTCTGAGGTCATCAGTCCCCTAGAACTTGGAACTACTTATACCTAACTAACCTAAGGACATCACACACATCCATGCCCGAGGCAGGATTCGAACCTGCGACCGTAGCGGTCGCACGGTTCCGGACTGAAGAGCCTAGAACCGCTAGGCCAAGAGGCTGTGCGTTTATTATTGATACCATCAAACAAATCCATAAAATGAACTAACTACTACAATGGAGTGACCAGAATACTTAGATTTTAAAGCTGTAGCGAGTATTTCATCAAAGTCTTGGAAAAAAAGTGTCATTTCACACTATCAGCGTTAACATTATCGAACACAGAATGATTCCAGTTAGTATCTCAAATGAAATATTGTTGCTGCACTGGAAGAAGCTAAATTTGTTCTGTTTGAAGAATGCTGTGATGACGTTTACTTACGTTAATTTGCCACTGTACGCCGTATCTTACACGTATCACCCACAACAGCGATCATAAGCAGTGTGTATCTCGACTTGCTTACCGGGCAATGCCGCAATCATGCAATATTCTTACCTGAAAATAAAGAATAAATTTGAGTAGTGTTATAGGAAAACTATGGTGTAACATTAGAAGTGGAAGTTGATATACACTCAGACGAAAGGAGCGCTCATGTCATTACTGGATGTGATACATTCAGTAAATTACAAAAGCACGGAAGAGATGTATATTTTGCTTACTATTTTAAGTGGAACTTCTACCCACAGAGTGAAATTTGAGTATAAATGGATGCGTAAACAATAATTACATTTAAATGTAAGAAACCGACTTATGGTAGCCATTTTAGTTTTACGTAACACAACGAAGCTTATTTAAAGTTAGTGACTAGTTATTCTATTGAGAAATACTGCATTTATGTAAATGGGATGACCATAGTAATTAAACAGAATTACACAGGCGGTACGTTTTTTGCTGATGTATCTATTAAACAAAGTATAGAAAGCTATTATTCTGTATTACTTTATAAATATATACAGTTTTTCACAAGCGGAAGAAACCAATGCAACCAGGATGGTACAAGAGAAAGCAAGCACGAGGAAGGAAGCGAACCAAGTAAACGAAGATATTATGAAAGGTTATTGTCCTGCTGACTTGGAGTTTCTTCGATTAGAAAGAGCAGCGTAACTGGAGAAGAACTGATAAATCAATCGTCTCTTACCAGATTAATTACCACCCCGCCATCACTACGTAGTTCAGGAAAATACGGAAGATGTCCATTAAGAAGTCCACACTGGGATTTAAAGTCCGCGCCTACCGAGAAGAGTGAAATGCCAGCTGCTGTTCATTTCATGGGACAGAATGAAACACTGTGCTCGACATAATCTTCTGTTCTCCATATGCACTACAGATAACCAAAGCGCTTTTCTTCCGCATCTGCAAAGTACACTACTATCGACATCACCAAATGAATGTAACAAGTCTCTCTAGTAGCTACAGGGATAATACGTAGCGGTTTGAGTTTGAACTGCTGACACTGGAACACCAATTATCAATAGGAAAATTTGTGCTCTCAGCTCTTTTACTAATGGTAGCCAAAATTCAGACAGAGTGGGTTGGCGCATTGGTTAGCACACTGGACTCGCATTCGGGAGGACGACGTGTCAAACGCGCGTCCGGCCATCCTGATTAATAAGTTTCCCGCGATTTTCCCAAATCGCTTCAGTCGAATTCCTGGATGGTTCCTTTGAAAGGGCACGGCCGACTCACTTACCAATCCTTCCCTGACCGTGCCCCATTTCTGTCCCTTCCTTCCCCCCCCCCCCCCCCCCGTCCCGTCCCGTCCCATTTCCAGACAAGAAACCTTAGGTACCGTTTCCTTAATACAGGGGCATCGTCTTCGTGAAGGAATCCACCCGTGTTGCTAAACAAAATCTGCAGTGATTATCATGAAACTCTACATAAGTATCTACCGATACTATTTTTAAAGGGATCTGTTGCTTCCGGTACAGCCGGAGTTTCTTAATGACAGCAGACACTGTGTCTGCCGCATTCTCTTTGAGGTGAGGAGAACAGTCACAGAAGCCTGTTTCTTTGTTACCATTGTTAGCGAACCATTCGTGTCACGCTTTCTTAGAATGAAAAAGTAATAATTTTTTTGTATCCATTTACAGAAAAAAACATCGTCACAGTTTGTACTAAGTGTTTTACCTTTTCGCTGACATTTCGGAGATACAGTGCGTTGCATTTGCCACTGTGGTGCTGCGAAACCCATAAACTGGCCGCATGGTTTGACGTACTGTTCAGTTTATGGCATTTGGGAACTAATATAGGTTTTACGTCAAGTAAATTTCCGAACTATTACGTTACTCTTGGTGACTGTAGGCCCAATGCGAACATCATTAGAGTAAGGCCAACATCCTTACCCCAATATTTTTCTTTCATCGTTCCAACTCTGACGTTTTAGATCGTTACTGCTCATCGAAGCCGTTATTCAGCACAAACAACAGATACCTGCGACCACAATAGAGAAGTATGTAACTGAAAAAAGAACGAAAACTGAACAGGCACAAGTTCCATGAAGCTTCTCGGGAATGATTATGATATGCAGTGGATCCAAGGAGAAATGGTCAAATTCAGGTACATTAGAGGAACGATCATTCTAAGCGAAAAAGTCTGGTAAATATGACCTGTAAAATGCCTACCGAAGAGCTACGATGAACGAGTACTCATAGCTCTAACGGTCTGCACTTTAGAGTCCATGTTTACCAGAATTTTTTGCTTCGAATGATCGTAGCGAAATGCAGTAGCGACACTCGGTACAGCGATTGGTAATTAACTCTCAACAGAAACAAATGTACCGTATTGCACATAAATAGGCTTATAAAGACATTATTGTATGATTACGCGACTGCGAAAGAGTCACTGGAAGTAGTCGGAGCCATTAAATATTTGAGAATGTGTGTTCGGAGCGATTTATAGTGGAACGACGACATATAATTACTCGTATGAGTGGCAGATGACAGCTTGAGATTCAATGGAATAACTGTTGGTCGATCGAGAGCTTTGTACGTTCATTGTGGGTGACCAATACTTGCATACTGCTAGTCAGTCTGGGCGCTGTGCCAGATAGAATGGGTAGAATAAATAGTGAAGATCCAAAGCAGAAAACCACGTTTCGTCACAGGTTCATTTACCAGAAATGGAAGCGTCACGCAGATACTCATCCAACTCCAATGACAGACTCTACACGAGAAGTGTTCTGCATAACGGATTGATTTACTATTATATTTCCGAAAGCATGCATTCCCAGAAGCATCAACCGACAAGTTGCTTCCTTCTGTACAGTCTGTATAAAAAGTAAGAGGAGCAAGTTGTATCCTGACCTGACCCTATGACTAAGCGCGCTCGCACAGCGCATGCTTAATGGTAGGGGTATGACGAAATCGCGCCAGGCGGCTAGCGCCAGTCGCCTGCTTTCGTCCAAGCGACGTCGTGTCTGTATTGGAAGCGCGTCGAGGAACACGGCGGGAACGCAAAAGACAGCAACGATTGTACAGCGGTATGTCATCAAATTTTGTGTTGTATTCGCCAAGTGTTCAAGGCTGAAATCGTGTCACAAATCGCAGTTTTTCAGTGGCACAAGCTCTTCAAAGCTGGCCGAGAAAGTGTGTAGGACGAGCTCCGCGCTAGACGGCTGCTGACATCAAGAACTGACAATAACGTGCAACTTGTGCATGAAATGCTGGATTGAGACCATCGGTTACGTGTGCGCATGGTCGCAGATGAAACTGGCATTGATAAGATGACAGTACACACCATTGTCACCGTAGATTTGGCAATGCGGAAGATTTGAGCTAAACTCGTCCCGGATGACATGACGGACAACCTAAAGCAGAGACGAGTGTCTGCTTGCGGAACTTCTGCACCAAGTTGAAGAAGAACCTGGATTTTTGGACAACGAAGTCACTGGAGTAGGAACTTGGATATTCGAAAACGACTCCGAGAGAAACTGTCAAAGTTCCGAAAGGTACAGTGCACCACCACCTTGTCCAAAAAAGGCTCTGATGAGGAAAGCCGGAGTGGAAGCCATGCTCATCGTTTTATTCAACGACCAAGGGGTGGTTCATTACGAATGTGTACCAGAGGGGCTTTTCATCTGAAAGTGCTAAGAAGACTGAAAAGAAGGAATTGGAAACTGCATCACGACAATGCACTAGCGACACATTCTCGAAGGTCACCGACTACCTGTCGAGGAACGGCATCGACACCATACCCCAAACCCCCTGACGGTCCCAACTTGGCACCAGCAGACACTGTCCCATTTCCAAAAGCGAAAGCCTCCCTCAAAGCTATCACCATGCGACCCTATGTGCCGTCAAATAACATTGAATGTGTACCGGTAAGGACCTTCCAGAATCCGCCAACCAGGGAGCCTTCGAGTTGAGGAAAAGATGCTGCCAAAAGTGTGGCGACACTCAAGGGTTGTCCTCTGAAGAGTTTTGAAGCATTGTAGCAATATCTCAAACCTAAATAAATAAATACAAAATACATCTCACGAAGAGCCCATGGAGGTAGGGTTAGAGATATTGGAACCCACAGGTGGCCTACCTACAATCGTCCTGCCACCAGCCATTTGTCATTGGAACAGGAAAGTGAGGAAGTGAAGTGCAGTGCAGTAAAGTCGTACGGCATGATTGACTGGGAGAACCCGAAGCACAGATTCAGCTGCCTAACTAGAAAGATTTTTCCTATCCTTCGCTCCCATAGGCACCTTTCCTTTTAGAAGTGTCAGAGCTGTGTGTTTAAATGTAGCTGGTAAGCGTACGTGACTGATGAGTATGTGCAGTGTGATGCAACTTTTGTGTTGGATGATCATGATGAAAGGGAAAGGGTGAAACCTAGAGCCGGCACATAAGCCATTTCTCTCGAATAGCACCAAGGGGGCCGATGAGATGAACGTCCCCACCTGACGAACCTATCACTACTCTCGCATGCCCTTACTTCAAAATACACTGCGGAATGGGTTTGGATTTTAATCTAGGACATCGGCGCGAAGACTGGTGATCAAGGACTTGATGTCATCACCTCCTCCTCTCCTGCAAACAGCAATCCGCGTAGCTGGCCGTTACCCATCCAAGTACTGGCCACGCTCGACGTTGCTTAATTTTGGTGATCTGACGAGAACCGGCGTATTCGAGGAGGCAAGACCGTTGGCGAGATGAAGTGACAGTGGAGCACGAAGTATCCACCGCCACACACCTTAAGGTGGCTTGCGGAGTGTAGATGTAGATTAAACACAATACATATACAAGGGGTATACAAGCTGTATAATCCTATGTTGAAACATTTACAACGAATTACGAAGGAGGAAGGAAGGAAGGAAGCAAGCAAGCAAGCAAGCAAGCGAGCAAGCAAGCAAGCAAGAAAAGTTCGGTTTTTCGTCACGTACTGAAAGCAATCGTTAGCACGCAGCCAAAGTTCGGACGGGGGAAGGAAATCGGTATTCTCCTTTTCAAATGGAGCTTCCCGTAATTTGCCTTAATCGATAGCGGTAAACTAGGGAAATTTTAAATCTAGCTGGCAGGACGGAGATTTCAACTGCCGCTCTGCCATTTGCGAGTAATAATAGGTCGCACTAGGCAAGAATTGGGATATACACCGGCTTTGGCAGTTTTTGAATGAGCCTTCCAGGCATTCACCGTAAGCGATTAAGGGAAACCATGGACAACGGTATTACTGAAACGACTAACCTGGAGCACCGTCATCCGATCCTAGTTGCAGGGTGCATATGTAACGGCTTCCAGGGGGAAAAAAGAATCTGTTTTTCAGTATTTCATATAATTATGGACTGAATTTACGAATTTAAATTGCTGTCACTCTAACACAATGTTATTTCTCTCAATGAGTAAACCTTGAACACAGTAAGATAATTATTACAATTAGAAACTGTGAAGAGATGTTGAAGCAGCGTAATTCATGACCTGCATACTACCCAGATTATATCCATGCATCATTTGAGAATGAGAGGACTTTGCTACGTCCAACAAACATTACACACAGATTCAAATCTTCGTGCAACTTCTTCTCGCTGACATCCACAAAAAATGATGAAGAGAAAAACGTTTATAGCTCACTATGTATTCACTGCTCATACTGCCTCAGGCATAACGTTATAATTTTTTGCTTCTGTAGTTCTCACACTAATTGCAACAAATTTTGCAGGCAGTATCCTCATATACCACTGAATGTAAATGCAGAATTATATCACTGCAGGACACATTGTTCAGTAAATACGTCATAAACACTGAGATGCGTGAAAAACACACCTTCACCGTTAGATAGTGTGTACACAAGGTACCTCACATGCGCTTCTCAAAAATAATCAAAGTACTTGAGCTACGAATCCACGACATCCAGAAACATATGCCAATATTGATTGTTTTTAGAGGTGCATATGAGGCGTGGTAGCGAAAATAAAGTAACGTCTCAATTGCACCACTGTTTGGCGAATTTCATTGTTAAATATTTGAACAACCGCTGTCCAATGTCCACACTGGGTCAATAGAGATTTTCTGAACTTTTCCTGGCTTACATGCTTAACGACAAATATTTAACACATTAACTCATTTATCAAGTCATCTGGAGTCTGAAGCTATTTTGTACATTATAGTTGGATTCTTTAAGGAATCTGGTGTCTACTGGTCTAAAGCTAACTGACATTAGTTTAAGCCCCCACCTACTGAATATGAGCGCAACATTTGCATCGTTACAACACTTCACTCTGGTATCAGATGTAGCAAGTTAGAAGAGCAGAGTAGGCAACATGAAAAAAAATTAAAGTTTTAGAGTGTGTCGTCGCTTAGAGAACGCTAATAAACTAGTATAGGGACGCTCAATATCATCGTATTCACAACTGCGAAATGCAGGGAGAATGTTCAAATGGCCTAGTAGCACCGGGGACATTGTCGAGAGACACAGATGCGCAAATGACTGAAGGCTGTTGGCTCTTCTCTACACGTCGAAAAATATCCATCACTGCTTCGCCACTCTTTGGTCTATTCAGTAACTTCAGTTTACGTATGTCTCATTTCTGTCGTGAGATTCTGACGGCGACTAGGTGACGTGAGGCTGGCGGGAGGGGGGAGGGCGGAAGGGGGGGGGGGGAGCGCAAAGCTATAGTCGCGTGTGTTTTGCTTTACTCGACACAGCAGTTAGTTGGTCGAGTTGAGGATAGGGACAACGCTGCAGCTTCCAGCTTTGAGCAGTCTAATAGCGCGATAAGATTTCTTTTGTGATCTCTTTGTTACGAGGATAGCAATTACTGACTTTTCAAGTCATTTACGCTAATTCACGCCAAGAACATATTACCACTGTTAACGTAGTTTGTGTGAAACGTAATTTTCTGTAAGACGGAAATGAGGCTCTGCTCAGTCCTTATGGGGTGGTAGTTGCAGTTGTGGTGGTGGTGGTGGTGGTGGTGGTGGTGGTGGTAATCTAGATAAAGCTTTCCACTGAGGTATTCTCAGATTTTATTTCAAGCCGGCTGCTGTGGTCGAGAGGTTCTAGGCGCTTCAGTCCGGGACCACTTGACTGCTACGGTCGCAGGTTCGAAACCTGCCTCGGGCATGGATGTGTGTGATGTCCTTAGGTTAGTTAGGTTTAAGTGTAGGGGACTGATGACCTCAGATGTTAAGTGCCATAGTGCTTAGAGCCATTTAAATTTAGATTTCATTTCATAAGAACCGTCACTCACATTTCTATGTTACTAAATAATGGAATCGCCTCTTGCTATCGTAGCAGGACGTCACACACGCGCGCGCGCACGCACACGCACACACACACGCACACACACACACACACACACACACACACACACACACACACACACAGAGAGAGAGAGAGAACCACAGCTAAAATTATTACACAATCTGGGTTTCCATGGATCTCTCTAGATCCAACTCTGTTTACATACTGCAATAAACAACTTTATTCCATTTACTTTCAAATACAACGAACTACAGATATCAGATTTACATGAAATTCCTAGTAACATTTGAGCATGACAAAGATTTTAACTGACCAAGACAAACTATATAAAAAACAGTCGAGCTTTCGACAGCTGTCTGCCACAGTTATCGGGAATTCACAACACTGACTGGTAGAGCTGGATCAGCAAAATAAGAGGCATTTTTTGATATGGGCCCATACGGCCGTTAAGATGGTGAAACACCTGTTGGAAAAAAACAGGTTAATAATTTCGAATGAATACCGTTGATATCTTAAGAGATACGATGATGATGAGGTCCCATACTCAGAGGAGCGTAGGGGACGATGCCGGAGACCCGCACCGCCGTGCTAGGCAAGGTCCTACCGGAGATGGTTTGCCGTTGCATTCCTCCCTTAAGAGATATAAAAACTGTCAGCTAAAAGTTCCTTGTTTTCTATTGTGGCTTACAACGGTGTACCCATATTTGCTGAAAAAATTTTTTTTTTCGAAATTACATCTTCCCCCCACTATTTCGTTTTCCATTTTGGCATTTTACTAACGGCGTCTTTAATATCAATTCTGTGATATATGATGAAGTGGCATTCTGAAGTTCCATTTGTCACAAATAGGCTAGAAATATCGCTGTTAGCAAGTCCAGTGTGTGTCCGCTTCAATGTCAATTGTCACGTTGAGTTGTTAGATATGTCTTTCCCAAATAAATATATTCTAAATATATTCTGAATAAATTATTTTACATCTACATATCTTATTCTACATATCATATTCTACACATACAATTTCTTTTAATTTTGTGAAACACCTCTTGCGTTGTATATGTGTTTTCTTTTTACATTTGGAGTTTTTTTTCTTTTTAGTTTGCAACTTTCAACCTTTTCAGATTTCGTTAAGTTACATTTAAAATTGTTCATAGAATTCTGTTGCAACATCATTGTAAAATAGTGCAATAGTGACGAAGTGCAATAGTGACGAAGTGCAATAGTGACGAAGTGCAATAGTGACGAAGTGCAATAGTGACGAAGTGCAATAGTGACGAAGTGCAATAGTGACGAAGTGCAATAGTGACGAAGTGCAATAGTGACGAAGTGCAATAGTGACGAAGTGCAATAGTGACGAAGTGCAATAGTGACGAAGTGCAATAGTGACGAAGTGCAATAATGACGAAGTGCAAAATTGATCGGATCAAAAAACTGTTGAATGCACTTCGATTTTGCGCGTCAAGCATATCGCACAATTACAGTTTCATGAGAGCAGCGGGGAGAAAGAGACATTTCCCTCCCTCTCTCGGTTATCGTTACACAAGCGCACAGTCAGCAGAGCGTGGAAAAGCGGTACGAGGGAAACGGTGCGTGCCAGGACGCCTAGTTCGCATCCCGACACGCCTAATGTTGGACGCACAGTCTACTGCTTCTCTCGGTTCACGTTTACATTCTTCAAGGTAATTATACTGTGTAATATAATTGCGATGTAAACTTGCAGTTGTTGTTGTTGTTGTCTTCAGTCCTGAGACTGGTTTGCTGCAGCTCTCCATGCTACTCTATCCTGCGCAAACTTCTTCATCTCCCAGTACCTACTGCAACCTACATCCTTCTGAATCTGCTTAGTGTATTCATCTCTTGGTCTCCCTCTACGATTTTTACCCTCCACGCTGCCCTCCAATACTAAATTGGTGATCCCTTGATGCCTCAAAACATGTCCTACCAACCGATCCCTTCTTCTGGTCAAGTTGTGCCACAAACTTCTCTTCTCCCCAATCCTATTCAATACCTCCTCATTAGTTACGTGAGTAACTTGCAGTTAAGAAGTAATACACTAAAAATTCAATCCCTTATTCAGTCAGATTTCTTCTCCCAGTTTCGTCAACGTTTTTATGTATGTATAGCACAAGAGTGATTACAATGAACAGAAACCACATAAATGTGCGACGTCTGTTCACTTCTGCTTTAAAAACTGTGATCCTATTTCTGACTCCCGTCATGAAATTACAACTGTCCAATGTGCTGTGTGTGCAAGATCAATTTTTTTTTTATCCGAACAGTTCTGCACTTCCTCATTATTGAAGAGATTTAGAATAATGTAGAAACAATTTTAAATGTAATTAGATCTGAAACAGTTACAACTTAAAACAAACAAAACACAGCAAATTTAAAAAGAAAACAAATACAAGATATTTTTTATTTCAAAAAATTAAAAACCAATATATATATATATATATATATATATATATATATATATATATATATATGAGAGAGAGAGAGAGAGAGAGAGAGAGAGAGAGAGAGAGAACAATGTAGAATACATTTATCTGGGAAAGACTTATTAAACAACACAATGACAATTTATTGGCACAGAAGCAGACACACAACGGGCGCGCGTGCAGCGATATTTTATATATATTTCTAGCTTCTTTGGAGTATCACGTCATATACATGACTGAATTTGGTATCGACGAAGCTCTATGTTTTGCTCTCAGTCAGATGTCGAAGAAAAAAAAAAAAAAAAAAAAAAACGACTTTTGACAAATCTGGGTTCGCCGTTATAACGTACACTAAAACAACAGAACTTTTATTTGAGCTTTTTTAAAATATCTATTACCGTTTCAGCGGTATTCATTGAGAAACATTACACTTATTTTCTTTTTCAAGGGATTTTATCCACTTAACGGTCGTATGGCCACGTATAAAAATGTCCGTCTCTGATTGTGATCTGCTTTGAATATGCTGTAGTGTAGAGGAAAATAAAAGTGTATCCGTTCGGTAGGTTTACTTTTAAGTGACGTCAAGCAGCACGAGTGGCTGGAGCCACGTTTCTCCCGCCTCCCTACAAGCGTCAAGTCTCCGTCTTTGGTTTCGCTCTATGTCAAACCCCCCTCCCACGACCTATTAAGTGTATACCCTTCCTCGTTGTTAGAAATGTTCCTCTTTATTCTAAATTCGGTCACTTCTTTTGTAACAGATTCACATTAAGACCATGTCAGAAGCAAGATTCATCTTTTCAAATTTTGGTTTGTTTTCTAGACAGTGTTCAGTCATGGCCTCCTTCTCACATTCCCATTATTTTATTTGTAGTGAGTGTTCTGCACAGCGCTCATCAACAGTACAAATAGTCTGTCTTCTGTAAATGCTATCACATTCACGGGATACCGCACACACCAAGAACTTTAAGACCTACGTTGTCTTTAATGCGGTGTAACATACTGCGTGATCATAATTGAAGTGCAGCTACTCACAAAGGTCCAGTGTTGGCTAGTTAAGTATCTCATAGCGGCGAAACTTGGTAGATATTCCAATGAGTTAACGTGGTATAGACTTACACAGAAAAATATTAGTTCCAATTTTGGCGCTGTGAAAGTGAGAAATATATATATTAAAAAAAAGTTTCCATATGTAATGGATTAAGAACGGGATGGGGGCAGGAAAGATCAAACAAGTGAGAAAGGCGTAATGTTGATTTTATTAAACATCTTGCATGAAAGCAGAAGTTTCCACACAGTTTCGCTCTTCCAAAGCAGGAATTACATGTTGCACAAGGTGGTCTCGAAAATGTGTAGATTTAACAGTACATCTAACAGGTCCTTTGGGTAAATTTTCTTCGAAGACGAACAGACCAGGAGTGAAATTGTCGGTGAATGCACAACACACAGTCACATAATGCGAATACAATGGCTCTTCGTGCAGAACACGTGTTTTGATAGCAGCCAATATATGGCAGTTCTTGCATTCACTGCACCCTGTAGTGTAAAATGTGCTTATCACTCCAGAGAATATTGCCCAGCCACATGTCATCAACTTCTGACCCGTGCCACAAACCGAAGAGCGAACTCATAATGTTGCTGCGAAACATGAGGTTTCACTTATTTTAGTGTCTGGATCTTGTACAGGCACTAGTATAACATAGACCATAAAACTTTGCTTACTGTTGACCATGGGATGGACAACACACGTGCCACTGCACGACCACGACCTGGGGCACCTGCTGCATGACCAGCTACAGGAACAGCAACTTCGTTAATAACTTCCACCGGGAGAAGATGCTTTACTCCTCAAGGTGCCACACCAGGCCCACCAGAGTGGTAATTTCGGTATCACCTTCTTTTAACCATTTAGTGACATCGGATCTCTTCTCAGACTTTTGAGTCGGCGATGCTCTCTGAATGCAGCACTGTAATTGCCGCCGCTCTGTCTATCTTCTCGATGGCCTACTATTCACTCACGTTATGGCTTGTCAAGTGTCAGCATGTATATCCTTCCGTCATACGACCAGTGTACACTCCAGATTTCCACCTGGTGACCACAACTGGAAGAAAGTTGTTTCCAGCGTACAGCAGTACCGCATTAACGCATTAGCGTATCTACCAAGTTTCCTCCCGTATGATAGTTACAGTCCTCACTGTACCTTCGTGATCAGCTGCACTTTAAATACTTTATCTCGGAGGCAGGCGGGGGAACTGGTGTGAATCCATGTCTCGTCACGCCTTGTAGGTTGCTAGTCGTTGCTTCATACTGTGGAGCAACGTCTAGCAAGCTGCAAGGAATACAGTCGTTCTGTCCTCTTCCGTCCGTTCTCGTGGCGTCTTTCGTCGGCACCTGAAAGCTTTAGCAATATCTCCCTTCCTGTAACCATCTTCCCTGAACACGCACTTCGAATGTTCAAATTCAGACTCTCGATTGTCGTCAGAAGTAATCTTTTCCCTGCATACTGAAGCGTTCAGGGGCGCTTTCTTGTGTGCAGGGTGGTGAAAACTGTTGGCTTTCGTTTACCCGTCCGTGTGCCTAGACTTCCTGTAACACCTCATCGCTTGTAACATTCCTGTTTATGCCCCTCATCCATAAAATCTTCCTGTGTACACTTCATGACCAATCTAGCCTCCTGCCTTCATCTCAGCTACAACATCCAAAAACGGAAGTCTACCATCCCTCTCCATTTCGACAGTGATTTTAATGTTGGGATGAACACCGTTCATGTGGTCAACGAAGTGCTGAGGTGAATTTTAGCGTGAAGCGGTATCAAATAGTTCAAATGGCTCTAAGCATTTTGGGACTTAACATCTGAGGTCAGCAGTCCCCTTGAATTAGAACTACTTAAACTTAACTAACCTAACGACATCACCCACATCCATGCCCGAGGCAGGATTCGAACGTGCGACTGCAGCAGCAGCGCAGTTGTGGACTGAAGCACCTAGAACCGCTCGGTCAAAAAGGCCGGCCGAAGCGGTATCGGGAAGGGTCATTAACGTACCTTAGGAAGCAAGACGGATGCAACGTCGCGGAGTTCAGAGGCTGCTCCCCAAAATGCTCTATGAAGAAGTTACATGCTGACATTTGGCAAGCAGTATGGCCTCCGAGAAGATAGACAGTGCGCTGTTAGAGAAATCATTTTATGTGAGCGGCAGCAATTACAGTGCTGCATTCAGAGAACATCGCCGACTCAAAGGTCTGCGGAGAGACCCGATGTCATTAAATAGTTTAAAGAAGGTGATACCCGAATTAGACCACTGGTGGGCCTGGTGTGGCACCTGGAAGAGTAAAGCATCTTTTTCCGGTGGAAGTTGTTAACGAGGTTGCTGTTCCTGTAAGTGATCATGCAGCACATGCCCCGGGTTGTGCTAGTGCTCGCGCAGTGCCACGTGTATTGTCCCTCCCAAGGTCAACAGTAAGCAAAGTTTCATGGTCTGTGTTACACTGGTACCCGTACAAGATCCAGACACTACAGCAACTGAAACCTCATGATTCACAGCAACATTCTGAGTTCGCTCTTCGGTTTGTGGCACGGGTCAGAAGTTGATGACATGTGGCTGGGCAATATTCTGTGGAGTGATGAGCTCATTTTACACTACAGGATGCAGTGAATGCAAAAACTGCCATATATTGGCTGCTGTCAAATCACGTGTTCTGCACGAAGAGCCACTGTATTCGCATTGAGAGACAGTGTGGTAAGGATTCGCCAACACTTTCACTCTCTGTCTGTTCGTCTTTGAAGACGACCTTGTGCAGCATTCCTGCTTTGGAAGAGCGAAACTGTGTGGAAACTTCTGTTTTCATGCAGGATGGTTAATAATGAATTCAACATTACGCATTTCTCACTTGTTTGATCTTTCCTGTCCCATCCCGTTCTTAATCCATTACATATGGGAACATTTTTATGTCGGAGACAGTGGGGATCCCTTGGCTGCGCCATCCGTCATCTCATAATATTCCTTGCGGTACAGGAAGTATGTTGCCGTTCAGATATGGCTGATTTTATTTAAGCACGACCCTGTGAATAACTACAAAGATACAAACGGAATCCATGTAAGAGTCTCAAGAGATTTAAATTTCGTTGACTTTGGACCTTTCCAAATACGAGAGCTCAGAACAGAAGATAGACTTCAAAGAAGGTTAAAATAAGAATAGGGAGGAAAATCGACCCTGCGCTTTTCAAACAACCAACCTGAAACTGACCTTACGCGATTAAGGGTTACCACGGAAAACGTAAATACGGGTAGCCAGAGGAGACTCTGACACCTGCTTGTTCCTGAAACAGAATTTCTGAGCTCCAGAAACAATGGCGAATGACAATTAAGACTGTTAGATAGTTCATTTTATCACCCACAGTTCATGTGTTCCAGTATTTTACATTCCAAATTTGTATCTGCTATTTTCGAAACACTAAAAAGTTTGCGACTGAGAGTACCTGATAAAGCAAGAGTTTCTTCTCGCTCCATGTTCCAGTGGAGCGCAGAAGAAAGATTATACGCGTCTGTGCGAACTGTTCTCTAATTTTTTCTTCAGAGTCTCAATGGGATCGATTCATAAAAAAATGTGGAATATTCGTAGTCACTTCTAGGAATTTCTTACGCAGATTTCGAGTTACACCAAAACTTTCATGGAGTGAGCGACACTTCGCATTTTTAATTTTAACGTCTCCGTTACTTTTAGTTACAGCCGATCCCTAGTGGTCGGCCGACTTCATATTTCCACCAGTCGTTACTCCTTAACATTTGCACGACATGTGCCTCGTTGAGGCTCATTAACCCCATTTTACACAATACCACACTTACGTTTCGGGAACTATAGAAGTTTCTATTCCTATAATTTCGTTAGTTTCCGGTCTTTGAAATAGGTTCATATTTTTTCAAAGTCTTACTTGATGTGAGAACTTTTACCCAACATAATATCCAGATCATAACAGCATCACGGGCGAAAAGACGAAGATTGCAACTATTACTATCCTCCAGGTCACTGAAATACACTGCCTAACCAAAACGTGAGGCACCCAGACCGGGAGGAGGATACGAAACTTCACGGGTTGAGAAGGTAGATGACGTTATTTCATCATTACGTAATCGAGGCAAATTTACTAATAATTTAACTGTATGAGCGCACTTATCAAGAAGACATTGCATAAACTCTGGCCTTGATACGTGCACTGATTCGATTGGGACATGTCTCAAAGCCGTTGTATCCCCTTCTGAGACAATCTGGCCCACAACTGTTGAAACTGATCCTTGGTATCCTGGATCTGGGACGAAGCTGATGTCCAAACTGGTCCCATACATGTTCTATCGGAGACAGATTTGGGGACCTTGCTGGCCATGCGAGTACCTCAAAATTATGCAGACAGGTGATAAAGACGTTTGCCACGTGTGAACAAGCACTGTCTCGCTGAAAAATACCACTAAGATACTGTCGAGAGTTAAGCCGTGAGGACGCAGGACGTCCCAGCCGTCCTGTTGAGCCGCCAGAGTTCCGTTAATCACTACCGGCCGTGACCTGAAATAATACCCGACAGCTCCCCACACCATGACGCCAGAGATATCACTGTGCCTCTCCTAAACATTATTAGCAGTCCGTGCACCCTGCTAACAAGCGATTACCTAACATCTGGCACTGCTGAGGAGCCCTTTTATATCATACCAACGCCGGTAACAACACTGTTTGAACACGGAACAACACTGTTTGAACACGGAACAACACTAATGCACCTCTCCTCAGGTCGCCGCTATGTACGTCAACTACGGTCACCCAGCGTAGTGCAGAAACTCTGTTCAATGCCGAACAAAATGTGATGCCATATATTAGCAGTCTGTGATCACTGATCAACTCCAAACAGAGCCCTTTCTGTTGTGGTTGTAATGGCAGTCTAGGCTTGGGACAGTGATTCCCTAATGTGATTGCTGATAGTCGCTGACCAACTGTGACAGGTAACACAGAATATTGCAGGGAGCCCATTAAGTGTTCTGCGATGGCAGCTGGAGATGTGGATGTATCACGACGTGTTCGGTGCACAATACTGCGATCTTCTCTTGTTGTGGCCAGACGCGGTCGATCGGAACCTTCACGAAGAGAAGGTCCGCCCTCACATTCCCATCCACGTCACATCCAATTGCTCCACAAATCTGGATATTGCACGATTTGACCAGCTCGCAAATGGAGATCCACAATGAGGCCCCTTTCAAAATTTTTCAGATGCTGTTAACGCTGTGTCACGAGTACGCACCATCTCCGTGTCCATTAGTGATCAATCAACATCTGGCGATGTTCAGGTCCCCTTATTTACCCTACCAGGCCTGATAACAACACTAACATGCCAACAACACTAATGGGGATCGGTGGGCGATCTGCCTGTCACAGCAAGTGTAACTCTAATCATTTACAAGCCTACAGATCGATATGCCAAAATACCTTTGTTTCACGTTAGACAGAACGCTGAACTATTATAAACATCTTTCCAGTACAGCTAGGAACGTAAAACACGAGTGGACGTGGGGAGGAAGCTGGCAGTTGGGACATGTGGAGCAAATGCAACAGTTCCCCGTGGAGCATCCCTTGTGTTGGTATAGTCTGCAGCAAAACATTGCACACTAATATGTCCCCGCAGCTTTCATGTGGAAGAAAATCTACGTTCATTGGAACGCAGCTGTGAGAATCATTTGTGGTACAATCATATCGACACCTATATACTGGCCTGCCAATACTAATGAACATCTGTCCTACTCACCTCCGTCGAAAGGAGGCTCTCTGCAAACTTTGCCACCAAGTTTCTAAAAATGAGTCAATCACTCTTCCCCTCTCGTAGCCTAGGAAAACTCAAATCCAGAAGACCAGAATACGAAGGAGCCCAAATGCCCTCCACTGTGTTCAACCGGGACGGTGAATGGAAACTTGAGTGGCAAGCCATGGAAACGCGAAACCACAAACTTGCTGACAACCTAATTGTTCAAAAAAATGGTTCAAATGGCTCTGAGCACTATGGGACTAAACTGCTGAGGTCATTAGTCCCCTAGAACTTAGAACTAGTTAAACCTAACTAACCTAAGGACATCACAAACATCCATGCCCGAGGCAGGATTCGAACCTGCGACCGTAGCGGTCTTGCGGTTCCAGACTGCAGCGCCTTTAACCGCACGGCCACTTCGGCCGGCCCAATAGTTCAAGATCAAGGCTTATCATCCTAGGGAGATATGGTGCAACTTATCAGACACCGCACTGGAAAAGGTATGTGCAAGTACAAAACGCTGAAGTTGGGCTTTTTCACTGTCAGTACGAGAGATTTGTAGTATTCACAGAATGCGCCACATTGTAAATCAGTGTCCTAAAACACGTTTCCCCGTCATGATCAAGGGTCTAGATGAAGACTCCGACAAGGCGCTGCACTGGATTGAGTCGTCCCACATTCATGTAAATTCTGGGCTGTTTAATGTATATATAGCGTAAACAGCTGCCCATGTGTATTGTTGGTTTAAGTGTGTGTTGGATTTGTTGTTGGATGCATATAATTATAGTAACAATAAATTACTGTCGTTAACCGCTTTATCTATGACATGAGTTGTAACACACAAACCAATGAACTGGGATTCTCTCTGAAATTTAGATCTGAAGCAAAATAGAAGGAGCCAACCGGAAAGTTATCCTCTCTTTTGAAATTATACTTCACCACAGAATTTTAATATGTTCGGTAAAGACTTGCGTTTGGCAAGAAGATCTCCGTGATACTAACGCCTGATTTTATAAAACCATGAGTGCTAAGTATTGAGTCTCACGGCTTTCCAATAGTACTTCAAACTCCTGATTTTGTTAACAGTGTTACAGTGGAGAACTAGTATCTTAATATTCGTAAGGTTTAGGTGCATTTCTTGCGTAACCGGTAAAAGCATTTCGGGGCCCTCTGAAGTAAGCTTATCTAGAGTGTCTGAAGAGTAGACTCCAGAAAGCTGGATGCATTTTGTATAAAGCAGTCTGTAACGCACCAGTGAACCACTTAGGATGACCCTGCAGCTTCCAATTACGCGACCGAAACCTCAGATGCCATAACATAGGTTATCATGTTCCCTTAGCTGGCTCTGAGCACTATAGGACTTAACATCTGTGGTCATCAGTCCCCTAGAACTTAGAACTACTTAAACCTAACTAACCTAAGGACAGCACACAACACCCAGCCATCACGAGGCAGAGAAAATCCCTGACCCCGCCGGGAATCGAACCCGGGAACCCGGGCGTGGGAAGCGAGAACGCTACCGCACGACCACGAGATGCGTTCCCTTAGCCATTGCACTGAACACGTACATTGTTCTTCGATTCTAACAATGTGTTTCCAGGGTGCAAGCTCTCCTTTCGTGTTTATATTAAGAGACTACACTATTACAAAAAACTTCTACAGCAACCTCGTAGCAACCGAAACTGCGGGGGCTTACTTTATAACCGCTGTAAGAAAAACAATGGGAGCTTTTACTCCTGAAATGTGTTCTTGTTGTTGTTTTTGTTGGTAGTGGTGGTGGTGGTGGTGGTGGTGGTGTTGTTGAAACTGAATAAGAATTTGTGGGGTTGAATGCTACCTGAAGTCCGGTAAAATAACATAAAAAAATAAATTGGTATCTACTTGATACCGGTGATGCACAGCGACCGTTCAATATTCAAATGTAAAGAAGAACAGCAGCAGTCAGTCGCAGAATCGTAATTAACGGCAGATATTGATTGTGACTATAACATAGTTATCATCGGTGTATTATCAGAAGAATCATTTGGGTACAACCATGTCACATGTTTGCGCTCTGACATAATTATGCTAGTGTGACTCATTTGGTGATTATGGTATAGTCGAAATCCACATCTGCAATAAATTACGAATTCTGTGACTTACTGCTGTACTCTAAGTTTGAACATAAAAAAATAGACTTTCATGGAATTACCGACACTTCCGAATCACGCATTCCATTCTGCTAAAGCCCAAGATGTCCAAGGCAATTTCTAGAAACAGTTCTAATGGACCTGACAGTGAGCAAGGCTGAGATTTTTACCATTCTCTGCCACGCATGTCATCAGAACCCAGACGAGAGGCAACAGTTCGCTCCACTGTGCTCATAATCTGCAACTGGTTGCAATCTGGGCCTTCAATAGCTGCGTGAAAAGGCTCTTCAGT
The DNA here is from genome assembly GCF_021461385.2 of Schistocerca piceifrons. Lineage (NCBI taxonomy): Eukaryota > Metazoa > Arthropoda > Insecta > Orthoptera > Acrididae > Schistocerca > Schistocerca piceifrons. Next base: position 679,183,469 of record NC_060149.1, read on the forward strand.
AAATTGAATGTGTCCCCTGGGAACACACACGGTGCGCGTATTTCTCATCCCCATCCCTTGCTACATGTTCCCTAAGGGATGCCACCACGAACTACCGATGATCAGACCCTCCCCGTCTGCACCCTCTTTACTCCGAAGTTCCCTGTCTGTTCCAGAAAGCATTTCGTTGGAGGCAGAACACTGTACTCTCCTATCACACTGCTACCTCCGTATACGAGAGCGCGTTGAAAAGTAACGCTTCCGAGTTCATGTGAAGACTCTTACAACTTTTTAACTAAAACGTTATTAACATTCTACATCTTTATTCTCCATGTATGCATATTTGCAGTTTTCTGCCGCTATAGCGCTTCGAACTGTAGCGTGTAACATAGCTATGTATAACATAACTATGACGGAACGTGAAGAATAGCGTACTGTGAACGAGTTTCGAATTCTGAAAGTTCAACACATGCCAGACAAGACATGAGCGCTGCAATAATCCGACGCCTCGGGTTCACTGTCATCTATCATCCTCCATACCGTCCCGACTTAGCCTCATCCGATTCTCAACCGATTCCAGACCTTAAAGAACACCTTCGAGGACTTCACTTTGATACTGACGAAGTAATGCAAACCGAGGTGAGGTTGTGACTCTGTAAACAAAGTCCAACGACAACAGTGACGGTATCAACAAACTCGTCTTCCTCTGGTCGAAATGTGTTAGTTGCCAGGGTGACTATGTTAAGAAACAAATATGTACACAGGAAGTTTGTTTTATTTAAGTAGTATTGAGAGTTTCGTATAAAAAATTCGGAGGCATTACTTTTCTGCACACACTCGTAGAATATCTGGTCCTTCCCTGATTCGCTACTTTCGATTAACAGACGGTGCTGCTTCTCGACGAAATACTGGCTTGCAGAGTAACCATCACATGAGGTGCATTGGTATCTTCAGAAAATTTCTTGGGTTGGTTCGGCGAACACCCACTTGCTCAAGGCTCCAAATGTTGGACGGTAAGGAAGCTTTCAACTTTGCACCAATTTCGGTAACCTCATTCCGACCCTCTAAACGGCATACACAGTGCGGTTACATACCAATTAATCTTAAGTTACATCCTAAAGCTGTCCAAAGTAAGAGGAACAAAGCAAGAAACGAGCCAGTCAGAGTTTTTCATTACCACAACCTAATAAAGCAGAAAAGGTACAGAACAACGTGAAACAGTGTTCGTTTCACTTCCACACCTAGAGGACGGCCTACAACTATTACGTTCCCAAGGTAGCACAGTTATCCATCATTATCGTCTTCAGTGTGCTAACGCGGTTGCATTTATTGAGTTATGTATTTATTTATTTATTTATTTGCTTGCTTGCTTTAATCGTCATTGAACATGCAGCCACGAATTTTAAGTCATTTCTATGATAGGTTTGGTTCCTCTTCTGCAAAAACAACTACTCCCGGTAAAACAATGTAGGAAGTCTGGTTGATTTGGCCACACCAAAAATGATAACGGTTTGGTACCTACCCTGTTCACAGTGTCTGCTCTGGCGACTATTCGCTACAATGAAAATGGTTAAGTTGTGGCGTTTTCAGAACATAGAAGTGAAATGTAATCAATAATAGCGAAGTATTGCTACATACGACGTTACAAGAACTGTTAAGAGTTGGTGGATGAAACGTTCGGATATTATATTCAGGACAATGGAATTTTGGAAATGTTCTATTGCGTTAGTTTTGAGCGTCCCCGACTGCAATCGCCACTCCACCCTCGTAAATCTGGAATGTAAGTTTGTTTTACATATATCAAGCATTAGTATCCGAAGTTGAAACTTATCAAGTTGAAATAAACTGCACTATGTTTAATACATTATATAGATTTGAGGAAAATTTTCTACGTGATATTACGTTGGTTGGAGCTGAACCTGAGAAGACTCTTCAGGATAGTTTCGTGTGTTTGCGAACGTGAGAGGCTGCTGATCCCTCAGTAATTTTCGAACTGCCTTCACCAGTAAAATATGCCGACAGCAAGGATTTGAAACTGTATTGGCAATCAAACAAGTCTGACACAGGAACGGGAAAGCGCAGCCCACTGCTTCTATCAAGTCTATACACGTGATGAGGATATCCGAAAGACAGCTTTCAAGAAAATCATTAGTTTTAGTAGTAGAAGTAGTCGTCGTCGTCGTCTAAGTAAATTATGACAAAATATTTCTAAGTGACGCAGTACTCCTCTGCATGAAAAACGCAGGACAAGTTCATTTGTAATGAAAACATTGTGTTCGCGCCGCCATTATAGCGACTGAGATACGACTGTTGTAGAAAAATCGAAACTGGAATGAGGCCTTTATTATCATTTCTGATATTTATTTGTGGCCTCGCTGTCGGTCGAAGTTATGGAAGCCAGCATATGGTGACGGGGAAACTCGTTAGTTTTGTCCATTCGTACGTGGGAGTGTAATTTTAGCCTGTATTTAATAATCACTGATCTATGTAGGGCTCGGGAGATGTGGTGCAGTAATTAAAATTGAATTTCTCTGGAGGCACGGTGGTTGAACCTGGTCAAGCCACTCAGATTTAGTTTTGTCGTGCTTTCCCTGAATAATTTTTGGTAAATGGCGCGATGCGTGTATTGCTCTCGGATGTGTTGGCGGGTGCTGTTGGGTTTCGTGGACTACTGCACCCGGCTGGACATCCTAGAACAGTAACTACAGTTGATTTGCTGGAAAAGGTTTACATCACACAAATACCGGGATGGTCACTTAAATAAGTTCCTTCACGACTCTCGTTCAACTGAGTGTTAATGCACTAATATCTATAAGCAGTTGAATTCTTCCTCCCTTCCTTCTAGTAAACTCTACTCTTCCTTTCTCCTCTTGAGGAGGAGGCAGGAGTGTAGTCCTAAGTACCCAGTGAGGTCCGCGCGGTGTTACGGCACAACGCCAGAGACAATAGCTTACGAATCAAGCTCCCTGGAATGAAATTAATAGAATCAATGAGGGTGACATGAAATGACGTCGGTGTATTCTTTATCAAAAGCTTAACCTGCAGTGTAGTAAGCATTCTACATCTACATTTATACTCCGCAATCCACCCAACGGTGCGTGGCGGAGGGCACTTTACGTGCCACTGTCATTACCTCCCTTTCCTGTTCCAGTCGCGTATCGTTCGCGAGAAGAACGACTGCCGGAAAAGCCTCCGAGCGTGCTCGAATCGCTCTAATTTTACATTCATGATCTCCTCGGGAGGTATAGGTAGGGGGAAGCAATATATTCGATGCCTCATCCAGAAACGCACCCTCTCTAAACCTGGACAGCAAGCTACACCGCGAAGCAGAGCGCCTCTCTTGCAGAGTATGCCACTTGAGTTAGTTAAACATTTGGTAAGCGTGATAGCGTTACGGAGATAACCCTGTGACGAAACGCGCCGCTCTTCTTTGGATCTTCTCTATCTCCTCCGTCAACCCGATCTGGTACGGATCCCACACTGATGAGCAATACTCCAGTATAGGTCGAACGAGTGTTTTGTAAGCCACCTCCTTTGTTGATGGACTACATTTTCGAAGGACACTCCCAATGAATCTCAACCTGGTACTCGCCTTACCAACAATTAATTTTATATGATCATTCCACTTCAAATCGTTCCGCACGCATACTCCCAGATATTTTACAGAAGTAACTGCTACCAGTGTTTGTTCCGCTATCATATAATCATACAATAAAGGATCCTTCTTTCTATGTATTCGCAATACATTACATTTGTCTATGTTAAGGGTCAGTTGCCACTCCCTGCACCAAGTGCCTATCCGCTGCAGATCTTCCTGCATTTCGCTACAATTTTGTAATGCTGCAACTTCTCTGTATACTACAGCATCATCCGCGAAAAGCCGCATGGGACTTCCGACACTGTCTACTAGGTCATTTATAAACATTGTGAAAAGCAATGGTCCCATAACACTCCCCTGTGGCACGCCAGACGTTACTCTTCAATCCAGCCACACAGCTGGTCTGATATTCCGTAGGCTCTTACTTCGTTTATCAGGCGACACTGCGGAACTGTATCTAACGCCTTCCGGAAGTCAAGGAAAATGGCATCTACCTGGGAGCCTTTATCTAATATTTTCTGGGTCTCATGAACAAATAAAGCGAGTTGGGTCTCACACGATCGCTGTTTCCGGAATGCATGCTGATTCCTACCATTGCGTGATATATGAAAATATGTGGCAGAACAAGATTCGAACCGGTATCGCTTGCTTATGGTGAATTCGTCCTTTTTACTTCCGTGAATATATTTCAATTTGTGTTTATGCCTTAGAAGTTTAACCCACGGTAGTGCAACATATTCATTCCTGTTACGATGCTATTCATGATTACCCCAAGGAAGTACTCTGCTTATTTGGAGGCCAATGAGGCCTGACCGGTTAAGGCGACAACTGGGTCCAAGTGGTGTTCCCCATGGTTCCCATTAGGCGAATATGATGGTCAAGACATTAACTTGTTAATCATAACGGCTCTCAAACCAGCGCATCAGTATTCCGGCCTTTTGACACGGTCTGTTACTCGGCTGGATGGTGAAGTCACGTTAGGGAGGCCATTAAGCATGAGGGCATACAGATGCATCGCAACATACTTCACGTATTGCACAGCAGTCTTCGTGTGTTAGATTACTACCACAGGTCCCATGGAACGCCAGGCAAATGTCCCCGGTAACAATGTTGCACCCATCGGCCTGCATACCTGGCGCGATGAGTGTTTCGAGTAGCCGTTTGCCTCGATGACGGCATAGCTGGACACGACCATCGACCTGGTATAACAAGAAACGAGATTCATCCGACCAGGAGACACTTTGCCACTGATCCACGGTCAGCTGCAGGGCCCCGTACTGAACGGTATCCTCCGAAATACGTTTTTTGTACCAGCAGCGTACTCTGTCAGCATCTTGTCGCCTATTCGTGATTCTATCGTGCTTAAACCACTTCTAACGTATGTTCACGACATAGTATAGAAAAAACCACTAGGTTCGCTGACTCCGAGGTGACACTTCCCACGCACCAACCGTAACATTCTGCTCTTTCTCAAAGACACTTTTATCAGTGGATGTCCCCATTTGCAGACCTCATCGTCGCTAGAATATTTCTCCGTCTCTGTTCGGTTGGCCTTCGTCATAGTGTGTTGGCTCATCGCTGTAGACTTTCCTACGTTTCTATTCAACATGGGTAAGTACGGGGATAAGATGTTTAAGCAGTCTGTGTAAGATAGGTTACTCTTGTTATGCAATAAAGCGAACTTGCACACATGCACTAAGGTTGTAAACCGTAGTTCAGTCAGTTTTGTAGTGAATACTTCTATTCCATTGTTTATCAAAGTTTCAACAATGGTTAGCATACACGTTTTACATATTACGCGTACTGAACACTGCATTCAACAGCATATCGTAGTTTCACAGTTTAAGAGACATCTGTGCACCCAATTTCTGTTATTGTCTCGTTTCAATTATATGCAGGTGATTATTGGGAAATTTGTCTGGTTTTATGATTTCCCACTGCGACCGCAACGCATTGGGAAACCGCATGCAGCCTGCAGGGAAATTACTTCGTCACGCGTACTCTGAACGCTTTCAGATTGCAGCTGGCGTCCCCGGCGGAATTGCGGGAGTTGCACTACGTTAAAAAGGGCGCCGCCTCCATCTCCGGCGCGAATACCCCGCGATGCGCCATCTGCCGCCCCATCTATCTGTGCGCTGAAATCAAATGGGATCGCGCCGTCACCCCACTGACCAGCACACCATGAACTAGGGGTAGTCGATATTGAACGTGATCATTAAAACACTGTTACTAAGTCGTAACTAAATACACTCCACGGCAAATCCGAATTGATTTTTAGGGTTCCGTATCTCAAACGATAAAACCAGAACCCTATTAGGATCATATTGTTATCCGTGGGCTTGTCTGTCCAACTGTTAAGAACCGTTTTTCCAATGCACGGGCGAACGTATGAAGTTGAAATTTACGTAACATACTGAAGCCTACGGTCCCTTGCCGACGTAAGAAATTTAAGTTTCTAAGTCATTGTAAACTAAAGATGTGGAAATTCATATCGCATATTTTGATACTCGCAAACACACTAATCAAACCCTATAGGATACTTCCAGTTGACCTAGAATCACGAAATTTGGCAAGAAGTTTTCAGCACAAATAAAGGAGAAAATTGGTGTTGCTAACTGACATAGCATGTTAATGTAACCTCACAACGAAGCTTAAAATCAAGACATTCTCGAAAGTCTTTGACTTCCCGGACCCGATATCCTGCCAGTATCAATATCGATAGGAGGTAAAAATCGTAGAAATTCTCGATTCCCAGGATGAATTATCTATCTATAGAAATAATTATTACGTTCGTACGGAACCCTCAGAGCGCGAGTCGTAGTTGCATTTGGCCAATTTTGTTAAAAGGCTAACGTTCACCAACTGAATAGAAAGTTTTCGCCATTAACATCGTTTTTTGACATCAGTGAGAAACTTGTTTTCACTACAATCATTTTCTTTCTACTAATCAAGTATCAGTAATTTTAAACAAATTAATGGCATTCGTGCATTCTTACTGTAAGACGCAGCCTCGGAGTTCCGTCTCGCACCGTATTAGGTATAGGTAACTCCATGCTGTCATGGTGTTACTTGCGCGCTTTCCAAGCATTCGTTCTTTCGGGAACTCCAAAATGGTTCAAATGGCTCTGAGCACTATGCGACTTAACTTCTGAGGTCATCAGTCCCCTAGAACTTAGAAATACTTTAACCTAACTAACCTAAGGATATCACACACATCCACGCACGAGGCAGGATTCGAACCTACGACTAGCGTCTAGAACCGCTCGGCCACCCCGGACGGCTCGGAAACTCCCATCGCAACTATCCCACACTGCAACCTAAAGCTCGCTTGAGGATGACTGCTCGCGCCGTTTACGTGACAGCTCGAAAAAACTCTGGTCCTACTCGAGCTTTCGATCGTGCTGCCAGCAAGCCACTTCTGTTGGTACTATCTCCTCGACTTACTGCTGTAATGTGGAATTCAGTAATAAAATAACTGAAAAACGAACTACAATGTATTTTAGGATGCAGGTCACGCAAGAACAACAGTAACAAATAAATAAAAGCTCGCAATCACGATTCAGGTCAGTTCACGAAATTTCGCTCGTGCTGTGTTCTACTGACGGCAGTTGATACTTTCTCAACTACAAGTCTTGGCCCTGTCCTTTAATCTTGCGAACACAATTACAGTCGTTTTAATATGAATTGTTCCGTTTACTACGTATTTAATACTAAATTTAATTTTTAGAAATTTATGGTACGTTCCTATGGGACCAAGCTGCTGAGGTCATCGGTCCCTAGGCTTACACACTACGTAATCTAAGTAATCTAACTTAATCTAACTTACGTCAAGGACAACACACACATACCCATGCCCGAGAGAGGAGTCGAACCGCCGACGGGGAGAGCCGTGCGAATCGTGAGAAGGCGCCCAAGACCGGGCGGCTATGCCGTGCAGCACTTAACATTAGGATAAAACAAACAATAATATTGTCTTTTTTCCTAGATGATTAAAAGCTATTTCCCGTTATTGTACTACGTGAATAGGGATCGAAAAGCTGTTTTCCAACGCACTTGCTAAACCGTGAGTGTCTCGAAAAACCAAATAAAATATTTTACTGTGTTCAGAGTGAAACAGCATTTTTTAACCAATACATTACTAAACACCCGTTAAATTTAAGATTGCAGGTGGTACCAATTTGCGGTTCCCACCAACCTGGTATTGTCGGTAGAGGGTGTAAAAAAATGCATTTTCTACTTATTTTGTGCGTGACATACCACTGGAGATTTATAGTTGTAATTATCTAGCGTTTAAACTAGAAATTATGACTTCCTTCGAATAAAGTATCGAATAGTAAAATTTATGATGGTTTAATGAGAGTGTAACATTTTCCCCCCTTTGGTGTTCTGGTGCTTGCCGGCCGCGGTGGCCGAGCGGTTCTAGGCGCTCAGTCCGGAACCGTGCGACTGCTACGGTCGCAGGTTCGAATCCTGCCTCGGGCATGGATGTGTGTGATGTCCTTAGGTTAGTTAGGTTTAAGTAGTTCTAAGTTCTATGGGACTGATGACCTCAGATGTTAAGTCCCATAGTGCTCAGAGCCATTTGAACCTTTTTTTCTGGGGTTTAGGACAAAATTTCGCCTTTGACTGTTTCCTTTACTTAAATATCACCATAAATGTGTACATATTCGTACATACTGTAGGAGAACTCTTACAGCAAATTTGTTCAAAGGCTTCTGTGTTTGCACGATCGTATTATTTAATGCTATTTCCTCCCGTGTTCCACGAAACTGTCAACTTTTAAGCATGGTTGTAGATTGCTACTGTCAGATCGTAGTTTCTCGCGTATCACTTACGCTATCGCTGCCTGCGCGAATCAGATGCCATTTGATCTTTGGAGCAGCGCTCGCTACTGTATCGAGTCCTGCGGCGTATCGGGAAACCTGATGCCCGTTCGAACATGGGTCTCATTTCTCAGCCCTAATGGGACCGTGGCTCATTAGTGGGTCTGTCTGGGCTCGCTGTTCCTTGGCCCGAAACTTATTCGTTGATTCGGAAAGAGTTAAATGTGGCGGACTGCCTACTACAGAAGCTTTCTCCACTGTGCGATGAGTCCCACAATTCCAGCGCCGAAGCTGCGGCACGTTTAAAGTTCCAAGTTTTTTTATGCTCTTCACTGCAGTCCTTCACTTACCTATTATGCAAACAGGATAATACGACAAAATGAAGTATGGAAATGTTACACTGAATTTTTCTTATAGCCGAGTGTGCTTGTGAACAAAGAAAGAATGACAGAAATACAGTATAGTTTGTGGAGATACTTTTCTGTGTCTGTGAGTGATCTGAGAAAACCTCTGCAAAGAAGGTAGCCAACAAGACTCTTAATTCACAGGGGCCATGCTGTATCGTAGTGAACAATTTTGCTCGTTTCCCTGTATTTCACAGCGTACATAGACACTATTAGATAATTAATAGTTTTACTGAAACTGTTACCTGCTTCAGTCTGCAGCGCGGTAGTTATTCATTTGATTTGTTTTGTTTTGAAGAAAAGCGTCAGTTCGTCTAGTAAACCAGTCAGTAAGGCTCCAGCTCTCGGCCGATACAGATCTTAAGAGCACCAACGTAAATGTTTAACTTTTCCTGTCTTTTTCTCGTAGAATATTTATTAAATTTCGTGCGTGTTTCTGTTTGAGAGGTGTAAGCTTGCATTCTGCTGGCGTCAATTCGGACAATATGTAGTGCAGTTTCCATTTCTTCTGAACAGCCAGCTACATAGCTCATGGAGGCATCAGGAGGGTAGAAAATCGCATATCTAGGAATCTGTTTGTTTTTAGACTTTACTTCCTCAATTAGGAAAATTGAGGGTAAGACTTGCCAAATGTTACATCTGGAGCGTTGCACTATATGGTCAGAGACCTGGACATTGAGGAAGGGAGATGAAAGGACATCGGAGGCACTAGAGATTTGGATATGGAGAAGAATGGAAAAAGTGAAACGGGAAGACCGAGTAAGGAATGAAGCATTAAGAACAACTGGAGAAGAAAGAAACATGCTGAAAGTCATCAGAAAGATAAAACGGAACTGGACTGGACAATGTTTGAGGAGGGACTGTTTATTGAAGGAAGGAATAGAAGGAATGGTGGAGGGGGGAAAAGGGGAAGAGGAACAAGAAGATAACAAGTGCTGGACAATATCAAAGGAGACAAATAGTCAGAAATGAGAAGACTGGCTATGGACAGACAATAGTGGAAGATGTTTAACCCATGACAAGACCTGCCGTAAGGCAGAATACCATACTACTACTACTACTCAGTTTTGTTAGGATGAGTAGGATGTGTGCATGCTGTGTGCGTACGGAGGAGGAGGTGGCCGCAGTTTGCGAACAGCTGAATGCGCTTCTGACTACTGTCAGTAAGTTTCAGGCTGCTGACTCCAAGTGTAGCGTTTGCTGAGGCTCTGATGCGTGGAATGTGACACCTCGGGTGTCGCTTGTTTCGCCCACGGGCTCTTCTACCGAGGCATTTCCTAGTATGCCAGACACAGTGAATCCACTCTCACAGCAGAGTAGGTGGCGCGTGGTAATGACTTTGCGTCGCTCGAGGTGGAGTACCAATGTCGAGACTGGTTGTCTGGTCTCGCCCATTCATCCGATGAGTGGACAGGTGGCCGCCCCTTCAGCGGGGTCCGAGAAGGCACACAGGAGAGGGATTTAGTAGTTGTCGGGAGCTCCAACGTTAGGCTCGTAATGGAGCCTCTTAGGCGAATAGTGTTCAGGGCTGGAAAGAAAGCCAATGTGGACTCAGTATGTCTGCCGGAGGGCCTCATCACAGATATGGAGCGTCTTTGCCTGCAGTTGTCGAGCGTACAGGGTGCAGTCGTCTGTATGTTTTAGTTCACGTCGGCACCAATGACGGTTGTGGCAAGGGTTCTGAGGCCCTCCTCAGTTCATACAGGCGGCTGGCGGAGGTGGTGAAAACTGCTGGCGTCAGGCGTGGGGTACAAGCAGAGCTCGCAATTTGCAGCATTGCTCCCAAAGTTGATCGGGATCTCTGCTTTGGAGCCAAATGGAGTGTCTCAGCCAAAGGATTCGTCGAGTATGTAACGGTCTTGGTTGCAGATTTCTGGACCTGCGTTATCGGGAGATGTTTTGTGGGACTCCCCTTGATAGGTCAGGGGTGCACTACAGGAAGTAAACGGCAACTGAGGTAGCAGAGTACTTGTGGAGTGCACATGAGGGATGTTTGGGCTAGACGGTAATTAGATGCACTCTGAAGAACACAAGCCAGTCGATAAGCAGCAAGGGAAGTCAGACCGCCTTCAGAGAAAAGATAGTTTGACTGTCGAACTTTTATCAGTAAATTGTCTAAGTATTCCTAAGAAATCTCCCGTATGTACTACTCTCTGGGAAAGTTCTCACGCTTAAATTATTCTCTGGACCGAAAATTATTCTCTGGACCGAGAGTTGGCTGAAACCCGAAGTGGAAAACTGAGATAGAGTGTCATAGAACGTATATCGGAAACACTGATCAGAGGCCTTAGGAGGGGAGCCTTCATCGCAGTTCAGAAAAATATTGTGTCTATTGAGGTCGAAATTGAGGTTGACAGTGAAGCTGACTGGTCGCATATATCAGGTGAAACCAGGCTAATTGTTGGGTGTTTCTAACGGCCACCCGGTTCTGTTGTGATAGTTCTAGAGTCATTCAAAACCATTTATGGTCAGTAGTGCGTAAACAGCCAAAATCATGCATTACTCGTTGGAGGCGACTTTAACGTCAGGAGTGTATACTGGGATGCCTATGGATTCACTTCGGGGGTACAGACAGACGACAGTCATGCAAAGTACTTTTGAACATGTTTTCTTAAAACTGTCTTTCAGCTAGTTCAGCAGCCCGACGCGACGCACGCACTCCGCTGCTCGACTCGCTGCATCTCGCACCGAATACACCGTCGCTCGCCACTAGCCCATCGCCATGCCGAGAAGTTGGAATGGAGGAAGAGGCAAGATTGCTGCTGCTGCTGTGGAGCTCCTGCTAAACGCAGTCGGGAGTAACGGTTGCGGCAACAAGAAGAAGAAGCGGAAGCCTGTGGCACAATTACAGTGCTATAAGTGTCAAAAGCTTGGACACACAGTCAAAGAATGCGACGGTGTGGTTGCGTGTGTTAAGTGCGGGAAACCGCATGACACACGCAACTGCACAAAACCAAGAGGTACCGCAGCGCTGTGAGTAAACTGCGGTGGCTCGCAAGCCGCAAACGCGCGCAGATACGTCCTGCCTGCGTTTATTTTTAGGCAAATGCGTTAAGAGTATAAGGAAAACAAAAAAGGTAGCTTCTTCGAAACAAAACATTATAGAGAAAATAATATTAACACATAATAATATTAACGGAAGTCAGGATTCTACTACAAACATAGAACCGAATGCGTATGCATGTGAATGTATGTTCCTCTATTCGTAAGACGAACCAGATATAGTGCAATCAATCTGTAGAATTTAAGGCTTGTCCTTGCTTTGTGTTTCTACTAAAAGGTAAAAGTTTTCTTTGAAGGGCTGCATTGAAACTTAACAATTCTTGCAGCACGATGTGTGTTTAAAAAGTAACCAGAAATTTATAATTTCGTGTGTTGTATTAGTTCGATTCGCAGTGCTTTTTTTGTCACCGTCTTCGTAAACATGTCTGAAAAGTATTTCCAGGTAAATCCCATTTCACGCAACGTCTTATGTAAAACATCTTTCTGCCAAGCAAAATGTATTTTTTGTTTCACGGCAGTAAGTAATTTCCGTAATGTGGGAACTATTTTTTTTGGTTTATGTAAAAGGCCTCCATCGTTTGTCGAATGACCGATTTTGTGAAACTGTCTATAACGATGGGTTTCCTCCCTAAATTATTAGTTTTCTTTCGCGGCGATTCCAGGAAACCATATGCCTTGTTTTCACGTTGCTTCCTTATGCGTCCTATTGTGGTAAGGCTGACGTTTGCATAAACTGCAGCCCCTTGATTGGGACTGGTAATATTACGCAACAGTTCCCTTTTGTGTCGCCTCCTTAACACACGTTTTTAATGACGTTAGAGACGATCGAACGCTCGTTACTCCGCAAATACCTCCTCTTCTTCGTATTCTGCACATTTTCTTGCAATGCTGGGCGATTATCCACAACTTCCGGATACTGAAGTATATCAATGAGTACACAAAGTCAACTGACTGACTCTGGCAACTAAGATTCCACGAACAGAGGCGACGTGTATCACTGCACGCCGAGCTACACCGCTAGACAAGTAACTGATTTTGGGTGCCCCTGTAGGCCAGTGGCAGGGTTCTTCCGGGAAAGGCCACTTCCCCCACCAAAAGCGCTGCTCGCTCTTGAGTTTACAGACAGACTATACCTGAAGACGTGGAAGCAGCGGAAGTCGGCCACCACGCACGAAGAGGTGGCCCAAGAAGAAGAAATGCTGGTCACCCCGCCTCCCTGCCTTAGTAGGGGAAGCGGGCTGCGCCACCAAGACGACGTGGACGCCTTCCGCCAAGCACTGCGGGAAGCCAACGAGGACGCAATCACCGCGCTCAAATCCGCCATGGCGGAGGAGAGAGCGACCCTGAGAGCGGAACTCGAAGTGATTCGCGAGGAGCTGAGTCAACTAAGGTACCACGTGTACCTCACGGCTTGCATGAAGACGGGCATGGCACCGACCCCCACCTGTACGGGGGTAGACGCGGCAACACAAACGACCGCCTCCCTGGCCGACGCAGCAACGCAAGTTGCTAGGGAGGTGGTCGTACAGTCGGGGAAGACCACCGACAACAAGGAGACGGCCCCCTCGAAGCAGTCGTCACTCCTGTCTCTGCGGAAACGCAGGTGACACAGGAAGTGCCGATGGAGGTCGAGGGAGGAGAAGAAGACGAGCCGTTCGAGTGCCTCCCCCTCCCCAACAAGAACTGTGTGAGGGAGGTGCTCACCAAGATCGCAGATTCCCTGCAAGACAGTAGCTACCCCCATCACGATCATCCTTACCCTTTCACGGTAGATAACATCCTTCCCCTTCCTCACAAACCTTATGATTTCCACTGGGGGTGCGAACCCTTAAACCAGAAGCTGCGCGGGAGGGAAATCGTCAGGCGTGGAGATCTGGAGCTCATAAACAAGCACCCGATCTTCACGGACGAGGACTGGAAATACATGACTGAGGAAGCAGTCAAGTATATCCGGACACAAACGCCGCCAGTGGACTACTCCCGCCTGAAGAAAATAGAATTCGGGCAGCCAGGAAGCAGGAAGAAGAAGAAGAAGAAGAAGAAGAAGAAGAAGAATATGAACAAGAAGCCGCCGGAATCATCCGGCAGATAAGCTGCTGCATCCACAGAAACCAGAGGACAGACCAACACGCGAAGAAAAACCATTCCAAACCGAGAGGACTTCAGGAGGAACACCTCAAAACAGCTTAAACTCCGCTACCTCGGGCCAAGGCAGGCCCGTCATTATAGTGAGTGAGTGAGTTAGTTCAGCAGCCCACATGTAACGGAAATATCGTCGATCTTGTAGCTACAAACAGTGCGGCTCTTATTGACGTCAGTATACAAACGGGGATTAGCGGCCATGATCTCATTATAGCAACTATGGTTACGAAACTTGATCAGTTTCTGATAGAAACAGCAGGTAAGTAGTTGTTAGCATCTCACTTAGTGCACTGATGTCAACTGGTTCTAGTAAGATAGACGTAGAGAAATTATGGACAAAATTTAAGCAGATTGTAAATTGTGGTCTGGAGGATTATGGGCCTAGTAGGTGGATAAAGTATGGAAAAGACCTACCATGGTTTAATAACGAAATTCGGAAAATACTGAGGAAGCAGAGGCTGTTGAGCTCTAGGTTCAAACGGGGACGCGCAAATGACGACAAGCGAAGGTTAGTAGAGATTCGTGCGGCTCTGAAAAGGTGCATGCGCGAGGTATGCAACAACCACCACCGTCGTACCTTAGCAAAAGATCTGGCAGAGAACACGATAAAGTTCTGGTACTATGTAAAATCTGTAACTGCGTCTAAGGATTCATCTAGTCACTTGTTGAACAGTCTGGTGTGGCAGTTGAAGAAAGCAAAACGAAAGCCGAAGTTTTAAATTTCACGTTCAAGAATTCGTTCATGCAGGAGTATTTTACAAACATACCGTTGTTTGCTCCCTTGTGGACGACATAAACATCTCTGGCGTAGAGAAACAACTGAAAGATTTGGAAGCAACTAAATCACCAGGTCCGGATGGAATCCCAATACGGTTTTTCAAAGAGTACTGTACGTCATTGGCCTCTTACTTAGCTTGCGTTTATCGTGAATCTCTCGCCCAGCGGGAGGTCCAAAGCGACTGGAAAAAAGCACAGGCGACTCCTGTATATAAAAAGGGCAGGACGGACGGACACGCAAAATTACTGGCCAGTACCCTTAACATCGGTTTGCTGCACAATCCTTTAACATATTCTCAGTTCGAGTAGAGTGAATATTCTTGAGACTGGGAAGCTGATGTCCACGAATCAGCATTGTTTTGGAAAGCATCGCTCGTGCGAAACTCAGCTTTTCCTTTTGTCACATGATGTAATGCGAACTATGGATGAAGAGCAACAGGCAGATTCCATATTTCTACATTTGCAGAAAGCGGTTAACATAGTGCCGCATCCCTATTCGAGGCTGTCAAAAGACGTACGAGCATATGGAATAGGATCCCAGATATGTGAGTGACTCCAAGACTTTTTAAATTATAGAACCCAGTATGTTGTCTTCGACGGCAAGTGCTCACCAACAACAAGGGTATCATCAGCAGTGCCTCAGTGAGGTGTGACAGAACCGCTGTTCTTCTCTTCATACATAAATGATTTGGCAGACAGGGTGGGCAGCAATCGGCGGTTGTTTACTGATTATGCAATGGTGTACGGTAAGGTGTCGAAGTTAAGAACTGTAGCAAGATACGACTTAGACAAAATTTCCAGTTGGTGTTATGAATGGCAACCAGTTCAAAATGTAGAAAAATGTAAGTTGATGCGGATGAGTAGGAAAAACAATATTGTCATGTTTGGGTACAGCATTGATGTCCTCCTCGCCGTGTCCGGCGACAGCGACTCCGTCAGTCTTCTCTGTCCTTGTTGTGGTAGGCTCGGATGTGGCTCGCGAATCCGAATTTCGCTTTGAATATCCTGTTGCATGAAGCACAGTGAAGTTGACCAGCAGAGTTGTAAGTATACGTGTAGACAGGCTTGAGCTGAGATTTTCGGAACTCTCTTTTAGCATCCAGGTTCATTAGACGCTTTTGCTCGAATTGTTCGATGCTCTTATGTACAGTTGATCGCCACTCCGATCGGCGCAATGCTAGCTCCTCCCAACGGTTGCTTGGAATGCCACAGGCTGCAAGGTGGCGTTTAATGGTGTCTTTATATCGCAGGTGTTGACCACCTTTCCTCCTCCTCCCGCACTAGAGCTGCGAGAGCTGCGAGTAAAACACCGCTTTAGGTAGCCTACTGTCATGCATGCGTACTATGTGACCACTCCATCTCAGTTAATGTTTCATTATTAAAGCTTCAATACCAGCCAGTTTCGGCGGTGCAAAATCTCTGTGTTTGGGACACGGTCTTCCCATTTGATGCGCAGAATTGATCTCAGACATCGAAGATGAAATTTATCTAGCTTCTTAATGTCAGCTTTGTAACAGCACCAGGTTTCCGAGGCATAGAGTAAGGTGGATAATACTACTGCTCTGTAGACTGCAATTTTTGTTTGTAGTTTGAGATCATGTGATTTCCATACTCTGTCATTAAGCTTACCGAAGGCTGAGGCTGCGCTGGCTATACGCGCTGCGATTTCCGTTGTCAGGCTGTTGTCACTTCTAATTTGGCTTCCCAGGTATTTGAAATTTGACACATTTTGCAAGGGTTTGTTATTTATCTCAATACTGGAGTCATCTGCATTAAGACCTCTAAGTGGCTGTTTGAGAACTTGCGTCTTAGTGATGCTAATGGCTAAGCCAAATCTTCCGCAGGAGGCATTTAGCAGATTTATGTAAGTCTGAAGAGTTTCGCAAGAATTAGCCATCATGCATACATCATACGCGTAGAGAATCTCTAAGATGGATAGTTTGGTTACGCGACTTTTTGTTGTGAGGCGAGAGATGTTGAAGACACTTTTGTCTGTCCTTGTGTCGAGACTAATTTGATTACTACAGGCTTTGGTCGCGTCTCTCATAACAACTGCGGAGTAAAGTGAGAAGAGTGTGGGAGCCAGAACACAGCCTTGTTTTACACCACATGTCGCGGGAAACTGTTCTGAGAGCTTGTCCTCATGGCGGATTTTTGCCATCATGTTTTCATGAAACTGCCGAATCAAACTGACAATTTTGTCAGGGCGCCCAGTTTTCTTTAGTATGATCCAGAGAGCTTCCCGTGGGACACGATCGAAAGCTTTTTCCAGGTCTACAAAGCACATGAACAAAGGCCGATGTTGCTCTAAGCTTTTCTCTTGCATTTGTTTGACAACAAATATGGCATCCACTGTGCCTCTGTTTGGGCGAAAGCCACACTGGGTCTCTGGTAGCAGTTTTTCTGCAAAGTGTGTTAACCGGGTGTTAATTATGTGGGCAAGGACTTTTCCCGCTGCTGAGAGAAGAGAGATGCCCCTGTGGGAGCTGCAGTCTGAGATGTCACCCTTGCCTTTATAGATCTTGGAAATACAAGCATCTTTCCAGTCTTGTGGAATCATTTCATACTCCCAAATCCTTAAGATCAGAGCAAACAATGGTTTCTTGATGTTTGGCCCCCCATATTTATATAGCTCTGATGGCAAGTTATCTAATCCTGCTGTTTTGTCATTTTTCAGCTTAGCCAGTGCTGAAATGAATTCATCGTAGGAAGGAGCATCCGCAAGTTGTTCCTCAACTGGCAGGTCTTCAAGTGCTTCTATGTATGGAATATCGGTTTTCTGATGGTCGGGATTAAGAACGTCATTAAAATGTTCCGCCCACCGAGACAGGATGTCACTCTGTTGCGTCAGCCGACAACTTTTATCTTTGTTATAGACTGGTGCTATCTTCCCAACTCTTGGAGCAAAGATAGTTTTCAGGGACTCAAAGAATCTGCCCGTTTGGTGTGTGTAGGCATATAACTGTATTTCATTTGCTTTATTTGCCCACCAACTGTCTTTGAGAGCACGTACCTTCACTTTCAGATTGTAATGCGCTGCTCTACGCTTGTTATCATCAGGGGTGCGAAGAGAGGTTCTGAAATCATTAATTAGCTTTCTGATCTCTGGATCTGAGTAGTCAAACCAGTCCTGGTGCTTCTTCTGAGGCTTTCCCAAGACTTCTGAAGCACAGCCACGCAGTCTGCTAGCGTATGCACTCCACTGTTCATCTACAGGGGGCAGATTCAGATATCAAAAGGCCATAGACACCAAATTTTTCATCCGGTTTTGCTCTCATAGTCTGATCATTGGCCAAAATTTTGCAGGACAATTTTGTTGGTATTTTGTGTGAAGCTCGGCGTGGTGCCTTCAAAGTTATCTCTAACTTGGACCTCACGAGTCGATGGACTGTCCATCCCTGAGCGCCTCTCATTGCACGTGTGATCAGTACGTCACCAAGATCTTTTTTCCGTACTATCACATAATCCAGAAGGTGCCAGTGTTTAGATCGCGGATGCATCCATGTCGTTTTATATTTTTCAGGCAGACGAAAATATGTATTTGTCAGACAGAGTTCAAACTCGGCACATAGAGTTAGAAGATCCAAGCCATTCGAGTTGCGTTTCCCAATCCCATGGCGACCGAGGACTCCATTCCAAGCACTGAAATCATTCCCAACACGAGCATTAAAATCAAGTAACAGAAGTTTATCTGCAGAAGGAATATCCCTAAGGACATGTCGGAGGTCTTGGTAGAACTTGTTCTTCTCTTCATCCGGAGATGGAAATGTAGGTGCGTATACATTGATCAAGTGAAGATATTTCTTGGATGCCAGGTAAAGTCTGAGTGTTATTATTCTGTCACTGATACCTTTTGGGAGTTCTGTTAGTGAACATGCCAATTTATTGCGTATGGCAAAGCCTACTCCACTTTCCGCTCTTTCAGTGGATGATTTTCCACTCCAGTAGTAGGTATAACCTCCGAGCGGTTCATATAACTGTCCAGAGTCACTAAGATGTGTTTCACTTATGGCGGTAATGTCGATGTTATATCTAGCCAATTCCCTTGCGATAAGTCCTGTCTTTCTCTCTGGGCACTGATTATGGTCGTTATCCTGTAAAGTACGGACGTTCCAGACTCCAATCATTAGATATTTAAGGTAACTGTTTATTTTATTATTTTTTGACCGCATATGTTAGTGAACAAGTGACCGCAGTTTGCCACTTGTGCTAGGTTGAGACGGTCTATGTTTAGGCCACCTTTTCTAGGCCCCTCCCTGGATTAGGGAAAGCAGAGCGATCCTAAATAGGGCTGCTTTGTCGTGTGACGAGCTGCCGAACCAGTCCTCCCGACTATCACGAGTACCAGAACGACCATCACCGTCTGATCGCCAAACGTGCAGAGCACCTTGCCTCACCATCAGTACTCCATCGCCGCAGGACTTTCAAAGCTCATAGTCCATTGAAACTTTGCCGGAGTCATCTGCGCGTGAAGGTATTTAAAGTGGACAAGCAGTTGCGCAGATGCAGATCCACTCTCTCGTCCTCCGCCTCTGGTTGGCAGTGGATCGTAGGGCCGATACGACTGGCAAGAGGCAGGGGATGCAGTGAATGGCCATATGCCACTGGAAGTATCCTGACATACGCCCTTAAGGCACATCACAGGTGCCTTGCTTCGTCGGTACAGAAGCCGTGAGTGATTACCCATCAATATTACCCGCCTCCTACACCGATGAAGAGACTGACATAAGGGAAGAAGGAAAGGGAAGGGACTGGAAGGGAAAGGGAGGAAAGGACGGTAGGTCGTTGTGAGGTACACTTCGTCTGGCTCCTCTGCTGAGACCTGACCGGCTAGGTTGAACCTGCCAGTAGCTACGCTACCACCGGTATAGCTCTCAGCACCTCAGGAACACGCAAACTCTCCCACCCGCACGGACAGTGCTACGATAAGGTGGTGCCTCCAGGGGTACAGCATTAGTTGCTTAGGTCATTGGTCCGTAGACTTACACACTACTTGAAGTAACTTAAACGAAGTTATGCTAAGAACACACACACACACACACACACACACACACACACACACACACACACACACACACACACACACACTACGAAGGACTCGAACCTCCGGCGGTAGGAGCCGCGCAGTTCGTGACATGCAAAGCGATATCAAATAAGAACAGGCATGTGAGGACTATGGTACGAAAGGCGAATGGTGGACGTCGATTTATTGGGAAAATTCTAGAGAAGTGTAGTTCATCTGTAAAGGCGATGCATATAGGACGCTGGAGCGAGTGTACTGCTCGCGTGCTTGGGATCATTGCGAGGTCGGATTGAAGGAAGACATCGAAGCAATTCAATTCAGAGGGGGGCTGCTAGATTTGTTATTGGTAGGTTCAAACAACTCGTAGGTGTTAGAGATATGCTCCGTGAACTCAACTGGGAATCCCTGGAAGGAAGGTGACTTTTTCTTCTTCTTCTTCTTCTTTCTTCGAAGAACACTATCGAGAAAATTTAGACCCGGCATTTGAAGTTGGCTGCAGAACGATTATGTTACCTCGAACATACATTGTGCCTAAGGACCACGAAGATAAGATACGAGAAATTAGGTCTCATACGGAGGCATATAGACAGTCGTTTTTCTTTCGCTCTATTTACGAGTGCAACAGGAAAGGAAATGACTAGTAGTGTTACGGAATACGCTACGCCACGCGACGTAAGGTGGACTGCGAAGCATCGATGTAGATGCAAGTGTCCAATTGGAATGTTGTAGCCTACTACTATTAATCGTTGGGCTACGTTTTCAGCTACAGGTTTCTCTTAATTATACTTTCGCTACTTGAACCAGTGTTGACGGTAAATTATTTACAGTTGGGTACCCAATAATATAGGAATGTTGTTCAGACTGTGCGCCGCAAGGTTTGCGTCCTTAGTAGTGTTAGTGACTTGCCGTTGGGCGCTGGTACTGGTACGGTATCAGCGTGCATTAGCGCAGCAGACGATCAACAGGAGTCAGGACGAAGTGACAAGGGCTTCGTAAGTCGACCACAATATTACTGCATCTGAGAGCGCGGGTGCTTTGGACGACTTATTGTGAATTTTTATCGAGATACGTTACGAGAACAAATTAAACCACTTCGTAATATACGCACAACTGGCCTCAAAGCAGTAACAGTGCTACTCTTATTCCTTAACCTCCACGGTAGTTTTTTCCTGTTTTTTCTTTCTTTTTTTACTGTAACATCACCGATTGTTTCCGACGAAGGCCACGGGACGTGAAGTGTAACAACATCTAGGTTGAGTACTACTCGCAAAGATGTTTTACCAAAACAACGGAAGTAATTCTGATGCTTTTCCCAAGTATCAGTGTAGTAAAGGAATACGGGGAGGTCCTCACTCCGCACCGGGATCGAAGAACACGATACCGAAGCTCGAATTACCTTGTGATTTGGGAATATCTCCTGAAAGATGCGCGACGACAAATTATGTCATAAATCGATGAAGTAGTTACTGTTGCTGTGAATTATCGAAGTATTGAGTGATGTTCAGGCAGAGCACGAGCTGCGTCACGACAGCTAAACAATCCATGGTCCACCGCTCGAGAAGTTCTGCGAATAATCCCTGGTGTGGATGCAGGCTGTCGTGGATGTAGGTGATCGTCACAAAATGGTTCAAATGCCTCTGAGCACTACGGGACTTGCCATCTGAGGTCATCAGTCCCCTAGAACTTAGAACTACTTAAACCTAAGTAACCTAAGGACATCACACACATCCACGCTCGAGGCAGAATTCGAACCTGCGACCGTAGCAGGCTCGCGGTTCCGGACTGAAGCGCATAGAACCGCTCGGTCACAGCGGCCGGCTGATCGTCGCATTGAGCAATTTTTGCAACACGGAACGTAAACACGGCATGCAGTTAAGGAATGTTACCATCTCATATCGAAACTATATTTCTTTCTTCAATGGTTGATTCGTTACTTCTCTTCCACATGCCCTTACAAATGTTTCCACGAAGTTTCACTGTTCTACAATCACTCTTTTTCCATGGGTGTGTGTGTGTATTGTGTATTAAACAGGGGACCTAGAAAGGACGGAGAGGCTTCGTCCCGCCGTAGCCCTCAGTGGTTCACGACACTACAACAGGCCACAGCAGGCCACCGCCGCCCCACACCGACCACCAAACCGTTCGGCCCAGTCCCCCCCCCCCTCCCCTCCCCACCCCCCCGGGAACGTCTCATACCAGGCGAGTGTGTAACCCCAAATTTTTGCGTGGTAGAGTAATTATGGTGTACGCGTACGTGTAGACAGTGTTTGCGCAGCAATCGCCGACATAGTGTAACTGAGGTGGAATAGAGGGAACCAGCCCACATTTGCCAAGGTGGATGGAAAACCGCCTTAAAAACCATCCACAGGCTGGCCGGCACACCGGACCTCGACACTAATCCGCCGGGAAGCAGTGTTAGACCGCGCGGGCCTATCATGCGTGTACTCGCAAATAGCCAAAGTTTAATTACAGACACCCTGCGTATTCAGTTCCGCAGTTGACGACACAATTGCACGACGTGTCAGTGTTAACTCCTGTCCCATTCGCCTATAGAGTGCTTGAAGAACGATTGCTTAAATGTCTCACTAGGCGCTACAGTTAGTCTTATACGATGTTTGGCGACCCTACGGCAGCAGTATTCAAGAGGGTTTCAGTTATTACGTACGTTTCTTACTAAATGCCGGTTTTTTGGCACTTCCAAGTAAGTTTTTGCGTAACAGTTAACATACATTTAAACGTCCGCTAGATCAAATTGTTGGAATTTACCTTACTGTCTCCAATCAGACACATCTGTAACCATTCAGGCTGTATGTCTGATATCCGCAGTTAGTCCTGTCTGGTATGGTTCGCACACACTTAAGCAGTATTACACTGAAGTGACAGAAGTCATGGGATAGCGATATGCACATGTGCAGATGGTGTTAGTATCGCGTACCAAGGTATAGAACGGCATTGCATTGGCGGAGCTGTCATTTATACTCGAGTGATTCATGTGAAGGGGAGTCCTATGTTATTATGGCCACTCAACGGAATTAATAGACTTAGAACGCAGAATGGTGCATTGAGCTAAACGCATGAGACATTCTATTTCGGAAACTGTTTGGAATTCAATAATACGAGATCCACAGTGTCACGAGTGTGCCAAGAATACCACATTTCAGACGCTACCTTGCGCCACGGACAATGTAGCGGCCTATTGTCTTTACTGAACAACCGAGAACAGCGGCGTTTGCGTACAGTTGTCAGTTCTAACAGAAAAGCAACACTGCGTGAAGCAACTACAAATATCAATGTGGGTCATACGACGAACGCATCCGTTAGGACAGAGCGGCGAAATACGTCGGTAATAGGCGACCGACGCGACGGCATTTGCTAACAGCAGGGTTCGAGTGGGCGCAGAGCCCCTGGAATGGACTGGGTCCTCTAGTCTAAACGAAACCAATCGTTGATTGGAAATGGTCATGTTCTGCTACTTGCAGATCTTTTGTAGCCATTCATGGACTTCCTGTTCCCAAACAACGATGTAATTATTAGGGATGACAGTGCACCATGCCACTGGGCCACATCTGTACGCGATTGGTTTGGAAAACACTCTTCACAGTTCGAGCGGATGGTCTGGTCACCCAGGTCGTTCCGCCGGCTGCTGGTGGCCGAGCGGTTCTAGGCGCTTCAGTCTGGAACCACGCGACCGTTACGGTCGCAGGTCCGAATCCTGCCTCGGGCATGGATGTGGTGTGTGATGTCCTTAGGTTAGTTAGGTTTAAGTAGTTCTAAGTTCTAGGGGGCTGATGACCATAGATATTAAGTCCCATAGTGCTCAGAGCCATTTTTTAACCGGGTCGTCCGACGTGAATCCCATCGCACATTTATGAGACGTAATTGAGAGAACATTTCGTGCACAAAATCCTGCACCGACAAGACTTTTGCAATTATGGACGGCTATAGAGGCAGCATGGCCCAATATTTCTGCAGTGACTCAACGACTCGTTGAGTCCACGCCACGTCGAGTTGCTGCAATATGCCTAGCAAAAGGAGGTCCGACACGGTATTAGGTGGTGTCCTATTATTTCTGTCACCTGATGCTATAGAATAGGTCGCAAACGTGCTTTATATGCAATCTTATCACAGGACCTCATTTTTTCGAATAATTGGAATAAGCCAGCAAGATGTTCAGTTCGTCATGTACCATCGATCTGAACTACACCGGCGAAAATGGGAAGTATTTTAACATGAAATAACAGAAATCACTGATGCTCTTATCATTATGGGCGCCGATAGCTGGCTAATGCCAGGGACAACTTAAACCGAAATTTTTGCGAAGAACCTAACGATGTTCAGAAAGGATATGCTGGACACAGTTGGGGGTGGCGTGTTTGTACTGTTAGAAGTATTTTATCTTGTAGCGACTTTGAACTAGATAGTTCCTGTGAGTTAGTATGGGCAGAGATCATTGTTGGCAACCGGAACAAAATAATAATTGGATCTTTTTACGGACCTCCCAATTCAGATGATACAGTTGCTGAAAGGTTCAAAAAAAACTTGAGTCAAATTTCAAACAGGTGCCCGACCCTTACAATTATAGTTGGTAGTGACTTCAGTTTACCGTCAATATGTTGGTGAAAATACATGTTCAGATCGGGAGGTACGCATGAAACATTATTCGAAATTGTGCTAAATGCATTCTCTGGAAATTATTTCGAATAGTTAGTTCATAAGCCCACGCGAATAGTAAACGGTTGTCAAAACACACTTGACCTCTTAGCGACAAATAATCCTGAGCTAATAAGGAGCATCAAAACAGATACAGCATTAGTGAATATAGCGAAATTGAATAATATAACCCCCAAATCCTCAAAAAAAAAAAAAAAAAAGAAAAAAAAAAACCCTGTTCAAAAAAAGCAGATAAAAACTGACTTGACCCCTTCCCGACAGACAGACTTCACTCCTTCCAAATGAACAGGTTAAGTGTAGACCAGAGGTGGTTTGAATTCAAAGAAATAGTATCGACAGCAATTGAGAGATTTATACCAAATTAATTAACAAACGACGGAGCTGATACCCTTTGGTTCACGTAACGTGTCAGAACTAGAGATGGGGGATCCGCTCCTGAACTGATTCATAGAGTTGAATCTTTCAAAGGAGTGAACAATCAGTGATTCAGAAAAAAAGAACGGTAGCTCCAAACGTTTCCCACAGCAAAGAGAGAGAGAGAGAGAGAGAGAGAGAGAGAGAGAGTCGGAGCAGACCAGTGGGGCCTCTGCTGGTCAGAGCACCCTGCACGCCACACAGGCCACACAACACAGCCAGCGCCGCCCTCTACCCTGCTTCTGCCTTGGCTGCCTGCATTGTGCAGTGCCCCATTGGATTTTGTGTTTCACATATGCCGTGCCTTCTCAGTGCTTCCTCTGCCGCGTGCGCCGTGCAGTGTCTGGCGCAGCTTAACTTAGCATCGCACTCCGTCGGCGATCATTTCAGTTGCACGTCCTGCCCTCTGGGCAGTTGATGCGAGCAACAGAACAGAGAGCCTCCTAGCGGAGAACATAAGAACTACTTGCAACAACCTGCTCGTAAGAGAACGGACGATTTGGCTCGGAGCGGGTGGCTGGTGGCCGTTCACCGCTCCCCCCACCCTCGGAAGTCGCCTGCTCAACGCTCATCCCACCGTTCTCGACTCTAGCCAGAGCGTTGAGCAAAGCAACTCAGGTGTCACTCTGGTCTCTGCGGTCTTAGCTCACGCAGTAATACAGCTCGCGGCTCGACCTGCTTGACTCAGCGCCTCTGCATCGGAGTTCGTCTCTACTGGATATTGTTCTTCGTAGTAATACCGCTATGTATATTACATTATTATGTTATGTATACATCATTTGTTCTTATTTTATTTTTATTTGTTTAAACTTATCAGATTAGGTACCTGACGACTCCTCTTACTATAGGATTTTTATTATGGACACTCAAATTTATGCTTTAATTACGAGCAAAATGTGATACACCAATATTTTCCTTGTTTTATTCTGCGTAAGGCTATATGCAGCACTTTAGTCTTACAGTCAAATTTATATATATTTTTTTCTTATTCTGGTACGGATTTTGCGATTTTAGGCGTCTTCGGAAGGAAACGCTTACTTTAAAAATATATGGCTTGCGACGTATTTGTATGAGGTTAATGAAATTTTAATACATTATAGCCAAATATATTGTTAATGTAAATCTCAAGTTACAACATTTTCCGATCACCCAAAAAACCACGATAGTGCAAAATAAATCACTAATCAAAAACTTTGTCATATCGTGGAAATTTCAATAAACAAACAAAATTCTTACTCATTATCTGTGTTACTTCAAAATAGGATCAAATAAGATCAAAATACAGGTATAGTACTGGAATAAACCAAGTTTAAAGGGCAATGTGCCTTCCATTTATTTTCTATTGTGAATGAGTGGTGAGTCATGAAAAAGAGCTAGTTCATTTCAGGGAGTGAACAGTTCTGATCCAATCTCTGAAAAGAACAGTTTTGCCCATCTCTAGTCAGAACACTGGTCCAGAAACAACGAAAAAAGCATGCCAAATTTAAACGAACGCAACATTTCCAAGATTGGCGATCTTTTACAGTAGCTCGAAATTTAGCGCAAACATCAATGCGAGATGCTTATAATAGTTTCCACAACGAAACTTTGTTTCGAAACCTGACAGAAAATCCAGAGAGATTCTTCTCGTATGTGAAGTATACTGCCGGCGAGACATCTCTGTGTGATAGCGATGGAAATACTGTCGCCGGCCGCGGTGGTCTAGCGCTTCTAGGCGCTCAGTCTGGAGCCGCGCGACTGCTACGGCGCAGGTTCGAATCCTGCCTCGGGCATGGATGTGTGTGATGTTCGTAGGTTAGTTAGGTTTAAGTAGTTCTAAGTTCTAGGGGACTGATGACCATAGATGTTAAGTCCCATAGTGCTCAGAGCCATTTTTGAAATACTGTCGACGACAGTGATGCCAAAGGAAAGTTACTAAACACCTTCTTAAATTCCTTCACCAAAGAAGACGAAGTACATGTTTCAGAATTCGAATCAAAAACAGTTGCCAAAATGAGTAATTTGGAAGCAGGTATCCTCAGAGTAGTGAAGCAACTTATGTCACTTAATGAAACTAAATCTTCTATTCCAGACTGCATACCAGTTTGTTTCCTTTCAGATTAAGCTGGTTCAATAGTTCCATACCTAACAATAAAATTAAACTGCTCGCACGACGAAAGATCTGTACTCGATGACTGGAAAATTACACAGCTGACACCAATATTCAAGAAAGGCAGTAGGAGTACTCCACTAAATTGAAGGCCCAGATCATTAACGTCGATATGCAACAGGATTTTAGAAGATACATTGTTTTTCGAAAATTATGAATTACCTTGAACACAACGGTCTATTGACACACAGTCAACACGGTTCAAGAACTTCGTTCTTGTGAAACACGATTAGCTCTTTACTCACACGAAGTGTTGAGTGCTATTGACAAGAGATTTCAAATTGATTCCGTATTTCTGGATTTCCAGAAGGCTTTTGACACTGCACCACACAAACGACTTGTAGTGAAACTGCGTGATTATGGAATACCGCCTCATTTATGTGACTGGATTCGCGACTTCCTGTCGAGAAGGTCGCAGTTCATAGTAACTGACGGAAAGTCATCGAGTGAAAAAGAAGCGATTTTTGGCGTTCCCCAACGTACTGTTATTGTACCTCTGCAGTTCCTTATCTGTGTAAACGATTTAGGAGACAATCTGAGCAGCCGTCTTAGATAGTTTGCAGAGGATGCTGTTGTTGATCGTCTAGTACAGTCATCAGAATATCAAGACAAATTGCAAAACTATTTAAGAAAGATATCTGTTTAGTGAAAAAATTGGCTATTGACCCTAAATATTGGGAAGTGTAAGGTCATCCACATGAGTGCTAAAAGAAATCCGTTTAACTTCGGTTGCACGATATATTAGTCAAATCTGAAGGCCGTAAATTTTACTAAATACGTATAAATTACAATTCAGATCACACAATTCAGATCACACAATTCAGATCACACAATTCAGAACACACAATTCAGAACACACAATTCAGAACACACAATTCAGAACACACAATTCAGATCACACAATTCAGAACACACAATTCAGAACACACAATTCAGAACACACAATTCAGAACACACAATTCAGAACACACAATTCAGAACACACAATTCAGAACACACAATTCAGAACACACAATTCAGAACACACAATTCAGAACACACAATTCAGAACACACAATTCAGAACACACAATTCAGAACACACAATTCAGAACACACAATTCAGAACACACAATTCAGAACACACAATTCAGAACACACAATTCAGAACACACAATTCAGAACACACAATTCAGAACACACAATTCAGAACACACAATTCAGAACACACAATTCAGAACACACAATTCAGAACACACAATTCAGAACACACAATTCAGAACACACAATTCAGAACACACAATTCAGAACACACAATTCAGAACACACAATTCAGAACACACAATTCAGAACACACAATTCAGAACACACAATTCAGAACACACAATTCAGAACACACAATTCAGAACACACAATTCAGAACACACAATTCAGAACACACAATTCAGAACACACAATTCAGAACACACAATTCAGAACACACAATTCAGAACACACAATTCAGAACACACAATTCAGAACACACAATTCAGAACACACAATTCAGAACACACAATTCAGAACACACAATTCAGAACACACAATTCAGAACACACAATTCAGAACACACAATTCAGAACACACAATTCAGAACACACAATTCAGAACACACAATTCAGAACACACAATTCAGAACACACAATTCAGAACACACAATTCAGAACACACAATTCAGAACACACAATTCAGAACACACAATTCAGAACACACAATTCAGAACACACAATTCAGAACACACAATTCAGAACACACAATTCAGAACACACAGAAAATGTTGTGGGGAACGCAAACCAAAGACTGCGTTTTATTGGCAGAACACTTCGAAAATGTAGCAGATCTACTAAAGAGACTGCCTCTTTTTAAGTACTGCTGCACGTTTTGGGTTCCTTACCAGACAAGATAAACGGAGTACATCGAGAAAATTTAAAGAGCAGCAGCACGTTTTGTATTATCGCGAAATAGGGGAGACAGCGTCACGGACATGAAAATGGATTCGGGGTGGACCTCATTAAAAGAAAGGTGTTTCTCGTTCCGGTGAAATGTTCTCGTGAAATTTCTGTCACCAACTTTCTCCTCCGAACTCAAAAATATTTTGCTGGCGTCGACATATACAGAGAGAAACCACCCTAATACAATAAGGGCAATAAAAGCTCGTTCGGAAAGATATAGGCTTTCGTTTTTTCCGCGCGTTGTTCGGGACTGAAACAGAGAATTATTGTTAAGGTAGTTCGATGAAACCTCTGCCAGGCACTTCAGCGTGATTTGCAGAGTATCCCTGTACATGAAAACGTAGATGAAGCACCAGTACGATATTTATCTAACTTTGTGGAGTTGTTTATCACATTACGGCTATTAAATCAATAAACTTTTATTCCATTACGAATTCATGTCCCTGATGTCCATGGTCACCCTCATCAGCATGGTGTGTAACCTCCACGAATGCAGTCTTGTATTCTTTGGTGCTAGGAAGCAAGCAGTTAAGCAGTTTCCGAATGTCACCTCAAAGAATTTATTACCATGCCTGAAACAATCTCTGTGGGAGCTCAGGAAGATTGCTGGACGGTGGCTGCTGTGAAAGTATGTCTCTTCTCATGGCATCCCAGATCCTCCATGGGTAACAAAGGTATGCACTAGGCAAAATCCGTTCATTTCTGAAGGCAAGTACATTATGCTGCTGGAGTATGTCATTCGGTACCCTGGTCATGAATGGTGTAACAACACGATGTACCACTGATGGCACATACTGGCAGGCGTTGAGCCTCCCTTGAACAATTATCAAATCAGTTCTGCTATCACAAATAACAGCTTCGAACACATTGGGTCCAGGATATCGAGACGTATGGGTTCTAAAGTATCTCCTCCTGTGGGCTCTCCCCAGGCAGTCCAAGGGCATGTTGTCGATATGGCCGCCAGAAACAGAAGCAGACTCATCGCTGAACACCACAGAACGCCGCTATATGTCTCAGTTGACTCTAGCTCACACCATACAAGTCTTCGTGTTATCTGTTCCCGATACTTCTTGGTAACACCCTGGCTGTGACCCCTGCCCACATTTCTGTGTTTTAATTGGCTATTCGTCAGAGCCAGTCGAACGATCCTACTATCTCCTAGTAGCGTAATCTCTCTGGAAGGACCGGTTCCGCCTCGTCTTGCCACGCTGTTGTGTTGAGTCAATCTCGCCACCACTCAGTGTGTTGTCATTGCACTACAACCGTCGATGCGACCTGTGGGTATAATGCTCGCACGTCCCTCATGCCAACGATTTCACCTTTCTCCAAGACGAAGGAGGCGGTAACTGACGTCCACGAACCACGTGATTACTATGTTGCCATTTCCACCTGAAACGTTCAAGGAGTGTATGAAGCGGAAACACCCAAGAACAGTAATACATTAGCCGCGCGTGTTTAGCCGAGCGGTCTCAGGCGCTGCAGTCATGGACTGTGCGGCTGGTTCCGGCGGAGGTTCCAGTCCTCCCTCGGGCATGGGTGTGTGTGTGTTTGTCCCTAGGGTAATTTAAGTTAAGTAGTGTGTAAGCTTAGGGACTCATGACCTTAGCAGTTAAGTCCCATAAGATTTCACACAGATTTGAACATTTTTGAACAGTAATGTATTCACTCCATTCTTGATTTGCAGAGTGACTGCTTCTCTACTGGAAATAATGAAAACAAGCTCGCGTAAGGATGCTATGTTAAACAACATATCGCAAAGGCATTACAATACTGGAGGTGAAGGTACGGTTCGCTCAAGGTGTTCATTGTGTATAATTTCCTGTTTCCGTCGGTGTACTCCCTCTATTCGTACCAATAAAATCTGTTTAAATAACAAATGGCAGCAACGGGCCATAACAAAACACGTCAGCGGAAAAGTTTGTGATCCTAATTTTCTTTTACATTTTTAAGTTTCCCGTTTTTATGATACTGTAACGACTAGCATGCCATAACTGGCACATGTTTTTCGAATTATTCTTTTTTTCACTCGTTATCTTACAGATGTATCTCCTGCCTAAAAAAGTGCCGTTAACTATCAAATAGATTTTTTTGCCACTTGCCTACATTATGTTCATGCTGGGAAAGAAGGAAGTAACTCATGAAATATGCGTTACCGTTGTAAAAAAATAAAATAAAAAATCAAAATAGGTGACGGACAACTGTTGCCGCAAGATTTTGATTTACTAGTATATTTTCAACATTTTTCTCCGGTAACATGGGTCTCGCACATAATTTAGTTCTGCGGGAGCTTATGTGTAAGTGCCAATATTTATCTAGGTCGAACACAAATCTGCGGTGTCCAGGAATATACATATTACAGGCAATCAAAAAAAGAAAAAAAGTAAAGACCAATAAGAAGGTAAATTCAAACCGGCTGTTGTATTTCTGCGCAAACGTATAAGACTCGGCCGAACAGAAAATTACACAAAAAAGTTTGCCAGAGAACATGCGAGTAACGGAAAACGTGATCAGCTCTAATTGGTAAGGCTGTATTTAAACAGCCAACAAGTTACTGGTTACTTTTTTGCTCACCTATCTTAGTTAGCTACTTTCACTTAGTTCAGAGCGAGAGTAAAACAAGATTAAATACATTCCAACATACGGTACGCTGTGCAAACACTGACGTCGTTTCTCATTCTGTTTAACATTAACAGAGCATTGACACTCGCGCAGAACATAAAGAAGCGGCTCGGTTTGATTTGCAGTAACATTCTAACTTTCCCTGTTTGAACTTACAACCGTACATGGAAGTGCTCAGTCCAGACGGTCGTTAGGTGGCTGTTCCGATTCCAGTTCTTGAGCTGCCTGTGTAGCCAGGGTTTGCTTTCTAAGGAGTAGATCCAGTTAAAGCTTTCTGCAATGCTGTCCGAAGTCGTCCTTCCACATTCCCGGTGCACACAAGACTGGTACAGGAAGAAGGAAAAACATGCTACCGCCCGCAATACACCACACGCTAGTTTGTGATATACGACTGTCCATGTCGATCTCCAGCAAATTTTCACTAGCAAAATGCGCTGTTGACAAAAATGCAAAGAAAACCAAAAATGGTTCAAAAGGCTCTAAGCACAATGGGAATTAACATCTGAGGTCATCAGTCCCCTAAACTTAGAACTACTTAAACCTAACGACATCACACACATCCATGCCCAAGGCAGGATTCGAACCTGTGACCGTAGCAGCAGCGCGGTTCCCGACTGAAGCGCCTAGAACCGCTCGGCCACAGCGCCCGGCCAAAGAAAACCTTTGTAGAACATGAAGGTAGGAAATATGCTCTAGAGCAGGGGGTAGTCAACCTTTTTTACCTACGACCGACTACTCTACCTCTGTTAGTCGTAAAATTTTCCAACCGTGCACCAATTCCACACTAATGTTGATTTCGAGAGTAGAAAATAAGTTTAGTTTACGAGATTCATAAAGCAGAGTTGGAGCAAGTTGAAGTTTGTAACAACAACTACTTACTAAACACTTTGTTAAAATTTTACGAAAACCTGCATCTACATGATTACTCTGCAGTTCATAATTAAGTGCCTGAGAGGCTTCATCGAACCACCTTTAACCCGCTTCTCTACCGTTCCACAGAGCGCGGGAAGAACGCACACACAAATCTTTCCGTGCTAGGTCTGATTTCTCTTATTTCATTCTGAACATCATTTCACCCTATGTAAGTGGGCGCCAACAAAATATTTTCACAGTGTAAGGATTGAAATTTCATGAGAACAGTGGCTGAAATTTCATGAGTGTGTCCTGCCACAGCGAAAAACACCTTCGTTTTAATGATTGCCGTCCCAATTCATGTATCATTTCCATGGTACTCTCTTCCTATTTCGCGATAATACAAAATGAGCTGCTCTTCTTTGAACGTTTTCGATGTTTTCCGCCAATTTTATCTGATGCGAGTCCCACACCACGCAGCAATAGTCCAGAAAAGAGCAGAAAAGAGTAATGTAAGCAGAGTCTTTAGTAAACATGTCACATTTTCTTAGTGTTCTGCCAGTAAATCGCAGTCTTTGTTTTGCTTGCCCCACAACATTATCTATACGATCTTTCCTATTTAAGTTACTCCTAGTAATTTTTTTTTTAAATCCATACCCCATCCATCTATCCACCATGGCGCGCGCACACGCACGCACACACACACACACAAACACACACACACACACACACACACACACACACACACACACACACACACACACACACACACAAAGTTGATACTTTGCAACAGGAAAGCGTTGGCTGCATCGGTATATGAGAGTCAGCGCTGGCATGCAAAGAACCCGGGTTCGAGTCCCGGTAGTGCCAATAATTTTTCCTTTGTGGGAAGAGTGGAAATGGATGCATTTTGCCTCTTGATGCCAACTGAGGAGCTACTTGGCCCGTAAGTAGTAACTTAGGTGACGAAAATTTACAACGGCAGGGAGAGCCGTGTGTGCTGACCCCAAGGGTAGACACACGCCCAACTAAAATTCATCCTAACAGCAAATTTCGAGTTAACAAAGGGTCGCATACGTGCAGGATTAATTTGGTATACGGCTCCGCGGAAGTTGAATGCACGCCGGATGAAATGGACCCCGGTGGCCGTTAGAGGGCACAGAATCGCCGCAGCACTGCGCACACTGCGTGAATGCGCCATTCGTCTCGCTACCTGAATACGCCGGGCAGTAGTGTTCCTCGCAGGCGATATAAATATGCCCGCTCAGCGAACGGTCAGTCAGTTCGGTACTCGCGTCAGATATTGTCTGTTACTATCATCGCTGCACTATTGACGCGCGGGCGCGCGCGTGATGTCAGTCAGGTCGGTCAGTCAGTCGTGTTGAGCTTTTCTACCGCTTAGCGTTTCTCCTTCTTTCTGGGTTCTGACACGTACACTGGTATCAGACTCCTCGCGGATATAGCAGTTAAAACGACCGACTTTAAATTTATTTTCTTTATATTCCATAATCGTATGTTTTATTTCCATAAGGCACCTATTGAACGTAACCCCTTAGGAGTTCAGTGACAAATTGTTGGAATTCCAACTATGGATAAACTTTCTCTCTGCTCCGGATCGTTAAGACGGACTCGCTAATTACCTCCGGATGGAACCGAAATATTTACTTTAACACTGGCTTTCCCTAGACTGGAATAAAAACACGAATACAAGGTCCGTAAACATTTTTCTTCTTTGAAACTACCTCCTAGTAAACGTATATGGTCACTATTGTTTTTCTACTGAACTGAACTATCGTTGAAGCAATTAATACACAGTAGGTTTCTATAAATTTTCACAGCATTGGTTACGCGTGATGTTATATTGCAATACTTGAAACAAGCCAGTGAAGTTGAGAACAGGCAAAAAACGGTTTTTAATTTTTTGTGTGTACAATCTGAGAGAGAGACAGAGAGAGAGGGAGACAGACAGAGAGAGAGAGAGAGAGAAATCACGGGCGAAGTCATTTAACACTTTATATGTAGGGAAGCAGTAATAGAAACTTTTTTTATGGACTATAATCGAAGAAAGTGTACCCCGCAGTTGAGGAGAAAGCCAATTCAACTGATTGAAATTTCCGCTGATAGGCTGTCAATGCTTTCGAGTCCACGGAGCTAAAATCGATAGAAAAACACTTAGAGGTATTATAAAGACGTATCTTTATCTAGACACACACGCACGCTTCCGGTGGGAGGGGGATGATAGAAAATCGATAGGGAACAAACGCGGGCCCTGGCGGGGGAAAAGCAGGTGGAGGCCATAGGTCGCAGTTGCTGGCTGTTAGGGGCCCCAGCAGCTCACGTCTTTGTTTACAAATCAGCTTTCACGTTGCGATATTAAAGATGATCATCATCTACCAGCACAATTTCTTGGTTGATCATGGTGGTTACCGATGTTTACAACGAATGGATATTTAACCTCTCCTCGACTTCAGAGCTACGTGTTTCTGTTCAACATTTAAATTCTACACCTGGAAGTTATTTACCATCTACATACATACTTCGGAAGTCGGCATACTGTGCATGCCATAGAGTATCTTGTACCGCTACGAGTTATTCCCTTTTCTGTTCCACTCGCAAATGCAGCGAAGGAAATATGACTGTATACGCTTCCGTACGAGCCGTAATTCCTCTGATCTTGTCTTCGCGGCTCTTAAACGAAATGTATGCTGGTGGCAGTGAAGTCATTTTGCAATCAGTCGCAAATTCCGGTTCTCTAAGGGACTTTGTTTCGCGAAAACATTGCCTTCATCCCTGCAGCGATTCCCATTTGAGTTCACGCAGCATCACTGTAATACTTGCTTGGTGATGGAATCTATTGGTAACAAATCTAGCAGGTCGCCAATGAATTGCTGTCTTAAATAATACCTGGTGAGAATTCCAAGCACTGGGATAGCATTCGAGCAATAGTCGTGCAAGTTTTCTGGACGTCCTCTCGTTGGTAGGGAAGTTACACTTTCCTAGAATTCTCCAAATAAGCCGAAGTCCACCATTTGCCCTCCCCACAACCGATCTATCGTGTTCGTTTAATTCCAAGTAGCTTTGCAACGTTACGTCTACATATTTCATCGACGTGACTCAAGCAGCAATCCACTGACATTATAAACGAAAAATCACAGGCTTGTTTTCCTACTCTTCTGCCTTACCATACGTTTCTCCACATTTAAACCAATCTGTCATTCATCGCACCAAATAGAAATTCTCTCCAAGTCATTCTGCATCCTCGTACAGCCACTCAACAACGACACACTCCCGCAAGCAACGTAATCATCAGCAAACCGTTGCAGACTGCTGCTGACCATATCCGACTATCTTCTGAGAATACAGAGTACAAAAGCGGTACTATCATACTTTTCAGCTTTTCTATGTGAGAATGTTGACCATTGCCAAAAATGTGACTGTCTTAGTACTATATTCACCACCATTGCTGGTTTCTCAACGCACAGGCTGTCCAAATGTACCGACTGGGTTATCAGGGAGGGGGGGACAGGAAGAACGAAGGAAGCAAGAAAGTAGTTTAAGATCTTGTAGACGACGAGGTCACTGCAGACGACGCATTAACCTGGACAGCTGAAAAATGGGGCAGGATATAAACCGCGTTCTTTCCAAAAGAACCATCTACGAGTTTTCCTTGAATGATTTAGGAATAATAAGGAAAACGTTAATCTGCGTAAACAGCCGTAGATTTAAACCATATCCTCCAGAAAGCACGCCTTCACGGGGTCAACCGCGAGGACATCTGAGGCGCACACAGTCAGGCGCTGTTCCAAGGTTATGTGAAACTAGCAGCTGAAATTTTAGTTTTGTATGTGGGATTTATACCGTAAGTCACTAGCTGCATGCTTGTTCCTGGTGGACGAAGGCAAAACTGAAGAGTTTAAGTTAGTTACCGGGCAGAAAAGGGAGACTCAAACTTCACATATTGAAAGGTAATGATAACTACGTCGCAGAACAGTTTTATTCACAATGTGTAACTTTTTTTTTTACTGTCGGTGACACACAACGTCAGTATAATTATGTATTCTAGGCTTCGAGGTAACATCCTGTACCGGTGTTATTCAATCTGTAATCTGACCAAGTGTGAACAAAAGAAAGGAGAAATTTGGAAAGGGAATCAAAGTTAAAGGAGAAGAAATTAAAACTTTCACGTTTACCGATGACATTTTAATTCCCTCAGAGACGGTACTGAACTTGGAATATCAGTTGAATGCAACGGATAGCGTCTTGAAGAGGCTACAAGATGGAAAGCAACCAGAATAGAACAATGGTCATGGCGATTAGTCTGATTAAGTAACCCTATGCTGAGGGAACTATATTAGGAAATGAGACACTAAAAGTAGATGCCTTTTGTTACCTGGAGAGCAAAATAGATGAT
Organism: Schistocerca piceifrons; assembly: GCF_021461385.2. Lineage (NCBI taxonomy): Eukaryota > Metazoa > Arthropoda > Insecta > Orthoptera > Acrididae > Schistocerca > Schistocerca piceifrons. Next base: position 679,220,300 of record NC_060149.1, read on the forward strand.
GACAGCAGGAATGTAGGCGATATAAAATGCAGACTTATAATAGCAAGAAAACCTTCCCAAAAAAAAAAAAAGATAAATTCGTTAACATCGAATTTAAATGTTAGGGTCTCTTTTCTGAAGGTATTTGTCTTGACTATACGTGGACGATGAAGAGTTCAGAGGAGAAAAGAACAGAATATTTTGATATGTGAAGTTTAACCACGCAGACGAAACGTATGTCGTAGGAAGTATTTAGGCAGTTAGCAAATTCAGTAACATTTTCCAATGACAGGCGTGTCTTGCATGAATTACTTACTGGTACCTGAAGTCAATTTTTTATTAAGTAATAGCTCGAAAAAACTAACTGCAATTTTTATTGAAAAGTTGCCGCGAAATATAAAAAAGTGCCATCACAATCGACAAATGTGGAAAACGCCGCTGAGTAGTGAGGAATGGTCGACGGCGTGAAACCTGCCTATGATTTTTTTGATTTTAGATGTTTTGAAGCAGCCACCTTGGACAGTGAACTCTCTGCTCCTTGACGATGTAGGAGTTATGCCTATCGTTCCACCATCATGCAAGACCAGCTGATCTTAAAACGCAAAACCAATCTTGCAGCAACACAGGTGGAGTTGGGATAGTTGAAAGTTGTAATTGGCAGCAGTAAAGTAGTAATGAGTTAGATGACTGGACTGTCGTCAAAACTGCCAAATATGGCAGGAGGTCCGAGAGTTGTTACAAGTATGCTAGCTGCAGTCTAAATTTCTCCAACAGGCACACTGCTCAGCAGACGAAAGTGTGCAGACAACCCAAAGAGCCGGGAACTCTGACAAGGAAGAGGAAAAAGGTACGTACTAAGTTTAGTCGTAGTCAGATGGTCTAAACGTCCAAGGTGGTCCTGGTAGGTATTAGTCATTGCAGGATGATCTCTGAACTAGTATCAGGCTAGTTACAACGAGCTCCTGTCACAAAGCAAAATGTGGCAAATGATTAAGTCAGTCACTCCACACAGGCAGCAGAGTATTACAGGAGGAAACTACAAATGTGTAAGCACTGACAGCTGGAAATTTTGGGAATTTGTGGTAAGGTCTTACGGGACCACACTGCTGAAGTCATCTGTCCCTAAGCCTACACACTACCTAATTTAACTTTAACTTGCACTATGAACAACACACACACCCATACCCTAGGGAGGACTCTAACCTCCGACGCGGGTAGCCGCACGGACCGTGACAAGGCGCCTTAAACCGCGCGGCTACCTCGCGCGGCGCTGATAGCTGGAGCTCAAACCAAGCACCTCTCCCTTGTTAAGTCAGTCTCTCTCTGCGTGTGTGCGCGCGCGCGCGTGTGTGTGCGTGTCGTTCCTCTGTTTTCGAAGCACTATCTATGCCGTTCAGGAATGTATGGCTAAAGCACAACGGGACATTGAAATATAATGTTTAGATATAGTGATTTTTCCTTACTAGGCGAAATGAGGGCATGTTTACATCGAAGTGCATCACATCGTGCGTGAATGAAATCTTGAGTCATACTCAGAAGCGGACCGTATAGACTCTTCTTCACCGATTAGATACATATGGGTAGGGTGTGTGGGGCATGACTAGATCAACTTACGTGAACACGAAGACGCAGTTCTCAACCATTTTCTAGAATACCGAGTTTGAAAATTTTATGCTTGCCTATATAACTTAGGTGTTTGCTAACATTCGAGTCCGCAGCCGATAGAGTAAATGCTTCCTTTCAAAAGTGCAATGTCTCTGGATCAAATTTCCATTCTGGTACTTTTTTCTCCATTCCCAATTAATTACAACGATAGATTTATTTCATCTATTTACTCCTGCTTCTTATCTAACTCATAATGGTCTGATGAAGAGACTTCGGTTTCTTCAAGTAGGCGTTATTCGTAGATTTCTTTGTGGTCAATTACTTTGTCTTATACCACGAGTTCCTTATCCCGCTAGCATTTCAGAAGTGTTGCGAAATATCTCTTCTCCGATTTCAATATGTTTTTGTGTTATTACGGCGGAAGAATTCTAAGGGATCAGACTGTTCTGGAGAAAGGTGTGTTCACTGTACAGGAGTGCCACTTTCAACCGCACTTTTCAAACTTCACTGTAAAGCAATTCAGCATCATCAGATTTTCTTTCTCTTGATATGGAAGTATCAGGAACATCAATAAATTGAAAATCAGACATCTTGAAGCTTTGGCAAGTAATTACCTCGGGGGGATAACACACCAATTAAATACTCTCCAGGTTTGTGGAAGTTGTTGCCTTTCTCGCTCCACAAGCAGGAAGTCGTTTGTGCATATGCAGCTGTTTCGGGTGGGTGAGAACTACCGGTAGGAATACCGGGAAACTTTGTTCATACGGCGAGTCGTACTGTACCTGAACGTATACCGGGAAAATCGGCTCATGTTGGGTCGAAACGTACCGGCCCGGAAACCGGGCAGTGGGTTCGTGGTGAGTTGGAACGTACCTGGAGGAACACATTTATGAAGGGAAACGACTTCCAAACTTTGAGTAAAATCCGATTTTTCAAAATAAAGACTGAAAATTATAAATCATTCATTACATCATACTGGAGTTCTGAACTCAGTTCTCGTACTTGCAGCAGAACAGTAACGAATTACCTTACTACAAAAAAAAAAATATATGAATAAATAACATGGTGTGCTAATTAAGACCTGCGGCTGCTTTTGTCGGCAACCAACAGATAAACACAATGCAAAATAGAAGGAAAATAATTAAATACTGTTTGTTTTGATAAGCCTAGAGCTGTGCAATGGGTGTTCCGACAGCAAATCGTCTATCTGTTGCACATGGGAATGGAGGCAGCAACGTTTTATCTACTTAGTCCATGCGTCCTCTGCTGAGTCTGATGATGCAACACAGTGTGAATATTTCGCATACAGATGCCAAATCTCGCGACGTGGTCAGCCTGTTTGTAGACACGCTGTGAGCGATGTTTGTATCAGGCTGCATAGAATATAGGACGATTAATGCAGTAAAGCTGCGTAATTATCTGTCCATTGCATTGTGCTGTGTTTGATGCTTTCCCGATATAGTAACACCTGGCTAAGAGTTGGGGCGTTACGCTGGATGCTAAGGTGCAAAATGTAAAATATTTGATCGGGACAACGTTTCACTGCCACTTTCATGTTTTCGTTATCTTAACAGAAAATGAACTCACCGGAAATCTAGAAGCATCCACACCCATTTTAACAATAACAATAAGAAGTGATGCTTTTTTTTAACACTTTCTAAAAGCAAGCTAATAAAAAAGTAAGCGCATCACGAAATTTTCGGTCTCGCAGAAGTTTATTGGAGATGAAGTTAAGAAAGCCTTCTGTACTCCGATTTCAAGGAAGATGAACTTAGCTTGCGACAGTGATTCCGGTTCCAAGCCTAGCCGAAGTATCGGTATGGAGAACAGGTCAGATACACTAGGGCTACGTACTCCAGTCGCAGCTTTGTCCCGCACGAGACGCCGCCGCGGCAGACGAGTTAACTGAAAAGAAGTTTACTACTATGTCACAGGATATGGATGCTAAATAATTACTGGTTTTACTTATTTCATTTTTGTTTATTTTTAAATGTTACACTCCTTTACAGCCACGAGTAACAACACCTGCTTGCCAGCTGGTCTTCCCAGCATCGCTATTAAAGTAGTCTCTGTAGGCAGTGCGTACAGCTTCTGATACTCTGGTGTAATTTCTTTTCCCAAAAGATCGAACATCTCTAATTGCATCCTCTTGCGATATACCTTGACGCCAGGTGCCATGTATAATTTCTTCAACGCCATTTTCACTATCTACAAGTCCAGGTGAACAGTACAATCCGCTGGATGAACGTTCCAATTGGTCGCAGTCTTTCAAGTAATTGTGAAGGGCCACGGTTGCCATAATAATTAGTTTCACTGTTTCTACGTCAGCCGTTATAGCACGGCGGAATATTCGCAATTTCGTTGTCAAAATGCCGAACGTATTTTCAATTAACCTGCGTGCCCGGCACAGACGGTAGTTAAAAATTGCCTCACAAGGTGATAGGGCGTCCTTCGATCGGCCTGCATATGGTCGCATGATGTTTGGTGTCAGAGGGAAAGCCTCGTCTGCAACAAATACGTGTGGCAGGACGACGTCAGTACCAGGCAGCACAGATGGCGGAGGCAAGTTTAATGTTTGCTTCATGAGGCGATTTCCAAATTCTGTGTAACCAAAAATGCCCCCATCACTGTCTCTTCCTGCAGCTCCAATGTCCACCCACGTAAACTTGTAATTGGCATCACATGCCGCCATTAACACCACACTGTGGGTCCCTTTATAATTGAAGTATTCTGATCCAGAATTTGCGGGGCACTGCATTACGACATGTTTGCCGTCGATAGCCCCTACACAGTTTGGGAACTGCCACTTTGTATGAAAATCGTAAGCAATGCTTAACCAATCGTCCGTTGTTGGTTTTGGAAGAAACTTAGGCTGGAGGACATTCCATAGTGTTTGGCAGGTCCTACGAATAATCCTGCATGCAGTTGATCGTCCGACACGGTAACTCAATGCAATCATTTGCTGTGTGTCTCCATGAGCGAGATATCTGTAAGTAAATAAAATACATCTTCAGTTGACACGAACAAGACTGTTCCAGATTATTATATCATATGAGTGCACGGAAAAGTAATGGTAACCTAACTACGATTTCGATGAAACGCAGAACTTATTTGTACAATATGTTATCAGCACCAACTAGTAATTACACGGCGTTCCATGATCGTTAAAAGCAAAATTAATTTAAGCTGCTGACATGTACTCAACACTGCTTGAGACAGTAGTAATTTATATGCTTCTGCAATTAACTCAGCGTGTATCTTTTGATTTGCAAAATTCATTGCAGGATGAATGCAGCGAGTAAAAATGGTGTACATGTCGCGTAACTGATCAGACTTATTATTAGTTTCAGCTAGACGTAGTAACATGAAAGAAAATTCGTCTCACAAACACATTTTAAAAATGCAGTAGAGTAGTACACTACATTACTTAACTGAGCTCTAACACATACGCAACTGCATACGAAAATAACGAACAGCAATTTCAGCAAACTCTATTTAAAACAGCTTCAAATATTGAAATTTCCTGTACCTGAGTGTCATGGCAACTTGTTCCTCTGGTGTGACTGGTTTTCTAAATTTTGTCGTCTGTTTCGTGATGTGCGGAGCAATCATTGACAGTAATTCATCGTATCTATTAATACAAGACAAAAAAAAATTATGAAGTGCATGAAAGAATATTATGTAAATAAGAAAATAACTAAAGAGCTTTAAAAATTGGTACGTCTTCACCTAGCCTTGTCTTTCACATAATACAATATAATTTATGTGGTTTAGAAATAGGTAGCATGCCTCTTTAGCTGTTCTACAGACTTATCCTTTAATTTTTTTAAATATTGTTGTCTCTTGCATCTTTATCATGGCATACTACAGCTTAACAGTTCAATTATGAATATCAAATGTGACATATATTTACCTCTGCGGTGTCATTCGAAAATATATACAGAACTTCTGTATGTCCTTTTCCCTCATATCCCGTACGAGGGTGTGAAACTCTCCTTCTTCACCTCTACTACGAAGGAGTGGGCATATCCAGTATCTGCGCCTGGACTTGTCACTGTGGTATGTTTCCAGAGCCTTGCACAGAATGTAGATGTACCACACTATGTGTTTCATTCTTCTTGTATTATGCGTGGCAACAGCAGATGCAAGTTCAGTCACTGCTGCTGTAAATGACACACGCGAAGCACGGGCCACAGTTTTGTTGTGTACACCATACCGCATATTATGGTACTCTGTCACATCAAACCATTCCTCACGTTTCCTTTTTGTTCCTCTTTCGAATAATTTTAGAGTTTCGTTAATCATCTGCACTGCCGTATTTGCAGCAGATTTCATCTCATTTCCGGACTGCATGCACACACAAAAAAGCACTGCAACTGCACATTCCAAGTCACCGTTACGAGCCATGTTAGCGAATGAACCTGTCTCCAAGGTGAAAGTTGAAGCGCCTTTCAGTGGGCCCCCCACCCGTACCTCAGTGGCTGTCCGTCATTGGCTACCGCTAGCGTCTGCCGCTTCCAGGTGGGAACGCCAATTCCGCGAGCCGCCGCGTCAAAGCGGAAAACGCTTGCCGCTGCCGCTGCCGCACGCCGCGCTGCCGCGCTCTAGTGGGAACCGGCCTTTAAAGCTCAGTAGGCCTACATAGAATATCGTTGTAATTATTACGAATAATTGTGACTCTATAGTAAGATTTCTGCTGCCTACAGTAATTTGTAATTTCATGGCATATTTACGCAACTGCACTGTTCTGGTTCCTTTTTGAAAACTGAGTTATTGCTATTTCTGCGTATATCTACATTGTTAATTTTTGTCCCAGAAACCAATTTGATGGTTCCGAGATTACAGTCTAGGGTGCAATCTTGGGTAAGAAAAGGAAATATATTACTGCACTTTAGCAACGAGAAGGCACACATTATTGTGCAGACTGTAGTATTGGTGACTTAAAAACATTGTTGCAAGGAAAAACATTGTTGCAAGGAAAAACATTGTTGCAAGGAAAAACATTGTTGCAAGGAAAAACATTGTTGCAAGGAAAAACATTGTTGCAAGGAAAAACATTGTTGCAAGGAAAAACATTGTTGCAAGGAAAAACATTGTTGCAAGGAAAAACATTGTTGCAAGGAAAAACATTGTTGCAAGGAAAAACATTGTTGCAAGGAAAAACATTGTTGCAAGGAAAAACATTGTTGCAAGGAAAAACATTGTTGCAAGGAAAAACATTGTTGCAAGGAAAAACATTGTTGCAAGGAAAAACATTGTTGCAAGGAAAAACATTGTTGCAAGGAAAAACATTGTTGCAAGGAAAAACATTGTTGCAAGGAAAAACATTGTTGCAAGGAAAAACATTGTTGCAAGGAAAAACATTGTTGCAAGGAAAAACATTGTTGCAAGGAAAAACATTGTTGCAAGGAAAAACATTGTTGCAAGGAAAAACATTGTTGCAAGGAAAAACATTGTTGCAAGGAAAAACATTGTTGCAAGGCAAGGCTTGTACTGATTGTTAACACTTTAAATGAAATAAAAACATTGCCTATGACACTTAATGGAAAAGAAAGAAATAACTTTTATTTTTTCTTTCACTGAAACAACATATTATTGGCCTTCCACTAGTTTTACGTTGTCTCATTAGTTTCACTAGGGAATTCTAAGTCGTATAGCAGCTTGTCAATTTCAATTTTTGCCTTTGCGCGGGACCGTGGGTCTAGCCGGCGTAAGGCAGCAGCAACATTCATGCAGTAATAGTATTCTGCATCTTCTGTGTTGGACGTTTTATACAAGCTCTCATTGAATGCTTGCAGCATGCTATCGAGATTACTACCAGTTTTGATGTTCATTTTACTTTTGGGGGTTTTCACTGCATCTAGAAATTAGAAAGAAATGTACACAGCTATTAAATTAACGTTCAGTGTCGATCATTCCAAAGTAACATTTAGGAAGGCCATGTACCACTATTTTTTCGAGATGACGTTCTGTGATCGTTACCTGGAGCTCGAAGAGTTCCGCTGCCTGCTGTTGCAGGTGTTGGATTTTCTAAATCTGATATTTTAGAGAAAGCTAGGGCCATCTCCTCTGATTCTTCGCACATCGGGAAAAGTAATGCCTGGTCTTCAGAAGCACTACTATTTAGAACTCTTGATTCCTGATCTACTTCACCAAGACTGGAAGCTTCGCTGTCCACGGTATCTTTAATTTAACAAGAAAACATATAAGTTATAAAGCACCAGTTCAATAACTGCAATTTACTGAAACGCTAGCATTAACCTGATACTGTCAATCCAGAATTGTTGGCTTCTGATTTGCATGCAGTGGACGTGGAGGCCCAGCAGTTGCCAATGGTTCTGAAAATAAAAATCGTTTACTTGGTATCTCAGGTGTAGAAGTATTGACCTTGCAGTTAAATGCTAAATAACACGCTACTTTCATCTTACGGTTTATGGCGTATGACTCCTCTCATAAACTCCATTTGCTTCATCCGGGGCCATGTGCTTATAATGTCTGTACCAGATCCACTGGGATGCTGCTCCTTACGCACTTCTTTGCAATACCGATCGCGTAAACACTTCCATTTAGTTTTTGCATCAGCAACTATAGTTCACAACTATTCAGAAAAGAGCCGGAAAGCTGGCAAGAAACTGCCGCACATCTTTCACATGACATTGTCTACATAAAAACACTTATGTCGAAGGAGTTTGGAAAGGAAGGAAAAAGTCAGTGAAAAGTTTCGCGGAATTTTTGTTCGTTGAAATTATTTTTCTTGGACGTATCCTCTCTGGTATATATGGACGTTGTCTCTCTGGTATATACACAACTTTTTTCTACTTTACTCTGCCAGTTACTTCTAATTTTCTAAATTAAAACTAATCATAACGTTCCTCAGAAACTCAATGCCCGGCTCCAGAGTATATGCTTCGATAGTTCTACGTAATACACATAAAACGTGTTATCAGATTAACTTCGATGACGTTGCACGTAAAATTTGTTTTTAAAAGTCAAATGATTCGTATCCGTTCTTAGAAAGTTTATTAGTAAACAAGGCCCCCGAAATTCATTTGCAGAGGACCCCCTGAACCTTAGTTAAGCCACTGTTATTTGTCGTCAATTTATTGGTATTTGCTATAACTCTGTTCCTACAAGATACGGTATACGTACTATTTCTTAACTTTAATTTCGACCTGAGTGCTCCTGAACAGGTAGAAGTCCTTTGAGTCCTGACACGGAACTATCTCCATTAACGCCATCTCTGACATGAATATGTCTATTAGGTACATTTTATTTGCGTGCATAATCATGTACGTAGATGCTCGATACATAGCACACATTTAGTGCGAGGGAGGTAGCTACTGTTTCCCCAACTCTAGACTGCCGCTCTTCATGTGTGAGTCAAGATGTGGGCAGAACTTTCTTCTTACGTGTTCTAACCCTGGTGCCAAATTGAAGTTCACACACTATATAATTTCAACGATCTAGCGAGTAATACTAACAGCTCTGCAGGGATATTTGAAACAATGAATGTTAGCGAACAGCATAAGTTATGTGATCAAACAGTGACAAGTTTTTGATCAACCAAGTTGCCCCGCGTAATCAACTAGGCTGGTATAAATGAGGTAATATATAAAATGACAGTTATGTTGAATAACATACAGGAAAGTTTCACAACTATACAGGCTGCAATTTAACAAATAGACGTAACACTATTTTCGAAACGATTTATTTACAGAACTCGTGTCCATACGATGTACAGAATGTCTCAGGAGGAATTGTCAATATTCAGGCATGTCACGAACGATCGTTCGAAAGAAAACAGTCTAGTAAACATGGGCTCCAAAGTGCGTAACTTCATAGATATGAACACTTCATCAACATTAATGTGAGAAACTCGTCTTCTGCTGAACAAGTCATAACTTTTAGGGCAAGCATTTTAGATCCCATATTTACTAGACGTTTTGCTTCGAAAATCGTTAGTCATATCCTTGAATACTGACAATTCCTCCTTGGACATACTGTATAGTAGATTTTCGCAGCTTTCGTTAAAAGAAGACAATTCCAAAATGTATTGCAGTAACGTATATCTTACTACGCAGTCCTTAACTGCATAAATTACGAAGACATTTTTACTATCGAGGTACTAAAACATTTTTCGTTTTCACTTTTTGCGGCAACAAAAATAATATAGTTCAAGACAAATGTTTCTGGCAGATAATAATTTGAATATTATTACTTCCTAAGTCGTACCTGAATATCAGTGACTAGTAACAACGCCTCGATTTCCTAACAATTAACTTTAACAACTGTTTTCTCTGTGTATTTGTGCGTAAGTACGAATTCTTAAGCTCATACTACACTAAACTAATTTGGTGGCCAGAAATATTTTCCATTTTATTAGCTACGAATAAAATTAAGCATCTACGGCGACGGGATTTTATATTAATGGATAGCATTCTATCAGCTTATTAAATACATACCTGTCATCCCAACAGTATTGGAGAATGTCCTCCATCCATTATTTTTCCGCTGCAGATCCTTATATTCTGGGCGACGATGGTCGTAGAGCCACGGATAACGGCGGAGTTCATTAATAAAGACTTCTGTGTTGTCTGACATCTTGCTTTGAAGGGTATTTATCGGTGACAGATCTGCCACACTCCTGATAGTTCAATAAATATTAAATAAATAACTTGGCCATATATAACCGTAGCACAACGGAAATCAGTAGGACGTAAACTGGACCTCTGCGTGGGAATACGTAATCATGCACTCTGGTAAAAATATCACGTTTATTCTAGGATAGCTGAACAAAATAAGCTAAATAGCTAATAAATGAGTGATGGTTGCTGTTCTTCGTAGCACTCTCGGCTGAATTACAAATTCACATCTACAACTGCGTCTTGGAGACTCCCAGCACGATTTATCATCAGTTATTAATTATGGAAACGTAAGGGGAATCTTTAAATCGCGACATTCTCGCACATATACACATATTACAGAAATTCAGGACAAATATAAGAACGAAGAAAAACTTTATCAGTGTGCACGTGGTTGGCAGACGGTCGTTCCCTTGTCTTGAGTGCACGAAGCAACTGGTGATGTTAAGTTCCCATGGGATCAAATTGCTGAGGTCTCGAAGCAAGTGATCAAGAATTCACCGGTAAGAATAGACTGTTAATAGTTGCACCGTAGAAGAGGTTCTAAAACTAATATGGAAGTTTTACCCCGAGAATCAGTAACTGTGACATTTAACGACTCTCGCAATCCGCAAATACGTGGTCGTCACAAACAGAAATTCTGGATTAAATGTGTGCTAAAATTCAGAATAGCTAATCAAATTGGACAGGATATATTACTATGAGATACGATCTGCGAACTTAAGGCTCTCAGATCCGTACTTAAAACGTGCTGAGACGACAAAGACACGTGGGAACTAGATTACGAACTGAAGTCTAAATTAGCGAAGTTCCAGAAATCTGTTCAGTTATACTACACTCATGAGATCAAAAACGAACCACATCGGAGTGAACTGAGAAGATACATCACGAGTCCACACGTTTGAACAGAGGTAGAGCGGAACAATGGCTTGTATGTGCGGCTAAATGCAAATGCTCCGCAATTAGCAAGAAAAATTCTGTACCCCGCTGAACAAGCGATGAGCAAAGAGAGAAATACGCTAATTTTAACTTGAGCTGAAATCTACAAAAATAATATAATGGATCAACTACGAATAGGCACACTTACACTTGGTGTCGGCCGTCTCGCGTCTACCGGAACACTGCCGAGCGAGTCTTTTGGGACCCACGGTTTCCGCTCTTCCGGAAATACCCAGAGAGCTCCCTATTGTGTGGTGCCATCATGTACAAGAGCTTCGTCCGAGGCGAACAAAAACCTGTTTCCTACCTGGTACGTGGTTTATAGGGTTGACTATTCTGCCACAGTAACAGACTACTTTTACTCCAACAGATCTAGATACTAAAATTTACCGTGTACTCTCTTATTCATGATTTTCATTCATCAGGAGAGAGGAGGAAACCATGTATATACTGACGTACTGCACAGAGATGGATTGAATTGGTGTGCGGGGCGCCGATAATTACCAAAATCTTAGGAAAATGTAAGGTGAGCGCCTTTTTTTAGTTTACAGTTTGCACCCAAAATTGACGTGGCAGAGGTGGGTACATTAGGTTAGAAAACAAAATGATGAAGAGGCTCAGGTAGAGACCCTTCAGCTTCTAATTGACAACCTCGCCTACTTCCGTTGTAACATACGAAAGTGGGCGCCCCACGTGCGACCCATCTATTGAACAACCAGTATCTCAAGAACGAAAAGATGTATTGCTCTTCTCTCAGCTTTAATATAATTTCGATACGTTGCCTAAATATAATTTCGATACGTTGCCTAAAACGAACCAAATTGCAATGTGTTCCCAATGCGCTTTTATCTCTGGAATTTATTTAAAATTTCGTGCAGTCTTCTACTTGATTTCGTGCAGCACAGTAAAATTACGAATAGCGAAAAGAAATGCAGCCCTTTATCGAGCGAGAATATCAGGCCCTAAGATGGAAAACAGTATTTTTTTTTTCATGGGATATTTTGTTACAATCGGATGATAAGTATTTCCTAACAGCGGGCGTGTCCGCTAGACCACTTCGTCGAAAATTCTCATAGCTCCGAAGGTCACACCTCACGTCAAACTCAGACACATTCAATGATTGTTCCCTAATGTAGTTGACAACATTTAGGAATGTGACCAGTCCAAAATAACAACTTCTCATGACTCTTGTAACAATTTTTTAACATTGCAGTTTCCAGTACCTATTTTAGGTTTACAATGATAGTAAATTACTATTGATATGGTAGGCAGTTATTTGTAACTGAATATGTCTAAGTTGATCCTCAGTATTTTCTCCATTAAGATCACGTATTTCATCCACTCTTCAAGTATTTGTTAGTGAAACGATAAATGAAATAATTTTATAATAGTCACCTCCATCCTAAACTGCCTTTAACATTACCATATCAAATAAAGACATAAAACGGACACCCACCCACCATAGACAAGTTTTCATGTCTACCAACACTACAGATGGTGAACACTTTGGAAAGATGTACGATAAAATAAAGAAAATTATTCAGATTGTTAAAGTAGACAAAAATTTGAAATACAATGAAAGACTGGATTTCGATAACAGAGACAGGAAGATGAAATAGTAGGAGAAGATGGGCTAGGGGGAAGAAATGAAACGGTGAGCTGCCTGATAAAATTTCTCGCAGAGCGTAAGTTAATCATCGCTACATCTTTGTTCAAGAATCATGAAAGAAGTACATGAAGACAGTAGACTTTTCAAAACAAGATTTTAAATTCTAACACATTTCCAGGTGGAGATGCAGACTGAAGATAATTTATTGCAGATGGCAATGAAAGAGACAGGTAAATGTAGCGAATTAAGAGATGAAATCTGAATAAGTTAAGACCATAGCTTGTCGATATTCTTAAAGGGAACATTAGCCAACTAATGATTGAAAGAGAGGAAGGATAACACTACAAGACGAATCGGTACCTTTGATAGAACAGGTATTGACAGCAGCAGAAGATAAAAACAGGAAAAAGGTGCAGTAGAAAGCCTTGCATAACACATGATGTATTGACTTGAATTGACAACAGAAGCAAATATAAAAAAGGAGTAAATCAAATAGGCAATAGGAAAATAGACAGTAGAAAAATAAAATAATAGCACAACTTGTCTAAAATGCGGTTGGTTGACAGGACATATTCTGAGCCATCGAGGAATCATCAGTTTGGTAACGGAACCAATATTGTAGAGACAACGGTAAGCACACTCGAATGGATGTAGGATGCAGTAGTTAGGCAAAGATGAAGAGGGTTACGTAGAATAGACTACAGTGCAACGCTGTATCAACACAGTCTTCGAGCTGAAGACCAGAGCGAACAAATAAAGGAACTGTATTACTGTTAACGCCAACCAGCAGCAGCTAGCAGCACTTTTGATTAACTAGCTCCGTTGTGCATTTTATTTCCAGAGAATGTTTTGTAATATAGCAACTAGTACGTATCACTTGTCCACTTGTGAAGTATTTGTGTATATTGTCCTGTTACTGTAAACAGTTTTATACTAGGAAATAAGTTCCAGAGTCTGTAGATACTAAGGACAGTGCACACAATATTGTATATGGTACTTTACGCCTAGATGTTTCGCCAGGAGGCGATCAGGGATGTACAGTCTTTTGGTAAAAGGAAGTGACTTATCAGAGGATATATATCCACCTGCGAAGATTGTTTTAGCATTGCTTTAAAGACTATTTGGCCAGCTGGTGTTATTACATGTATTGCTAAATTATTCTAAATGTTATAGACAAAGAAAGTTTCTTGAGGGAAAATGAAATAATTAATACTTGTTTATATGTAGCAATTATATCTTATGGCGTACCAGCAAATTGGTTTCTGTTTGAGCTGAGTAGGTCCACATACATCATTGTAAATATTAACGCACTCCGTGCTTCTCATTTCACATGCTGTTGAATAGCGTTTAAAAAGTACATCGATCAATTGTAAGAACCTATAGTTAGTTCCATACCTCAATAGATAAGAGTTTCGCTTATTTACCGTACGACAAATTACGCAACTCTTTGCGAGTTATCATTTGCAAAAAACCACGTTTCGATATCTCGAACCGTTTGCGAAATTTGATGCTGCTACAATGATATGATTACGACGAGCAGGGCGACCCGAGCTTGGTCACCGGGCGGCCCGTCCGCCGATATGTTATTCAATATCTCAAGAACGGTGACAGCTATCGGTCTGCTCTCAACTTTAAAAACAATTTCAATATGTTGGCTAAATTTCATTCGCAATAATGTATTACCTAAAATGAACTATACGCAAAGTCTACGCAATGCGTTTTTACCTCTGCACACTGAACAAAATTCCGTGTAGTGGTTTACTTGGAAGCGATACAGCAAGTAACCATAACGAGAAACAAAACGAAATTCAGTCCTTTACCGGGCGAAGATATCAGACTGTAAGATGCGAAAGTACCAAATTTTTTCACCGAATAGTTTCCTTGAGATAGGATGATAAGCATTTCACAGCTGCCGCCGCGACCGCGCCAGCGGTTCGGCGAAAGTTCGTGTGGCCCGGGATTCCGCACCTGACGTCACGCTCAGCGCGCTCTGTGATTGGCGGCGCGCACCTGGAGCGCGGCACGCGGCAGCGGAAGCGGTTCGACATGGTCAAACCGCGACGCAGAGCCCGCCGCGCCTTGCCGCTGACGCCATTTCCATGGCAACCACGCCGCTGACGCGCCGTTTTGACGCGCGGCAGCCCTAGTGGGAACCGGCCTTTACATGGAGCCGTCCACTGACGCGAGACTGTCTAGTGTTGGGCCGTGGTACTTTTAGCCAGTCTCCTGCTAGTCTTGGAAGCCGTACTTACGCGCTATTCAACAGCAGGGTTTTCACCTTGCCTGTCTTACGTTTATGATTTGGACTGATCCCTGGACTGTTGTACACGCTTACGATAGCTTCGCTGCGCTTTGGAGTTATTGTTTTTTGCTAGCTGTTTACTTCGTGAATTCCGCCGTCACTGACCTCAGGAACAGACTGTTTGTTCAACCAGTCTCTTCATCACCGCCAGGGAGAGTAATTATAAACTGTTCATAGAATAAAGGCTTTCACGACCGGATGACGTAAGACCCTTGTTACAAACTAATGTAGCAGCTACAAGCAATACAGTGATGTCTGATAATGTTGTTGACAAGTCGGAGAGAGTGTTGTCTCGGGACGAGATTTCCGCCCTTGCAAAAGGAGGAAACTACGCTATGTCACCTATGAGAGTACCAGTTGAAGATGATATCGCGAATATAGAAGCAGGTATAGGATATGTCCCCAAGAATACTGCAAATGCAATTCGAATGTAAACCACCACGATCTTATGCCACAGTAAACCTTTGGAAAGTAATTTAAAAAAAGGCGAGAGGAAGGCTTTCAGAGATTTATATGATGATGAAAATATAGTGATTCTTGCTGCTGATAAAAGGAATGCTACTGTTATGAATACACAGCATTATCGAAGCAAATTTTTGAACCTTTTAACGTCAGGACCCTACAGCCAGCGTACTGAGGAAAACAAATAATCTGAGTAAGTTATCTACCTCTATTCAAAAAGAAGATAAAAGAGCTTTGTTGGAGAGGGGAGCTATGTGTCCTAAGCTGTATGGTGTTCCCAAAATTCGCAACACAAATTTTCCTTTGAGACCCATAGTCAGTGCAATCAGTTCTCCCACATATGAAATAGCATGATCTCTGGGAACTCATTTACAACCATATATTGGGAAAACTGACTCGTATATAAAAGACTCGCGTCATTTTATTGAGAACTTTAAGGACTAATTCTGGCTCCTGAAGATATTCTTTTAAGTTTTGACATAGGGTCCTTGTTCACTATGTCGTGTGACTAGGGCCTCCCGTCGGGTAGACCGTTCGCCGGATGCAAGTCTCTGGATTTGACGCCATTTCGGCGACTTGCGCGTCGATGGGGATGAAATAATGATGATTAGGACAACACAACACCCAGTCCCTGAGCGGGGAAAATCTCCGACCCAGCCGGGAATCGAACCTGGGCCCTTAGGATTGACATTCTGTCGCGCTGACCACTCCGCTACCGGGAGCGGACTATTCACTATGATTCCATTTAATAAAGTTATGATTTTCATAATGGGTATTTTTCCAGGAGATTTGACCGCTCTTTTTAGATACTGCCTTAGTTCGAGTCAGTTCCAATGGGACGATTAATTTTATGAGCAACTAGATGGTGTGGCAATGGGTAACCCATTAGATTACAGAAACATGACATCAGACCGGTCTCTAGACCAAGAAAGAAAGTCAGTCAAGTACTCCGATTTGTGAAGGATAAACTCCCTCCTCTGTCGAAATGTGGTGCGTACTAAATTCCATGTACGTATGGTAAAGTTTATATTGGAACTACCAAGAGGAGCGTAAATACACGGCTAACAGAACGCAAAAGTCTTTGCCGACTAGGAAAAATAGAGAAATCAGCTGTAGCAGAGCATGTTCCTGTCAGGAAACCACACGGTGAAGTTTTCTGAAACAGAAATTTTATCTACAACGTCTAATTATTATCCACGACTATGTATAAAAGCCATTGAAATTTATAAGCATCAGCATAATTTTAATAGGAGAGAGGAGGCAATGAAACTTAGCGACATATGGAAAGTAGCTCTGCAGAATCGCAAGACAAGTTTATCTTTGGCAAGACGACAATCGATAGTTTTATTTTTGAGAAGGATTATCTCTGCTCATCACGTGTTACTTCGACCAAGCCCCCTTCCCTAAGTATATGTATGTCGCTCTCGGACGACCAACCGGTCAGTCAGCAAGACTCGGTGGATGAGCCCCTCTGAGGAAGTCCAGCGCAGTCCTGGAGGATATGTCAGGAACAGAGGAGTTTCTTGTATCACGACCCCACATACCGAAAGGTTTACCAGCAGCTAATCATAAACTGTGTTCTAACAGAGTGACTGACAGGAAAGTGAAACAGCACGTCTTCTTTAGATTAGCCTTTACTATCACCACCATTCTTCGGATGACCGCATAAAGTCACCGTTATAAATTCACCACTCCAGCGCAACTAAGTCTTAACGCTGGCACACACAGCCAGCATCCTAACACTGCATATATCGTAGTAGTTTTGACACTGTCATCTAAGTTATTTCCGAACGCTGCCACTGTCGTCACCACTGTAAAGACGGGCGTGTGGCATTTCGCCACGATATTCTACACTGTGCAATGGTATCTGCAATTTAACTCCATTTGAGCGTGTATAGAGTACTGTATTCAAGCCTTAGGGTTTCCCCCTTCCCCCGTGCCCCCCCCTCTCTCTCTCTCTCTCTCTCTCTCTCTCTCTCTCTCTCTCTCTCTCTCTCTCTCTCCCCCCCCCCCTCCCTCCCCCCTCTCCATCTCCACCCCTCTCCCTCACTCAAAATTTTTACGCCGCTTTCATGGTCTAATCTACCTATTTCATCTTTAACACTCCTCTGTAGCACCAAATTCCAAATCTTCTATTCTTGTGTCTGTACTGTTTATTGTCGTCTTTTCACCTGCTTATGAAGATACACTCCAAACAAATACTTCCTGTAAGACTTCGTAACAGTTAAATCAACATTCAATGTTAGCAAAATGTCTTGCCTGTAAAAGAGAAATACACTCCTGGAAATTGAAATAAGAACACCGTGAATTCATTGTCCCAGGAAGGGGAAACTTTATTGACACATTCCTGGGGTCAGATACATTACATGATCACACTGACAGAACCACAGGCACATAGACACAGGCAACAGAGCATGCACAATGTCGGCCCTAGTACAGTGTATATCCACCTTTCGCAGCAATGCAGGCTGCTATTCTCCCATGGAGACGATCGTAGAGATGCTGGATGTAGTCCTGTGGAACAGCTTGCCATGCCATTTCCACCTGGCACCTCAGTTGGACCAGCGTTCGTGCTGGACGTGCAGACCGCGTGAGACGACGCTTCATCCAGTCCCAAACATGCTCAATGGGGGACAGATCCGGAGATCTTGCTGGCCAGGGTAGTTGACTTACACCTTCTAGAGCACGTTGGGTGGCACGGGATACATGCGGACGTGCATTGTCCTGTTGGAACAGCAAGTTCCCTTGCCGGTCTAGGAATGGTAGAACGATGGGTTCGATGACGGTTTGGATGTACCGTGCACTATTCAGTGTCCCCTCGACGATCACCAGTGGTGTACGGCCAGTGTAGGAGATCGCTCCCCACACCATGATGCCGGGTGTTGGCCCTGTGTGCCTCGGTCGTATGCAGTCCTGATTGTGGCGCTCACCTGCACGGCGCCAAACACGCATACGACCATCATTGGCACCAAGGCAGAAGCGACTCTCATCGCTGAAGACGACACGTCTCCATTCGTCCCTCCATTCACGCCTGTCGCGACACCACTGGAGGCGGGCTGCACGATGTTGGGGCGTGAGCGGAAGACGGCCTAACGGTGTGCGGGACCGTAGCCCAGCTTCATGGAGACGGTTGCGAATGGTCCTCGCCGATACCCCAGGAGCAACAGTGTCCCTAATTTGCTGGGAAGTGGCGGTGCGGTCCCCTACGGCACTGCGTAGGATCCTACGGTCTTGGCGTGCATCCGTGCGTCGCTGCGGTCCAGTCCCAGGTCGACGGGCACGTGCACCTTCCGCCGACCACTGGCGACAACATCGATGTACTGTGGAGACCTCACGCCCCACGTGTTGAGCAATTCGGCGGTACGTCCACCCGGCCTCCCGCATGCCCACTATACGCCCTCGCTCAAAGTCCGTCAACTGCACATACGGTTCACGTCCACGCTGTCGCGGCATGCTACCAGTGTTAAAGACTGCGATGGAGCTCCGTATGCCACGGCAAACTGGCTGACACTGACGGCGGCGGTGCACAAATGCTGCGCAGCTAGCGCCATTCGACGGCCAACACCGCTGTTCCTGGTGTGTCCGCTGTGCCGTGCGTGTGATCATTGCTTGTACAGCCCTCTCGCAGTGTCCGGAGCAAGTATGGTGGGTCTGACACACCGGTGTCAATGTGTTCTTTTTTCCATTTCCAGAAGTGTATATTACTGCCAGTCCGCATTTTGTATCCTCTTTACTTCTGCGGCTGTAATTTTACTGCCCAAACACCTGAACTCTTTTACTCCTCCAGCGCCACATTTCTTAATCTAATTCCCTGAACATCAGTTCATTTATGTAATTATATTCTATTAATGTTTTTTGGTTCAAAAAATGGCTCTGAGCACTATGCGACTTAACTTCTGAGGTCATCAGTCGCCTAGAACTTAGAACTAATTAAACCTAACTAACCTAAGGACATCACACACATCCACGCCCGAGACAGGATTCGAACCTGCGACCGTAGCGGTCGCTCGGTTCCAGACTGTAGGGCCTAGAACCGGACGGCCACTCCGGCCGGCTTAACGTTTTTTATTCCTGTTGATATTCACCTTGTAACCTCCTATAAAGACATTCGGTTCAACTGCGTTTCGAAGTTCTTTGCCAAAGACATGGCGATTCTGGAACAAACGGCAACCCTCATTTTTTTTATTTCTTCTCTCTGAACTTTATTTCCCTAACCAAATTTGTATTTTGTTTCCTTCACAGCCTGCTCTATGTGCGGATTGCTATTTCTGTAAAGACCACGGTTGCCATTTGTAATTCCGTTCCACACACTAAATATATGTACTGTCATCTGAAATGATCGTTGGATGAACAACTTATATAGTCTTTTCCACTGGCGAGGTACAAAAAATATTATGGCGGAGAACTGAAAATTCTTCACAAAATGCTTAACATCGATTTATTTTGCGCCATATTAGTTCAAAAGAAAAGGGCTCTCAGTAACTGGAAAAAATGTAGAACTTAAGCAGAGTGTACATCACCTACAAGTAACCCTTCCTTCCACCTACAAGCAAATTTGGAAGTCAACAATTCTGCAGACAATAAGGCATGACACGGAAACTTGAAGATGACTAGTCGACACCGGTCGTGGTAAGGATCATCGTGCAACTTTATCTTCAATTAGGACATGTGTTTAAGATAGCAGATTGAAGTCCTTACCGGAAATTTACACAGACGGAAATAACCTCAACACAAGGAAACAGTTCTGCCACGTGTTTCTACATCTTAAAGATGATATTTATTCCAATTTCGAGCCAGTCGCGGAAGAGGCGCTACTGGGGCCACTGTGAGGATGCAAATCAGGTTTGATTTAAATACACGTTTTACTATCGTGAACGTTTTTTACTAGAGGCTGGTCATGGTGGTTTTATGTAAGCCAAGAACGCCACTATCAGCTCTTTGAACGAGATCGTGTAATAGAGCTACGAGACGCTCAGCGTTCCTCCTGCGGTACTGAAGGACGATTTGACAGGAACGTAGCCACTGTACAAGATTGCTGGCTGCTGTGGTCACGAAAATGTACGGTCACAGGAACATCGGGATGCGGACGGCCACGTGGCACCACCATCGTCTTGGGTCGTATGGCTCTGGTGCATCGTAGTGTATCTGTAGCAGCAGTCTGGTCAGCGGCTGACACAACGGGTTGTTACAAATCTGTTACTTCAATGACAGTTCCGCGCTAGACGCCCTGTAGCGTGTATTAGACTGACCGCAAATCATCGCCATTTGTGATTTCAGAGGTGTCAAGCGAGAGCTCAGTGGAGGGCAGGGTTTTTTTTTTTTTGGTTTCAGGGCGCAAAACTGCTATGGTCATTAGCGCCCAGCCCTTGACTTAGGAAACAGGAAAAAACCGAAATTGAAAACCAGCAGCAATGGGAACAAAGTCATAAAATTTGAGAAACTAAAAGCAGAAGGAATGCTTAAAAATCCATTACAGAAAGGGGTTGGTTGTCCCCAAAAAAAGCTTCAAATGGCTGACGTCATTTCACTGGCACTAATAAACTTGAGAACGCGGTCGGCTGATCGCGTGTCATCTGCTAAAATCGACGATATATCAGGCGATAGCTGTAGACGGGAGCGTAACGGATTAAAATAGGGGCATTCAATTAAAAGGTGTCTTACCGTCCACAGCTGAGAGCAGTGGGGACAAAGTGGGGGAGGATCGCCGCTTAAAAGATGTCGATGGCTAAAAAGACAGTGCCCTATCCGGAGTCTAGTTAAAATTACCTCCTCCCGACGACGCGTTCGGGAGGAAGAGGTCCAAGCGCAACGAAGGGCTTTCACTTCCCGCAATTTGTTATGTGGGGAAGTGTTGACCAATGCGCATGCCATAATTGAGCAACTTTGCGACATAAACCGCTCCGTAGATCGGTGAAGGGAAGCGACGGAGTAGCTGGCCGAGGAAGAGAGACTGCAGCCTTGGCCGCTATATCGGCCGCCTCATTCCCACAGATACCAGCGTGTCCCGGGAGCCAGAGGAACGCCACCGAGACGCCCCCCAGGTGGAGCAAGCGCAGACAGTCCTGAATCCGGTGGACCAGAGGGTGCACAGGGTAAAGAGCTTGGAGACTGAGGAGAGAGCTGAGAGAATCTGAGCAGATTACGTACTGTATCCGCTGATGGCGGCGGATGTAGTCGACAGCCTGGAGAACAGCGTAAAGCTCCGCAGTATAAACTGAACACTGGTCGGGAAGCCGAAAGTGATTTGGGGTGTCGCCAACAATATAGGCACTCCCTACACCTAACGATGTTTTCGAGCCGTCGGTGTAAATAAATGTGGCGTCCGTCATTTGTGCACATAGAGCAGCAAATGCCCGACGGTAAACAAGTGGAGGGGTACCATAATTGGGAAATTGACAAAGGTCACGGAGCAAGTAGATCCGGGGACGGAGCCAAGGCGGTGCTGTACCCCAAGTTGTCAAGAAGGTTTTAGGAAAGCGGAAGGAAAGAGAATGGAGCAGTTGACGGAATCGGACTCCCGGTGGTGGTAGTAGGGAGGAGGGGCGACCTGCATACCCTACATCAAGGGAGGCGTCGAAAAAAAGGTCATGGGCTGGATTAGCAGGCATGGAAGACCGATGGCTAGCATAACGACTCAGAAGAACTGCTCGCCGATTGGACAGCGGAGGTTCAGCAGTCTCAGCATAAAGGCTTTCCACAGGGCTGGTGTAAAAAGCTCCAGACACTAAACGTAATCCACGATGGTGGATAGAGTCGAGACGCCGAAGAATAGACGGCCGAGCAGAGGAGTAGACTATGCTTCCATAATCCAATTTCGAGCGCACTAACGCGCGATAGAGGCGGAGAAGGACCACTCGGTCCGCTCCCCAGGAGGTGCCATTCAGGACACGTAGGGTGTTAAGGGATCGCAGACAGCGAGCCGAAAGATAGGAAACGTGGGAGGACCAGCACAGTTTTCTGTCAAACATAAGACCCAAGAATTTAGCGACGTCGGAAAACGGAAGGTTGACAGGACCTAGGTGTAAGGAGGGCGGAAGAAACTCCTTACGTCGCCAAAAATTAACACAAACGGTCTTACTGGGTGAGAAACGGAAGCCGGTTTCGATGCTCCACGAGTGGAGGCGATCGAGACATCCTTGAAGACGTCTTTCAAGGAGGCTGGTCCGTTGAAAGCTGTAGTAGATCGCAAAATCGTCCACAAAGAGGGAGCCCGAGACATCAGGAAGGAGACAATCCATAATTGGATTGATGGCAATGGCAAACAGTACAA